>NC_134570.1:219818464-220124702 GCF_050947875.1 Dermacentor variabilis
AACAAGGATTCCGCTTCAAGGGCTCTCCTTCGCTTTGTAAGGGTGCCCGCTCATAGTAAGGGAGCACCCAAGTGCCACCATGTAAGGGGATTCGCCCCCACATTTCATATCATTGGCAATAAATGTTTCTACGACCATCCTCGTCGCCGACGCCGTAGAAGTTCCTGCCTTGATGTCGGCCAGTGAACCCGTATCCAGCTTTCCTGGACACGAGGGTTTAGTTCGCGTGTGTGTCACCAGGTGGCGTACTGACCTTAAACTTTTCGAACTTCCTGCGCTGATGCAGTGATGACGTCCACTAAAAAAATAAAATAATTAAAAGCTATCCCTGTGCATGGAAATTTACCACAATGCTTGTCCAGCCGGTGTTATCAGTGTTCTTGATAAAGCGTAGCCGCTCGTCGCCTGGAAATGACTTATCATCCTAAGAGCGTTTAGTCGGGACAAGCGCTGATTGATTCTGGTCTTTTGATTCGCTTGTTTTTTTCTTTTCCTTTTTCTTTATTTTTGATTCTACGGAGTAAACAAGCGAGGTTAACCGTCAGAAGCACTCCGTGGCAGCCTTTCTTCATTGGGCACACATTCTTAACGTGCGAACATCGCATTGCGTCAACGAGAGACGCCGTCGTGGACGGCTTTTGCTTTTGATCCATCGATTTCGTTAAGGTTAAGGTGCCACAATTATTTCCCTAGCGACTTTGCTATCCGCACTCATGGGCTACCGCACCAGCTGCAAATCGAGATGTGACTAAGTATTAAGATATATACATGGATATGTCGGTTTCGCACCTTGAGGCAAAAGTCATGACACAAGAATTGAGCGAACTCTCTGTGTCGTCGTCCTTTAACATACTATGGCGGAAGCTGCTGGCAATATTACTTCACATTTACTGGCCGCTGGACCGGGTGCACCTTTGGGTATGACATATATAGCAAGGTCGTTTCAAATAGGTCGCGAAGCTTCGCGCGAAAAGCGGTTAAGTACAGATTGTCACCGACATCAGCATAGGGGGTTATGGGAGCAGCGATTGAAGCGCGACTATGTTTGGAGGGAACAAACATTGGGAAAGAAAAAGCGTTTTTTTTATTCAAACGGGACACAGTTAGATTCATTCAACGAAAATAAAATTCCTAGTCAATTTTATATATTCGTGACGAATTAAGAAAATAAAAGTTTAATTTTATTACTAGTAACAAATGCATTTCTTTTCAGCGCCCATCTCTACAGGGGGCGTTGACGCCACTATCACTCGCAATACAATGCACGTCTTGAAATGGGCAGAAAGGCGCACTCGTAAAGTTCACCTGTTGAAATTACGCCGCCCTCGCAGTTCGTGCTTTTTTGCTTGTAAAAGTTTGTCTGAATTTGGTGACGCGGGTAGCTTCATCGCTTCTTAATCTGTTCAGTCAAAAGTAGTGAGTTACGACCGCCAGATAATTGTGTATTTGTTTTCGTGCGACTGCGCTGGCCGACGGGCTTGGTATCCGGCGATAGGATCAGCACTCGACACCTAAAGCTTTTGTCGGCCTCCAAAGAAAGTATGTTCTGTGCAGGGATGCGATTTCGACAACCGTACAGCTGGGCTTTTCCTGCATCGGTTTCCACGCTGAAAGCTCGAAACGCCCATCAAGTCGAATGGTGGGGCATTTGAATATATAAGTCCAAAGGAAGGACCACGAAACAAATTTCGCGCCTTCGAAAACAAAATGACGTCACTTCTGCTTTTAACGGACATGGCGTCACATTATTTTTTCTTCCGCCGGAAGTGTTCCCTTACAAAATTTTTTATAGAAAGTCCATAGACAGTCTATAGACATTTGTCTATGAAGTCTATAGACAGTCTATAGACATTTCTTTAGACTAGTCTATAGACAGTCTATAGACTTATGGCCATACACTTTTTTAGACTAGTCTATAAAAAGTCTGAGTCTATAGACTGTCTATACACTGCCTATAGACAGTCTAGAGACTTATGGCCATACACTTTTTATTGACTAGGCTATAAGAAGTCTGAGTCTATAGACTGTCTATAGACTGTCTATGGACAAGTGTATAGGCTTACAGTTCTACTTTTGTAGACTGAAGTCTATAGAATGTCTACAGATGAGATTTGTCCGTAGACATTTTATACACTTCAGTCTACAAAACTAGAACTATATATACAGTTCTACTTTTGTAGACTGAAGTCTATGGAATGTCTATATACAAATGTATATAGATAGTCTATAGACATTCTATAGACATCAGTCTACAAAACAGAACTTTATAGTCCGATACACTTTTTTTCTATGACATTCTGCAGACATTTGTTAACAAATATGAATTTTTTTAATCTATAGGCACTCTATATACACAGACATCTTATAGACAAGTCTACAAAGAGTGTATAAGGCCATAACTCCATAGCGGCTATCTACAAGTTAGTTTACATTTTTGTTTACATGCGGTAGCAAAAAGTTTTGAATGTATTTATGCATGTGCACCTGTTCCTTTTCATCTGCACTTATGCATTACCGTTAGTAGACTAATAATGCTTCTGAACCAGCTGTACTTTCACATATGTTGCATAAACAGAAAGAATTTATATAGTGCTGAATCATGCAATGCGAAAAATAAAACAAATGCACCAGCAATGCATTCACCGTTTTTATTGCTCGATATAATAGATGAATTCCTTAAATTCATGTCGTATGCTATTATGGAAACAGATTAAATATTTACACTACTCCTTGGCAAGCATGGTCGCCAGGCTGGCCTTGACCTTTGTGTCATTAGTCCCAAAGGTGCTGCAGGTGTATGCTGCAAATAAGTAGATGCAGCAATATGAGGCAAAAATAACAAGTGTATATTCTTTGTGTGTTCATTAAGCAGCTTAATATATTTGCTCAAACCATCTAAGTCAATACTTAATGCGGTTTAACTATGACTAATGGCTGCTTGTCAATACAAATCAGCACCTTTATACAATGTTTTATTGCATGGTATGGTGAACAATTAAACAGTCACAACTGCTGCTCGTGCCAGCAACAGTATGTTCCCTTTTATGACAAGTTCATATATGATGCATTATTGTACTTATCCCAAATGGTCTCTATATTTATTGCTGAAACGTTACCCAGTTGAGCTGTCTGTACATTTTTTTTGGCTGGTAGTTAAGTATGCCCGTGCAGAGGGATATTTTCAGAAGACGTGACTGGAATATTCACAGTATCATGCCTAAGATTGTAATTTATTTTGCTTAATACACATTTAAATGTCTTTCTCATACTTTTAAATGAATGCGTGATTGGCCATAACTTCAACGGAAGGCAGATGGGCTGATTGTATCGATATGGTCACTTAATTTGTTACAGGTAATGAGGCCTCTTGGGCGTGCTAACAGGTTTCCAAGTTAGGTATACCACATGAGCACCCGAAATAGCACACGAGCACTTTGTGTCATGGCACGACAGATATGCACCTCCTAGGAAACAGAACTGATAGTATAGTTCGAATGAATTCTATTACAGTAAATTATTTAAGGTGCTTTGAAAGATGAAAATCTTTTCTAGGCTATCGAGGTTCAGGACGTTTAGTTAACGCAAAAAAAAAACACATATTGAGTAAGAAATGCCTTGTCAGTAAGCTTGACTTTCTTTTATTTTTCAATAAATGGAACCAATTTCCTTCAATTTTTATCAGGTGAAACGTTTTAAAAATATATTTAACTCAGAGATTCTCTGGAAACTTTGTATGACATATAACAAGACAGCATACCTATGTGGCCATTTTAAAATTTCCCGATCTTTTTCCAAGCCTTCCCTGGCTGTTTTCATGAAATTTTTTTGGCAATCTATAACGCCTGCAGCTTAAGTGTAATAAAAAAAATATTGTGGTTTAATGCTTGCCAAGTACTGCCAGTCCATAATATTTAGATAAAACGAATAACACGTCAGTCACTTGACATGCAGTATTAGATTCAACTGACTTGAATCCCTTGATTAATAAAGCTGAAAAGGGCTACGACAAGTTCGTAATTGATGGCCACACGAGTACAGCACGGAAGACAGAGACACACGTAAAGCAAATGCAACAATGTTAGGAAAAACTATACAATGAGTTATACAATTAGTTATTTTTACGGTTCAATAGTAGTTTTCAATATAATTTGCTCTCATCACTTATGCCTCTAGTTAACTTTGTTTACCTCTGACTAAAGACTACACGGCAATATTAATCAGTACCATTATGATGCTTCGTTATACTACAGTATGATAAGCAGTTAGACAACCGTAATGGTCGCCGGTGCCAGCAACGGTACGTTTCGTTTTAACACAGGTTCATGTGACACACAGTGTACTTATAAAAATAAAAGAAATGCGACAATCCCAAACGATTCCTATAATAATACTTGTTGAAACAAAGATACCCGGCTGGACTGTGCACATTTTTCAGGTGTTAATGCAATATGCCCGTGCCGAACGAACATGCTCAGCATACTGACTGTTTTGAACAATCACGATTAAGAACAATTAAGATTTGCAGTTTATTTCCGCTTAGAACAGTCTGCAATGTCTCTTTTCTGATACTTCGAGATGAATACATTTGCCACACTTTCAGTAGAATGCACATGAATGGGGGCGTACTGATCAGGTTACTTATCAACTAAAATATGTTACGATCTCTTAGGTGTGTTGATAAGGGTAGAACAAATGCAATGTCCACTGAATTATTTGAATAATCTGTGCGTTATCTACTTAGAAAAGACCAGTAAATTAATAATCTGGCTCTTTTTTCTTTTGTACAGCGCATATTGTATGCAGTCTGTCCAAGACGACGGCACTACAAGCAACAGTAATGAAAACCGGAACACTTATTATGCACGACAATGGCTTCATACCATGCACGATTAGCACAATGCGAATCTGCGCCAGTAGCTGCCTTGTGATTAATTGCACGTAAACTGCAGAACGCCGAAGCATCGGAAGCCGTTTACCGCTTTTCATATAGCTCGAAAGATAACTTCTGCTGCTAAATTGTTTAAAAAGGAGACAAAAAACAAATCTTCCAACTACCGTCAAACGCAATGCATTCAGTTTGAAACGTGTAAAGGTGTTCCCGGAGCGACTAATTTATTGTTCTCTAATTTTTTCGGCTAAGTTGCGAAGCTGCAAGTGACTGAGCTTATCGCAGGTTTCATGCTCCAAAAGCGTTTGTGGTTGCATATAAATAGATTGGGTGAATCTAGAGATTTCTACTAGATATTTCTTCAAGTCTCGTGTTTTGCTTGCTGTAACTTCCCAAAATTATTTAGATTAGTTGCCAGGAACCTTAAAAATACTGCTACTTTTAAACTATGCGAAAACGGCAGCGCACACACTGCTGATGCATGCCCCGCAAACACGGCCTTTCATCCGAGTACGCTAGCAGTTATTCAACTATGCCTGTCTGTTTGAAAATTCTTGATGCTAACACAATTTCTGGATATATACGTAAAGCGTGTCACGAGAATTTCACTACACATACGGTGCAGCATTCATCGCGGCCGGATCAAGCGCCACTAAATGAGATCTACCACACTGGCTGCCCAACACACACAATCCGCTTAGTGGTAGCTCAGTATCAAGTTAAAACATGGTGTACTTCCTTTTTTACGCACCTAAGCTATAATGATAACATCAACAAGCACGAGCGATCGCTCGCCGTAAAACATTCCGTATAGTAGAAGCGAGAACAAGAGCGCGTTATCAAACCATGTCAACGACAAACCGACACTATACCCGAGTCGCCTGCGCTACATGCAGCCGGTTCGCGCTACGAAATGCGCTCACATAATCATGAGGTATTGACGCAAAACGTCTGTGATAAAGCTTACCATTCAGTGTAGTTGACGTGTGATGCCACAAAGAAGAGACGCATACACAGACACCAACGTTCAGGGAGACACCGCACACCGGCACAACCGTTTACGTGCCTGGCGCACTCGTTGAGACGGCGCACCGCCGCGCATGCGCCAGAGCTCCGAGCATGCCAGGAGCTCCGCGCGGGAGGGCGTGCGCGTTCGGAGGAGTGTGAGCGCCTTTTGCTCCTTCATTTTTTTCCTTGTCTCTTTCTCTCTCTCTGCGCGCCATGCGCGCCGGAACGGGTGGCTTTTCTTTTCCGTTATGCATTTTTTTCGTGGACGAAGGATATGCGCTGGCAGGTTGTATGACAAACGCTGTGGGCTATCGTATGAGACTGGAACGCTAACATGAATGCGCTGTTTGTAAAAGCCGTTACGGGGCCCTTCAGACGTTTTAGGCGCATTATTGCCAGCGTCGATGAGTAATACAGCGTATTTGTAGCATATCTTCCAGCGTACCGCCAAATGTGATGCCCGCACGTATGTTAGTGCTAATTTTCTGTTCCGATGATAGGTCAAAGCAATCAGTACAGCATTGAGGTACTCATATGCATGGCTGCGCAGTCATACCGCCGGCGAAATACTGGGTGGGCTCGGAGAATTTGGCACCTATTTTAAGTGAATGAGAATCTTTGATGAGTTTATAGTGCAGGATATTAGGCAACAAATGTCGCCCGATGTTAGTGACGCAGCCGAGATATGAAGACAATGTAAAAAGTATCCGAGAATCGGACGACACACAACGCGAACACCACATGCGCGACATCGGTTCATGGCACATTCACAAAGTCCGCGTTGTCAGCTACAAACATTACGAGTGTCTTTGCTGTTAGCTTGATGCCTGTTTCGAATCCACTTGTATCTGAAGCTGGCGTTCATAACATATATTTTAACAATTGGATTGGCGTTTTGCTTCCGTTATTCTACTGCCGCAAAAGTGATGCGACAACTGTGAAGACTGTCTTGGGATTGCCGAGAGCGACTACGTCGATCATATGTGGTCAACAAATGCGGAGGTATACACTATGTGTATACTAAAGTCTACAAATACGCTCTACAGCAATCTCAGCAGTATACAACTTTAGTGGCTTATATCAAATGCAGCTATGTATTATCCACCGGTACCTGCGCTTGGTTACAGCGTACACGGGTTGGGCCCAGATTAACGATGTTTGCCTATTGTTAATCTATAGACATGCAAGACCACGACAACTCAGAGGTGGTGAGTTCACCACCTGGTCTGCGGGCTTTCGCCACTTATTCACCCCCTTTGCCACATCTTCACCATATCATCTTCACCACCTGGTCTTCGCGAAGTGTACGTCCGGGAAGCAGCCAGGTTTAGGGCCTTCGGGTGCCTGGAAGACCTTGGTGACTCGGACGGTGCCTGCTCCGCCGCAATCCTCGTTCGGTGCAGCTGCACCGAACGCAGACAAGCAGTCTGCACGGTTTGCCCGCCGCGCCGGGGTTGCGGTGCCGACGTGCATGAACCAGTGCCATATCATCGCGTTCGCAGAGGGCGGGGGTATGGGAACTCGGAATTACATATTATCGACTTTCTTCTATAGACATTCAATACAACAGGAGTAGAGAAAAAAATAGAAACCTTGTCGACTATTGTCCATAATATAGAGAGTCAACAGACAAAGTATGGACAAAAATAAATAGAAACTGTATCGGCTTTCGTCTACAGGTAGTCCATATAGAGGGGAAGTAGACAAAGAAGAAACAAACTCCTTATCGAATTTTTTCTATAGACCGTCTATAGACAGCGAGTAGACAAAAAGAAATAGAAATCTTATCGACTTTCGTCTACAGAAATTCTCTATACAAAGTATACGGACAAAAATAAATAGACACTGTATCGACGTTCGTCTAAATGTAGTCCATAGAGGGGAAATAGACAAAAAGAAACAAACACCTTATCGACTTTTTCTATAGACCGTCTATAGACAGCGAGTAGACAAAAAGAAATAGAAACCTTATCGACTTTCGTCTATAGAAAATCTATAGACAAAGTATGGACAAAAATAGATAGAGACTGTATCCACTTTCGTCTATAGGTAGTCCATAGAGGGGAAGTAGGCAAAGAAGACACAAACACCGTATCGACTTTTTTCTATAGACCATCTATAGACTGCGAGTAGACAAAAAGAAATAGAAACCCTATCGACTTTCGTCTATAGAAAGCCTATAGACAAAGTATGGACAAAAATAGATAGAGACTGCATCCACTTTTGTCTGTAGGTATTCTATAGAGGGGAAGCAGATAAAAAGGAAACAAACACCTTATCGACTTTTTTCTATAGACCGTCTATAGATTGCGAATAGACAAAAATAAATAGAAACCCTATCGACTTTCGTCTATAGAAAGTCTATAGACAAAGTATGGACAAAAATAGATAGAGACTGTCGACTTTCGTCTGTAGGTATTCTATAGAGGGGAAGCAGACAAAAAAGAAACAAACACCTTATCGACTTTTTTCTATAGACCGTCTATAGACTGCGAGTAGACAAAAAGAAATAGAAACCTTATCGACTTTCGTCTATAGAAAATCTATAGACAAAGTATGGACAAAAATAGATAGAGACTGTATCCACTTTCGTCTATAGGTAGTCCATAGAGGGGAAGTAGGCAAAGAAGACACAAACACCGTATCGACTTTTTTCTATAGACCATCTATAGACTGCGAGTAGACAAAAAGAAATAGAAACCCTATCGACTTTCGTCTATAGAAAGCCTATAGACAAAGTATGGACAAAAATAGATAGAGACTGCATCCACTTTTGTCTGTAGGTATTCTATAGAGGGGAAGCAGATAAAAAGGAAACAAACACCTTATGGACTTTTTTCTATAGACCGTCTATAGACTGCGAATAGACAAAAACAAATAGAAACCCTATCGACTTTCGTCTATAGAAAGTCTATAGACAAAGTATGGACAAAAATAGATAGAGACTGTATCCACTTTCGTCTGTAGGTATTCTATAGAGGGGAAGCAGATAAAAAGGAAACAAACACCTTATCGACTTTTTTCTATAGACCGTCTATAGACTGCGAATAGACAAAAAGAAATGGAAACCCTATCGACTTTCGTCTATAGAAATTCTGAAGACAAAGTATGGACAAAAATAGATAGAGACTGTGTCGACTTTCGTCTGTAGGTATTCTATAGAGGGGAAGCAGACAAAAAGGAAACAAACACCTTATCGACTTTTTTCTATAGACCGTCTATAGACTGCGAATAGACAAAAAGAAATAGAAACTTTATCGACTTTCGTCTATAGAAAATCTATAGACAAAGTATGGACAAAAATAGATAGAGACTTTATATCAACAAAAGTCCAAATCTATAGAAAGGAAAGGTCGTCTACGAAAAGTCGATAGACTTTCTATAGACAGTCTAAAGTCATTTTTGTAAGGGTTCCCAACACATACAGATGGCGCTAAGCCCCATGAACCGCCGATGGACCGCCATGTTTTGAACGTATGGGCTCCTATGGAAGCTTCGCTACCAGGTATATTTACCTTGTATATAGTACTTGCAATTAGTTCCCAAAGTAGTCTCCTGTCGCGGTTATCCGCGTGCTTGAAGAAAGACCGCTATTTAAATTTATTGTGCAGTCATATGTGCGGAATTTCTCTGTTCTCCATATTATCTACCATGTTGCCGTTTCGCTTTTATAACATAGCCGCAATGTAGACAAGGAGGTATCGGACGTCATAATGGCTACCCACATACTCAGACCTCGCGCACAACTCCTGACACTTACTTGTATTCAAGAGTTGTGCTACTGTCAAGGGCATCCTTAACGAATCTTACATAATAAATTATGGGGTTTTGCGTGTCAAAACCACGATCTCATTATGAGGCACGGTGTAGTGGGTGATTCCGGAATTATTTGGAACACTTGGGGTTCGGCAACGTGCGCCTAACCCTAAGTACACGAGTGTTTTCGCATTTCACACCCATCGAAATACGACTGCCGTGCCTGGAATTCGATTGCGCGACCTAGTGATTAGCAGCCGAACCCAATAAAAACTACTCAACTACGGTGGGTAAGGAATGTCGGTAGTTCGAGTAAGGTGACAGTCGGCACTTGAGACAATTTGTTCCCGTCCTCATCGCCCGAGAATCGGTACCAGACGTCAAAAAATGACGCCGTAAAATGCACAGTAATTCATGTGATGGAGTCCGCGTCCAATATTTCAGACCCAAATCACCCTCTAACGACTGACGACCAGGCATCTCGCTTGTACGTGCAGTCGCCTGACAGCTGCCGGGGGCTGGCGTCGGCCTGGACCTACGTACTTGACCTCTCTTCAACACTCGCCGACATTTTCGCGTTATTCGCACCATCGGATTTCAGCTTAACTGCTTTAACAGCCATATTATTTGCGCGAAAATTTAGCCACCCTTACAATGTTATGGCTTTTGTTTTTAGGTACTTTTTGATATTTAAGCTAATGCTGGGGGGGGGGACCTGACATTTCCAGCGGTTTCACATTTGCCGAAGCGCCCGCATTTTTTTCGGCCTCTGTTCGTATTTTGGGGGATCTTTGTAGACGTTGAAGCCATAGCATGGCCCCCTGACCACACTGCTCAAAAAGTCAATTGATTTTCCTTAGCTCTTGTGCACGCTTATGCCTTCGTGACGTTGGTCAACCTCCTGATTTCCCTGTCACTTGTATCCCATTTTGACGACTATGACACGTGTACTTATCTTTATCGAGCGACCACGTTTCGCCGCTTAACAACTGTAATCGCACAGCGAGGGACGCGCCTGCATGTATCCGACGTTTCTGGAAAGTTATCGATGCTTCTACCTGGCTGTCTGTTGTCGCCGAACCTTGTGTTATCTGATTTCATCGCGTAACGCGAATGGTGTGGAACTTTGTGGAAGGCACGCGGGTCCGAACAATTAGTCTGGAACATTCGACGACTGCTCTACAAAAGCCGACGCGCTTGACCCGCTGATCAGATTTACGACGATCGCCGGTGTTTGGATCGCACCGCTGGTACGATCTGTTGGGAACTCGGCGCTGACGCCCGTGGTTGTACCTGGGTCGCAAGCCCCAAGGGTAGCGTTGGCCTGGCGGCCTGGGGTACAACTGGAAGCATCCGAAGGTCCCGGCAAAGCATGAGTCGACTGGTAACAACGAAACAACTTGTTTATTTTAACATCGCAAAGAGTTGGCGGTCAGGTTTGACCGAAGTAGAGAGACGGGAGAGCACTTTACTCAACAGAAGAAATCGGAGCCCTCCTTTTGGCGTCCGGGGGCAGCTGTTTTTATACTCTCGCAGTTGAGGGCAAGAAGGAACCCCTCAAAAGACGAGCACGTGAATGTACAATGGGCTAATGGTGACGCACACTGTCGAAGCGCTGCCGTAGCACCATGTCGAGCACGATCTCGTAGCACCCTGTCGTAGCGCTGCCGTAGCACCATGTCGAGCACGATCTCGTAGCACCCTGTCGTAGCGCTGCCGGTCGGGCACAATGACTGTAATGAGAGGATGATCCCTGCTTTCGCTTCGCCTGGTTCGGGCACAATGACTGGAATGAGAGGGTGATCCTTTGCGGTCGCATCGCCGCAGTCGCGCCTGGAAACACCTGCCGATGAGCGTTGCGGCGACGACGATCGGGCCAAAATGTCTGCCGCCCCGCCGCAGTCGCGCCGGCAAAACCACGTGTCGCAGGCGAAACGCAACAGACCGCCCCGCCGGGGGAAGGAGATCCCGATGGACAGGGGACTGCATCCGCTGTCCGGAGGGATGTCGCTCGATGATGCTCATAACCGAAGTCGGGCGTCCCTCGACGTTTCTTGAGCGCAGCGCACAGAGAAGGCCTCGTTCTCTCGTTCAGGTTCGCACGGGACACTGCAAAGTGACTTCGGGAGAGTTCACATTTTTGTTCTCGTTCCCGGCAAGCGTTAGAACTACGCTGAAACTCAACCGCTCAGTCAGCAAGCACGGCACAACCCTCACTAAGCCCTGCCAGGCTCTTTCCCCTTTTTATACCACTGCCTAGTTCCTTACAGTAGTCTAGCATCACTCAGAACGCGTCCACAAATTGAAAAATTGCACTAGAAAGCATATCATCACTTTGAAACACTAAACAAAAGCAATATGTTAAAAAAAATCCTGCCTCAGGAAGAAAAACATCAGTAACAAACAATTTTGAGGCTGATTCCTACGTTAGGGGCTTCGACTTAAGCCATCGGCGTTACCGTTGAGACTCCCCTTTTTGTAACGCACCTCAAAGGAATATTGTTGTAAAGCGAGGCTCCAGCGCAGGAGGCGGCCATTTTTGGGAGAGATGGTCTGCAGCCATTGGAGAGGGCAGTGATCCGTCTCAATGATAAACCTCGAGCCGGCTAGATAGCATGACAATTTCTGAACGGCCCACACGAGACACGCACACTCTTTCTCGGTGGCGCTATACGCCTGCTCACGACTGGTCAGCTTACGACTAGCATACAGGACGGGGTGTTCTACTTCTCCATTTTCCCGTTGGCACAGTACAACGCCCATGCCTCGCTCACTAGCATCGCACTGAACAACGAACCCTTTTGTATAGTCTGGCGATCGTAGCACAGGCTGGCTTGTTAGGGCACTCTTTAGGGCGCTAAAAGCTCTTTCCTTTGTCTCGTCCCAGACGACTGTTTGAGGCTCTGTTTTTCTTAGAGCATCCGTCAGGGGAGCCGCGATATCAGAGTACCTAGGGATGTACCTCTGATAGTAGCCGGCGACACCCAAGAACGACCGAATATCGGTCTTGGTGCGCGGTTGCGGAAAGTCTCGCACAGCGGCCACTTTTATTTCAGAGGGGCGGCGACGACCCTGACCAATCACGTGACCGAGGTAGACAACCTCGGCCTGTGCTAACTGGCACTTAGGAGCCTTTACTGTCAAGCCCGCTTCGCGCAGGCGGGTTAGCACTGCCCGCAAGTGTGCCATATGCTCAGACCAGGATGCGGAGAATATCGCTACGTCGTCTAGATACGGTAAAGCGAATTCTTGCTGTCCCCGCAACACTTTATCCATGAGACTTGAAAAACAGTATGGCGCGTTCTTCAAACCAAAACTCAACACTTTAGGACGGAATGCTCCCATTGGTGAAATGAACGCCGCATACCTACTAGCCTCTTCTGTAAGTGGAACCTGCCAATAACCCCTGACAAGATCTAGGGTGGAAATAAACTGAGCGCTACTAACTTTCTCAAGGCGCTCCTCGATGTTAGGGATCGGATAAATTTGATCCTTAGTGATGGAATTAAGCCTGCGGTAGTCGACGCAAGGACGAGGTTCCTTGCCCGGTACCTCAACTAAAATCAAAGGGGAGGTATAATCACTCTCACCTGCCTCAATAACACCGAGCTGTAGCATTTTCTTTACCTCAGCCTCCATAATATCGCTCTGGCGGGGTGACACCCGATACGCCTTGGATCGTACTGGCTCTGTGGAGGTAAGTTCTATATCATGAGTAAGTACAGAAGTCCTACCAGGCCTCTCAGAGAACAGACCTTGAAACTCTTGTAATAGCTGGTGTAGTTCGGTTTTCTGCTCGGGCGACAGCGGTGCTTTACTGATAAGGTCACTAATGACTTGACCGGTGTCTTCCCTGTTCGTCACTGAGCCTAGTCCCGGAAGCTCGACCGGAAGCTCTTCAGGAACGTTTACCATCATGCACACCACTGCTTCCCTTTGTCTATAAGGTTTGAGCAGATTACAGTGGTAAACTTGCTGTGCTTTCCGCTTTCCTGGCAGACTTACCACGTAGTTAACGTCCGACAGTTTCTGAACAATTCGTGCTGGGCCCTCCCACTGCACGTCTAGTTTGTTGTTTAGCGATGTGCGCAATATCATGACCTCATCGCCAACCTCAAAACGACGGGCCCTGGCTGTCCGATCATAATAAACCTTGGCCCTCTGCTGGGCCTTTGTCATTGCTTCACCTGACAACTCCTGTGCCCTTCTTAAGCGTTCGAGGAGCTTAAGCACGTACTCCACCACGACTGGGTCGTCGCCCCTACCTTCCCACGATTCTCGAAGCATGCGAAGCGGAGATCGAAGCGAGCGACCGTACACCAGTTCAGCTGGCGAAACCCCGTAGCCGCATGCGGCGCGGTCCTTAAAGCAAACATCACCCCAGGCAGACACAGCTCCCAGTCAGTTCGATGTTCAAAACACAACGCTCTCAACACGCGCTTCATGACGGAGTGGAGCTTCTCAACGGAATTCGACTGTGGGTGGTACACTGAGCTGTGTAACAGCTTTACCCCACACCTTTCGAGAAAAGTTGTCGTCAAAGCGCTAGTAAACACTGTGCCCTGATCTGATTGGATTTCCGCAGGAAAACCAACTCGCGCAAATATGGACAGTAGTGCATTGACTATCTCAACTGAGCTGAGTTCTTTAAGCGGCACTGCTTCAGGGAACTTTGTCGCTGGGCAGATCACAGTCAAAATGTGTCTGTACCCCGTGGCTGTTACCGGCAGAGGTCCCACAGTATCAATAACGAGCCGTCTAAAAGGCTCCGTAATGATAGGTACCAATTTCAACGGCGCCCTCGATTTGTCCCCTGGTTTGCCCACCCGCTGACAAGTGTCACATGTCCTCACGAAATGGTCTGCGTCCCGAAAACACCCTGGCCAATAGTACTCTTGCAAGAGACGGTCCTTAGTTTTCTTAACTCCAAGGTGTCCGGACCACGAACCCCCGTGTGACAAGCGCAACAGATCCTGACGATAGCATTGAGGCACGATCAGCTGATCGAACTCCACTCCTCTGCGGTCTAGATACTTCCGGTACAGGACTCCACCTCTTTCCACAAAACGCGCAGTTTTCCTGGCGATACCTTCTTTGACATTGCAGCGCACGTTTTCCAGGCTGCCATCCTTTTTTTGCTCGGCTATCAAAGCCGTCCGGCTGACTTTTAGCAACCTATCAAGTCCGTCTGACGTAGGCGCGATGAGCAAATCAGTAGATAGCTGTTCTAACTTTCCCGCGTCGGGCGTTTCCTCTCCAGTATCTGGCGCCTTTAACGTTACAGACTCAAGTTTATTCAGTTCGGGCGTGCTCGGAATATCAGCTTGCTGCGCCTCTGACCCTTTTTCGTTGTTTGATAACGTCGGCCCCGCAACTACCGCCTTTGCAGCGAGCTCCCGAACCTTCGATCTGGTTAAGGCCTGAACACTAGCTTCACCAAACAAAAGCCCCTTCTCGCGCAGGAGGTGATCGGACCTGTTTGAAAATAGGTACGGGTACTGGGGTGGCAGCATAGATGACACTGCCGCCTCCGTCTCAAGCGCTCCGAAAGGTCCTTCAATAAGCACTTTTGCTACCGGCAGACACACGCTATGAGTCTCCACGGCTTGCTTGATCCATGCGCACTCGCCCGTGAACATATGGGGTTCTACATAAGACGGGTGAACTACATCCATCGTAGCTGCGGAATCGCGAAGCACTCGGCACTCTTTCCCGTTCACGAGGAGGTCTCGCATGTAAGGCTCGAGAAGCTTCATGTTCTCGTCAGTGCTGCCTATTGAAAAAAACACAACTTTTGGTGTTGTTTCCGGACACTGCGCCGAAAAGTGACCCGGCTTCTGGCACGTATAACAAACGCCCGCTCGCCTCATCTCGAACCGCTTTCTGCGTTTGGCTGCCGCCGTCTCTTTACGTCTGGTCGGACTGCTTTCACTCGCATCCGCACTACGCGTGTCCCCCTTTGCTCTCATGGGTGTGAACTTCGGCCTCTCAAACTTCGAGCCAAATTCACCCTTTTGACCGTCCTTAGCTCCGCGAGCCCGACGCGTCACGAACTCCTCGGCTAGCTCAGCGGCTTTAGCCACCGTACAAACGTCTGGCCTATCCAAGACCCAGTATCGCACGTTCTCCGGTAACCGACTATAAAACTGTTCTAGCCCGAAACACTGCAGAACTTTATCGTGGTCACCAAACGCTTTTTCTTCTTTGAGCCACTCCTGCATGTTCGACATAAGCCTATACGCAAACTCTGTATATGACTCACTTTTGCCTTTCTCATTTTCCCGAAACTTCCGACGGAACGCCTCCGCAGACAGCCGGTACTTTTTTAGCAGACTCGATTTTACTTTGTCGAAATCCTCTGCTTCCTCTCTATCCAAGCGAGCGACTACGTCGGCCGCCTCGCCGGGTAACAAAGTGAGCAAGCGCTGTGGCCACGTTTCCCGAGAGAACCCCTGCTTCTCGCACGTTCGCTCAAAGTTAACCAGGAACAAACCAATGTCCTCTCCAAGCTTAAACGGCCGCATCAGGTCAGTCATTTTGAACAATACTCCTTCTCCTGCACCGTGTGCCTGACTTCCATTACGAGCGCGTTCCATCTCTACCTCGAGACGCTTCATTTCCAAAGCGTGTTCGCGCTCTTCTTTTTTCTCTTGTTGCTCTCGCTCTTTCTGTTCTTTACGTTCACGCTCTTCTTTTTCTTTCTGTTCTTTAAGTTCGCGCTCCTGTCTTTTTGACCTCTCCTCAATAGTCTCAAGGCATTCCGACAGCTCGTCATCCTCAACCTCTAACTCAAGAATAGCCTTTAGCAGTTCAGGTTTTCTTAGTTTGTCTGAGACATCCAGACCCAACTCTCTTGCAAGCTCCAACAATTTCGGTTTGCGCAACGACTTCAAATCCATGGCTGCTCTGAATGCTGCTTTCTCTACTGCTTACTATTGTCTTGCCGCAAACTAACCCGGCAGCAACGACAACCACAATTACCAGCTCTGTTTCTGACACTAACAAAAAGCCTGGCAAAGCTCAGAAGAAGAAAGTCCCGCACTCACCAAACCTCGCAGCCAAGAGTCCAGCGCAGTCGTTCCGCTGCAGGCAACCAGTCATCACACAGGGCTCGTTGCACTGCTCCCGGATCGTCGTTGAGCTGCTCAGCATACAGTCAACTGCATCTCTTCGCTGCTGGCCTCCGTTGTCGCGATCTCACCGCTGGCAGACAGTTGTTTGAAGTCGGAGGCGATCTCACCGCTGCCAACCAGATGTTTGGATCGCACCGCTGGTACGATCTGTTGGGAACTCGGCGCTGACGCCCGTGGTTGTACCTGGGTCGCAAGCCCCAAGGGTAGCGTTGGCCTGGCGGCCTGGGGTACAACTGGAAGCATCCGAAGGTCCCGGCAAAGCATGAGTCGACTGGTAACAACGAAACAACTTGTTTATTTTAACATCGCAAAGAGTTGGCGGTCAGGTTTGACCGAAGTAGAGAGACGGGAGAGCACTTTACTCAACAGAAGAAATCGGAGCCCTCCTTTTGGCGTCCGGGGGCAGCTGTTTTTATACTCTCGCAGTTGAGGGCAAGAAGGAACCCCTCAAAAGACGAGCACGTGAATGTACAATGGGCTAATGGTGACGCACACTGTCGAAGCGCTGCCGTAGCACCATGTCGAGCACGATCTCGTAGCACCCTGTCGTAGCGCTGCCGTAGCACCATGTCGAGCACGATCTCGTAGCACCCTGTCGTAGCGCTGCCGGTCGGGCACAATGACTGTAATGAGAGGATGATCCCTGCTTTCGCTTCGCCTGGTTCGGGCACAATGACTGGAATGAGAGGGTGATCCTTTGCGGTCGCATCGCCGCAGTCGCGCCTGGAAACACCTGCCGATGAGCGTTGCGGCGACGACGATCGGGCCAAAATGTCTGCCGCCCCGCCGCAGTCGCGCCGGCAAAACCACGTGTCGCAGGCGAAACGCAACACCGGCTGTGTTCGCCGCTCTCGTTGCGCTTTAATTGTAGCCTTTTTTGTGGGCACAGGTTCACCCAATAAAAGCTAGTTTTTGCCTTTCATAGTATTGCTACTGTGTTCTTTGACGTCACGACCACGTGACACTATGATCCCATGGTAGTTGGCAATGTGCAATGGCCATGGGATTAAAGTCGTTTAAAGAAATTCTACCGTGGACACGACAACCGCTCTTGCTCACTGCGAATGAAAATATTCCACTATTGAGCGCTATTCTGAAGCATTTAAATTCATCGTCTAAAAAATTATTCTTATCCTATGCACTGTGCGAATCGATGTAACCGAAGCTTTCTCTGTTGTTTGTTTTGATTGGCGTTAATTAGCGGCAATGCTGACTGCGAATGCACGATTTCTTCTGCGTATAGTGCAATACGAGAGTAGTGCGTTGATGGCAAATGTAGCCTTGCGTGCACTGCTGCTCTTGGTCTGGATAGTACCCAACATCAAGCGAGCCGTGTTTGCTTGAGGCGTTGTTGTGCGCCATTGTTTGTCCCCTGTTAGAGGGTTGAGCATTGCCATTGCTTATCAACAATTAGTACATGACCGGGGTTGTTGGAGAAGTATGGGAGAGGCCTTTGCCCTGCAGTGGGCGTAACCAGGCTGATGATGATGATGATTATGATGATGATGATGATGATTATGATGATGATTGCTTATCATGGCACATCACTTCGCGGTACACATTTTGGCAGAATGATGGTGCTCTACGTGCAAAACCAGCATCGGATCATGAGGCACGTCGTAGTGGCGCACTCCGGAGTAACTTCTATACCCTGGTGTTCTTTAACGCGCTCCGAAATGAAATTGCACAACCGTTGTTGCATTTCTCTCCCGTCGAAATCCGGCTTCCATGGCGGGGATTCAACCCTCGCCCTCGAGCAATGCCATATCCTTCAAGCTACCGCGGCGGGCATATATGTGACGATTTTACGTACGACTACTTCAGCAGTGTCACCTATACCCTACGGTAATTAATGGCGGCTTTCCTTCCATCTGCACGCCCTGAGTCAGTTATCCATTTGACAAACTTGCGTCGTGTTTTTTTTAAATAGCAGAAACGTACAGTACCGTGCTTTCAGTTTGTCTGCAACCGCCGTCGTGTCTATAGCAGTTGAGTTTCGCTATCTTCTCACGTCGTCTTTTCCATGTCCCGTACTTCCCCCCTGTATGAGAACTCTGAGCGAAGAATGGCAAAGGTATTATTGATTCATTTCGCAAATACTCCGGTTCTACCTATTCTCTACTTCTTCTCTGTTCTCCCTCTCCACCATTATTCCTACCTTCAGGACTTGCATGTTAGGCCAAAGGCAAGTACTGCAGTTTCTGCTCTGCCTTTTGCCGGGGGTCACGGATAACTTCAACTGTCAAGAGGCTAATGTGACGACGCCGAGGGAGCTGCAGAGGGCACTATGCACACGTGACGCGCTGACAAGGTCAAAACGAGTTTCGTGCGCCACCTTTTCTGTTTTTCACGCTCCTTCCATTTACATGCACGCTCTGAAGCCCCCTCCGACACGGCGTGCAAGACAGCAACAGCACCAGTGGAAAAGTCGAAGGAAGGAGCAAAGTAAGCTTCACTTTAAAAAAGTTCGCTTTATTTGTTCCCGTACAGTGGCGTGTCGTTGTGGTGTCAACGCGTCCTTTGCGGGATTGATAAGCGGCGAGAGCCAACTGGCCGACTTAATAACTATGCTGCAATAATAAGTGAACTTGTTGTCGAAATATTTTCTCTAAAAATGTTGCATTGTCTTGCTGTCATTGTCGTACGTTACCTACAAAGAGTACTCAAGCACCTTCTAACGAAATGCTATAAATTTTTGCCTGATTACGCCCGCCATAGTGATGAAAATAAACGTAGCTTGAATTGATTTTGTCTGAAAACGCTGAATGAAACGCTTACGTCATCCGGAAGAAGATCAACAAGTGCCGTACACGATTTTATGATGCCCCTATTTGGAAGCTTATTTTTTGTCCATTTTGGAGGGGAGGGGAGAGTGGTGCTCTTGTACTGTAGAAACGCCCCTCGGACGTCTCTGATGTGCTCGTTTTTATTCTCAAGCACCCAATGTAAACTGTCATTGCCGCAACTCCATGATGTGCTGTTGGCAGGCCAACATCATGGTATCGCGCAAGTATGACTACAGATTCATTTTGGTTCGCATATACTACTTTGTGCGTCATATTTCGCCACATTTATTTTTCAATCTATGTCAGAGCTCGAAAAAGCCGTCCAACTCACTGGGCGAATTTCCTCTGTTGATTTCCCCAAAGTGGTGTCTATTGCTGTGGGTACCAAATACGTTCAACGGTATGCTACCACTCAAGCCTCTCCGGCGACCTGAGCAACTGAAGTCGCAAGCTTTCTTCAACACGGTGTTGATGTTCAAAATGGTGGTCCCCAAGTACATTTCGCAGGCTTTGCTCACCTCTTTCTCTCGAGTGTCACCTCTTACACTACTCGCTCGTGCTAGACACAACCAAACATGCAACGAGCTTAATGAAGTATCATTTACACGCTAGGTAACATGCTGTCAATAAACATTTCCGCTGATCACTGGAATAGAAATGAGGTCCTGTCTTTGGTAACATTATCGGTCTACAGCCTCGCTCAACAACACCATCTCGCTATTCAACACTTTTTTTTTGTCGACAGGAGCATGCTGTTTTTCATCTGTATATACTTTCGGCTTTAGGTGAGACCTTGCAAGCCCGCTTATTCTGTTACGCTGATGATGATCCATTGTCGACAGGCTGCCGCCTCATTCTGAGCTTCGCCATCACCAGAGAGCACAGAAAGCTGTCTTCAGAGACAAACCACCATGATTCGAGCCCATGTATTCGCAGCATTCTGCATTTTGCAGCTGGGCATGTAAACCACTACGCTACCACCTCCCCCTTCCACTTTCTGCCTGCCTTCCGACTTCTCGTTTTCGTAGCACACGCAGGCAGAACGGACGCAGAAATTAAAAAAAGCAAAGATTGTTTGAGCCGCTTTGCTGGCACATGACCTTAACTTTGGCAGGCTGCTCTAATTGGAGAGCATGTAGGCTTGCGGCTGCGTGCAGATCGTCGGTCGCCTTAGCTTTATTGCAAACTTTCTTTCACCGACACTTTTCTTTTGAAATTGAAACGCCAGACAAAAATGAGACCTACCGTTGTTTTCTAAGTTTAAACCAAAAACGCTCATTCCTAACTTTAAACCAGCAAGTTTCATCATCAGCAACTGGAACGCTCATTTACAGAAATAGTGATTTTTTTAAGAAATGGCATAAGGATGCTATATTTCGAGGTCATGTCGCTGTCGATACGGACCGACACAACATATCGACGAAAGAGCGTCACAATGACTATGCACGCGGCAGGTTACTGAATGATAAAAACAAAAAATACGACTGTTTTTTTTTTTCAGCGGTGGATACAGTAACTGGAAGAAAGCCATAAAAAAGGTGATGGTTCCAGAAAGCACGATAACTCACTCACGCATAAGTCTTGCCCCACATAGTGGTTTTTCTACACGCAGATGAAGTCGAGAGGACAGAGCACGTCTGTTGCAACACATATCAGCGACGCGTACAGGGTACAGGGAAATCGCCTCTATGTAGCAAGGCTCACAGATATTTTGCGATCCACTACCGTTCAGGGAATCGCTCGGAGGGGCCACGATGAACGTGCAAAAGTGAAAAGAGCGAAAACTTCGTTGAGCTCTGGAGCTTCTTTGGCCAATATGACGGTATTGTCGGACAGAAACTTAATGGTAGAGCAGCGAAAGCGAAATACGTCCAATATTCGATACAAAACCAGCTCCTCAAAATTCTCAGCCACATCTCACTGACAAGAAGAGACGAAAAACTCAAAGTACTTTGCACCTATTGTCGATGAAACGAAGGACCTAAGTAAGACGGAACAATTATCAGCTGTAGTTAGGTACTATGCAAGCTGAGGGGCTTCTTGGATTCCAAAACGCGAACACTTGGATGCAAAGTCGCTCCAGGGCTACGTAAGAGAAACGTTGAATCGCTGCGGCATAGATACTCAGCTATGCATTGCTCAAACATATGATGGTGCGAGTGTCATGAGCGGTACTTCAAGGAGCGTCCAGGCGCCGGTCCGGTGCCACAGTTAGAGTACGTCCACTGCATGAACCACCGCCTCAATCTAGTCATCGTGGATGTCTGCAACTTGATAAAACCGATGAGGGATTTTCTGCCTCTCTTTTAGGATGTCCGTATGTTTTTCATGAGTGAATCTGCAATTCATTTTCTGTACTTAGATGTACAGAAAATGTTGTATTTACCAGTCAGCTGCAACGTCGCAGCGATACCAGATAGGCCGGCGAGATAGCAGCTTGCACAGCGGCAACGAAAAGCTTTCTTGCTGTTCTTGTATTTCTCGCCGCACTCACGGCCACAAACAGCAAGCGGGCAACGGAAGCCGGGGGTCTCTTTGAGCAAATGAACTTCTCGAGTCTCCTTCATTTAGGTCTATTTACGGAGGTACTCAGCCGCCTTAAGCTTCTTTCGGACCCATTGCAAACTAGACTGCAATATTAGTCAGGCATGCCTCATGGCACGCATAGTCACTGAGTTCTTCGAAATAAAAGAATTCGCAGAACAAATTTTTCTGGGCGCAAAGCCACAGTATTTCTTAGGAGCAGGGGGTGTCCCAAAGAGAAAAGCAGAGGATGACGCGCCTTCCGCTTCGTTTCGAACAGAATGTATAGAGCGAAGGACGATCGGTTGAAGAAGAGTCTCCGGATTCAAAGGAAATGTTCAAAGTTTTTCTACACGTTTTCGACCACCTTATTGCAGAGCTCACTAGCCGGTTCACGGAAAATAATGATGTACTCTGCGGACTGGGCACCCTCCACCCACGGAGTGATAATTTTATGGACATCTCCTTGATCAAGGTTTTCGCCGAGCATTATGCAAGCGACATCCAAAGCGTTGAAGTTTAGCGCTAGCGCAATCTGATAATGAAACTTCTTCAGCGCATCGAAGCCAAAAGGAACTGCAAGATAGAGACACCGCTGCAATTGGTGACTGCCTTGGAAGAATATAAACTACCCTTCCACGAACTACACACGCTAGTTGTTATCGCCGTGACGATACCGACATCGTCATCATCTGGTGAGCGCACGTTTTCGTGTGTTCGTATGTTGAAAACTTATCTTCGCGGCAAGATGACGAATAACTGTCGGAGCGACCTAGCTGTGCTTGCGGTCGAGTGATCGCTTGTTGACCGTAAGACGGATCTTCAGCGTGTTGTCGAATTGTTTGATGCTGCGCACAGTAATCGACGTATACATCTGCACTATTATGGTGGTATATTGATACCCCATCTTATCCTTGCGGCGATTTCGTGGGAAAATTGTGCGGCACGGGCGTAGGATCGTTGCCTATGCCGGTATTAGAACGCTCGCTTCATCATCGACTCAATCCTGGCTGTGTTTTACCTTATACTGTCACAGCGCAGACACTGGTATCTGTGGTTGTGACGGAACCTTCCTCAGTCCCTGTCATCGCTTTGAAAGAGACTCCCTATAGGGTGCTGTCCGAGGCCACGTCGGTGGCCTAGCGTTTGTAGGGAACACTGCATAGTCGGAGACCTGTTATTCTGGTTTGTGAAGCCTGCCGTACTGTATCACCAAATATGACACTGACTGAAATGCCTATTGCGTGCTCCATTTAGCAGTTCTCTTGTCTCTTCTATTTGTTTTAATTATTCTTCTATCCATATACCATTCTTGTTATTCTTTTTCCCATTTCCAGCGTTTAGAATCCCCAGCCGGCGCGACAAGAGTGTATTATGCTTAAGTTGGAATTTATATGTACATTCCTTAGTGGTCTAAGTTCTCTCTCCTGTTTTTACATTACTCTTTTGAAGCTATATTGCGATCTAGCTAACTGCTCTTATTTTGTTGCTTCTGGGTACCTGTTTTATTAATATTGTTCTTTATGTATATGCTTTACTGTGTATTATATAAGTTTTTCATTTTCTTAGCAGACGCACTGCTGTGTAACTATGCGAAATTTTACGTGATACCCTTGTGCGATGCTTGGTTAGCTTATTCACACTGATCACGGCGTTCTAAACTTATCAGTTTAGAGCGCCGTCAGCCCAGTTAAATGGAGTCAAAACCCAACGCGCAAGTTCCTCCTCCTCCTCCCCCCCACCCCTCGTAAAAAAATCCTGGCGCTGCCTCTGATTGAGCTACAGGCGATGTCGAATCCTTTTGGGCTCTAACTGAGGCACGACTCTTGTTTTAATTTTGTTTCGTCAGGGGGGCATTTTCAGTGATAGAAGTAAAATCACGTAGGGAAATGGCAGCTCCTTGTTCTGCAGTGCGTAGAAACACAGGCACGACATCATGTCCCGTCGAGGCAGGAGTAGAAGTAGAAAACCTTCCGGAGTCGACAAGTGACTTTTCCAGGCGTGGCAGTTGCACGACGCAAGATCTAATAATAATAATGAATCTGTCAATCAATCAAGCAATCAAAGGTGCTGATGGAAGTGTCCAGGAACAACCTCCAGGGTCTTCGTGCTGGCGCACTCGGCCTAAGAACGCATATGAAAAACAATACAAACTCCCACACACATACACATGCGTGCACACATAAAAAAGGAAGTTCACCAGGGTTAGTTTCGAGTACGACCAACGGCGTCATGAGCGTATTCCGTGGTGTGCTGCTACACCGCAGTGAGCAGGTTGTCAAAAGCCAGAGCAGGATAGTGACCAAACAAGAGATACAAGGCGAGAAACCGGTGGTGTCCGACGTGAAGGGCAAAGGGATGTCCCAATCCCGATGGCTTTCTGAAACGTACATAGTCAACATCTTTGTAATCGTGCGATTTAGTCCTGCAGTCAGTCCGTTCGTCAGTCCGTGAGATGCGGTTGCGAACTTGTGTTCGATGGAACAGGAACGAAGTGGGTCTTCGACAACTTGGGGCAGGAAGTAGCGGCCGCGTTCGGTCAGCTGCAGCCTGGGCACGCCATGGGGAAGAATGACATGCTGAACTAAAAAGTCTCCCACATCTGTAGCACAGCTGGTGTGCAGATCATGTGTGATATCATAGCGCGTCGCATAGTCTGTTGCAACGGCTATCCATTGGGGCCCTTTTATCTATGAGGGGAAGGGGCCAAGAAGGTCCATGCTCACAGGGAAGAAAATCTCTTTGGGAACATCGATGAGATGGAAGTAGCCAGCAGGTTGCGGACATGGCCTCTTTTGCCCCTGGCTGAGGTTACAAGCCGCAACATAACATAGCATAGAGCGGTACAGGCCTGGCCAGAAGAAGCGACGGACGTCGCACTCTATCGTAAGTGCGGGAGGTGCCAAGGTGTTCAGCAGTGGGGCGTCGTGGAGCTCAGCAAGAACAGTAAAACGGAGGCGGCGAGGGAGAATATCAGCAAATCTGGTCCATCAGAGCTGATGTTGCGTCGATAATCTTGTCATGGAGCACGCTCATTGTGCTTGAGCAATCTGATTGTCCTGAAGTCAAGCGCTCCATGATGGACTGTCGTCCTTTCGCTACTCAGTAACGATGTCGGCAAAGTCAGAAATGGCCCGAAGGCAAGTGTAGGCATCCTGTTCGTGGTTGTCAGGAGGATGGGCGGGATGACAAAATAAGCGACCGGCGTCCAGATGGAAGTGGCTGAACTTGTAAATCACAACCAAAGGATACTCCTGAAGTCTGAGTGCCCAGCGAGCAACGCGGCTAGTCGGGCCTTTCAGCGACGACAGCACAACTCTTTGATGACAGAAGATGGGTGGCCAAACAACTAAGGGGAAAATTCAGCCACTGCTCACACCAGAGCGAGGAAGTCGCGCTCGGTGGTAGAGAAATTGCGCTCTGAAGGGCACAAAAGGCATCTGGCGTAGGTAATGACGCGCTTGACTCCACTTTGCTGTTGGGCGAGCACAGCGCCTATGCATGGCCACTGGTGTTTGTGCGTACTAGAGTCGGTGCAAATGGATCAAGATAGCCTAATATCGGAGGCGTTAACAAGCCGATGAAGGTATCGAAGGCATCGGCTTGTTCGCGCCCCCAAAAGAACGCCGTGTCCTTCTTGAGAAGGTCACTCAGTGGTGTGGCGATATCCGCTGAATTTTAGCAAACTAACGAAAATTGGAGTTTAAGCCTACGAATCTGCGTATATCTTTTGCTCCGCAGGTTACAGGAAAGTTCTTGACAGCGTGAATCTTATCACGATCAGCATGTACACCAACAGCACTGACAAGGTGGCCATGAACTTTTTCTTCGCGTGTCCAAAAAGGCACTTAGAAGAGTTAAGTTGAAGGCGAATCTCCGTAAAGACTTCAAGAATAGCGTTCAAGCCACTGAGGTGCCTGTCAAACGTAGGGGAAAATACAATAACATCGTCCAGATACTATAGGCAGGTGGATCACTTATATCGTCGAAGGAGGGTCCATCCTTCTTTCGAAAGTTGCTGGGGCATTGGGAAGTCCGAAAGGCATAACCTTAAATTGGTAAAGGCCATCGGTTGTAACAAAAGCGGTCTTCTCAAGGTCGAGTTCATCAACCGAGATATGCCAATAACTAGGTGGAAGTTTGACTGAAGAGAAGTATTTCAGTCCGTGAATGTAGTCGAGAGGCGTCATCAATCCACGGGAGAGGGTACACATCCTTTTTCGTGACTTGATTCATTTGACGGTAGTCGACACAGAATTGTCAGCTGCCATCTTTCCTTTTATTGTCCAAGACAACCGGCGATGCCCAAGAACTCGAAGCGGGCTTAATCAGACTTTTGGTTAGCATCTTGTCTACTTCGGCTTGGACAGCGTGGGGTTCCACGTGATACATGCGGTAAGGCCGTTGGCGGATAGACATTAGACATTAGACATTATTTATTTCATCATAAATTTGTACATCAACATAAGCAAACAACTGTTGGGCCCATAGCCAAGGCTAGTGTGGGCCCATGTGGTATACATTCGTTTGCACTGCGGCGATCAGGACGTGATGAGCAAATGCGCATTGATTGTACATAATTGTACAGGATGAGAAACAAGAGAGAAAAAAGAAAACATACATCAGTGCAACAATATAATAGTATTACTGAAAAAATATCACCACAAAGACAGAGCAACATTCTTAACTAATTTTTGAGAGATATAATTTTTATGGAAAACAAAAAGTTACTGGCTCCCTTCACTTCTATTGGTAAGGCGTTCCATATTTTTGTACCATGATACTGAATTAGTCTTTGACCGTATGTGTTTCGGGTAACTGGTAAATTCAAATTTATGTTAGTGCCGTGTCTAGTATTTCGTGTAGGAATCAGAAATATACTAAACGACAATGAGTGATTGCGACATATTATGTTATTAACTAAAATAGCAACTTTCATTTCGGAGGATAGGGTAAAGAGAAGTATTTTGAACCTGCAAACTAAATGACTGCTGGATTCGAATGGACTAGAAAACGGCATTATCCGCAGCGCTCTCTTTTGTAAACGCAAAATTGGATCCAAATATGTTTTAAATGTGGATGACCATGATTCGCAACAGTATGTCATATGACAATGAAAGACAGAAAAGTAGATTATTTTAAGTACCGAAATATCGAAGCATGCCCTCGCGTTTAAGAGCCCATAACACGCTGACGCTAGCTTCGAACATACATTATCAATGTGTGGCTTCCAGCTTAAACTACTGTCTAGCGTCACGCCCAGATATTTAATTGTGTTCACCTGCTCCAGAGTGCTATTATCAAGATATCTTTGCAGAGATGCGCTGTTAACATGACTATGCCTAGAATGAAAAATCATGTAGTGAGTTTTAGCTTTGTTGAGTGTAAGTTTATTTGCTCCAAACCATGATGAAACACAGATTAGTTCTTTATTAGCAATCTGTATTACTTCGTGAAGTGTTTTGCCTGTAAACACTAGTGCAGTATCGTCCGCGTACATGACAGCTTTGGCAGATGTGAGAATTGAAGGAAAATCGTTGACATACAATGAAAATAAAATTGGTCCTAGGACAGACCCCTGTGGCACACCAGTTTTAACAAAAGAACACGAACACGTAAAATTAGTAATTTTAGCAAACTGGTGTCGGTTGGTTAAGTAACTAGAAAATAAATTGAAAGTACTGGCACTGAAACCGTAGTATTCAAATTTCTTTAGTAGTATGGAATGAATAACTGTATCGAAAGCCTTCTTGAGGTCTAGAAATATTACTAAGGCTAATTCATTATTATGGAGTGCTTCGTTTATATGCTGCGACAACGCCAGTACTGCTGAGGACGTAGAGCGACCGGTTATGAAGCCATGCTGAGATTCATTTAAAATGTTGTTTGTTCTCAGGTACTCCTTGAATTGAATAGAAATAACCTTCTCAAACACGGTATTAGTAACACTCAAAACAGAAATTGATCGATAACATCCAGGCTCATTATTATCACCGCATTTATGTATAGGAGATACTTTAGCAATCTTTAGAGTTTTAGGGTATGTACCGCGTGCGATATTAAGATTGAATATGGTTGTAAGGACAGGGCAGAGGAGGTCAACGTTATATTTTAAAACTTTGACAGTAATGCCATCGTGACCAGCCGCCTTGTTAGCATTGCTATCGGTTAATATATTTTGTACTAGAGTACCTTCTATTGGTTTCAAGCAAAATGTGCTGCATAATAACGGGTAATTAACATCACATGTCTGATGAGTTATACAGTCAGCTAGAACTGGCCCAACGTTAGTAAAGTGTATACTAAACTCATCAATTTTTTCGGTCTCAATTCGGCCAGGAGCAATGTGCCATTCACAGGTGCAGAGTAGCATCACCAGAATGTCATTTCCAATACACTTGCGGAGCACGTGGCAGTCTGAATATGCCACTGACCGAGGCAAGGCTTCCACAATTGCCAAGGAAAGTGGGTTTAAAGGCACTAGCTATGACTCTCTTGTTGTCCAGAGTACAGCGAAAATTGCTGAATCGTAACGATAGCATTCTTCCGCCTGCATGCGCAGAATGCCGCTATTTCGAGCTGTTTTATGCACAAGACTTCAATACAGAAGTCTAAATGTGTAATCGTTATAACACATTTTGATCAGCATCCTTTCTTTTTTTCTTGTCACATGAACTCCAGAATCAGGAAAACGTATAAGCCAGACGAAGCATTGAATTTCAATTTTATAATCATGTGGCAAAGTGTGCAAGTTGATGTGAGTAAAGAATTGAAGGCGGCAAAAGTTTACTTGTTTTACATTCTTCTAGTTTAAATTATTAGGACAAACAGGTTTGTCAGAAACCAAGTGCAGCAGCGAAAAAAGAAAACATTGCTACCTCAACGAATTGTTGTGGAGCTACAACACTCATTCGGTCCAAAACTTATCCCTAATGAAGACAGATAGATATGCAGCACATAGAGGGCACACTTATCAAGTTATTTATTTAAAGGCGCAAACAACGGAAGAACACACACAATAGGACATTACATGTGTGTGTTTTCTAAGGTACAATTTCATTACCGAGGCGAACTGACGTATTCACCTTCTCCTGGTATCCTCGCTTCAATGGTAAGCTAAACCTACTTAGCGGTAGATTGAGGTTACCGGTCACACCTCACTCAATTCAGCTAAACATGGACACGCGCAATGCGCCAGTCATATCATTGCTTTAAACCATGATGTTAATATGCGGCTTTCTATGTGCTTTGGTGGTAATGACCGAGCGCTTCGTAGCTGATGTTGTACCGGCCAACAATAATTTTGAATGGTTATCGACAGGACAATATTCCTACGAATCATAAATGTTTCCAGCGTACCGGCGCACACCATTGCTAGTGTTCTCGATGAAGATAGTCGACGCACGCGACCACCCACAATCAAATTACAACCATCCGCAACCACACTGAGTCAACCAGCACACTGGCAAAATGAAAATAGTGCGCGTTCGGAAGGGCAAAGAGAGCCACATAAAGGCACAAAGAAGCTCACGGCAATACACTGACGTGGCACGTTAATAGGCAATAGCGCAATTTCACTTTCGCACTAAAGTCCTGCGGCTAGAAAATGGCCGAGCTATAAGTCCGCTGCGTTATGAGCGCACACAGATAAATGCAACAACAGCGAAGCAGCTTATAACAAGCGAGGGAGTAAGCTCCCGTTTGCTGAGTGCACCGAGACACAGCTGCCTTGCCGAACGCGCGAAGCGCGCGTCGTCGGTTGACGGTGACCTCTCCCACTAAGAACACGTCACCAGTACTAAGTACGAATGCGCGACGCACCACCAGCGAACAATGGACCGAGCACGCACTACTAGCTCCGACAAAATTTCATTCGAAATTACGCACAAGCCGTCATTATGGTACGCACAGCTTAATGCGGAAGCGGTCATATGCGCGATGTGGAAGTTCCTTCCTCCGTGATGCGCGAGCACGTACTGGCACGTGGTGCTGAACTAAATTAGCTCAGTGATTCTGCAGCTCATTTAGCCTTATGAATGGCAGATGTAACTAAACTCTTCCTATTAGGTGGTAGCGACCGCCACCTGTCGCCGACCGCAACTTGTCTTAGCCGTGTCCTCAGAGATTGCGCGGCGCGGCTCATCCTGGAGAAGCTTTAACGGAATGTAGCAGATTTGAGCGATTGTAGCGAGAGTCGTACCACTGCGCATGTGTTGTCGATCTACACTGCATTTCTTTAGCTGAACCAAATTTTATATATTGTCTGCGGCAGGTAGCAAAATCCTGACCCTTGTACGATATACTCGATGAGCCGGCCCATTATTGTTAAAGTCAAAATTCTTAATTCAATCATTGACGTAATTACGCGAATTCACTTTCTGTTGAGTAACTTACTGCACTAGTTCTATCTGCGAATTGTAGGGAGTGAGTTTGCAAGCCATATCGACTTGCAAGGAATTCTGAAGAAGTGGCACTGGTTTGAAGATATGAGTTGTCAATCTTGCGGTATCAATGCGCCATTTAAAAAAATTTTTAAGGAAACGCCGATTCATGCACTGAAGCACAAACTACTTGGAAAGTCAATGCATTTCGTTGGGCAGCTTAAAATTTAGCTCCAGTTGTAGCCAAAGATTTAGAATTGTGCTACCTGCCACAGGCTATGATTATAAATTTTGTGCAGCTAAACATAAAACATCATGTATATCCCAACACATAATCCGTTTTGCCACAAAAAGGTGAAATCGGGTCAACATCAATATGCTGCCTGGTGAAATGCACACTTCCAAATCACCTTCCCCATGTCTATGGCACAACAGTATTAAGAAATGAACTTTTATGCCTTGCACGTAATTACTTATTTGATAACAATATTATTATCAGAAAAGTAATTACTTGCGATAGGCGATATGGCCTATATCGTTATGGGAACATCACAGAAAACAGCTCCCTCACGCATCGTTCTGGTTACCAGCGCTTGAGGTTGGTGGTGCAACGCTACAAGCCTCTCATTTTGCTCAACGCTTTGCGCGATGTGAGAGTAGGCACACACACCTCATTTTATTTTTTTTTATTCGGGTTCTTTTTTACCGGAACATTAATTTAAGAAGCATTCACCATATGCCACTAGACCATTGCCGCTACCGTCTCCGCTAGCTACTAGCTGGTTTGCGTGCATTACCTAAACCGTGCCACGCGTGCAAATGACACAGCTTAGCGAGCATGCAGTGGCCGCGCTTTTTCCGGAGACCGTCGAGGCAACGGTACGGAACGATGCATAGCGCTACGCTAAACGTTTGTGACAACCTTATAATTGAAATTTCGGTTAAGATCCCGCTAAAAGCTTCGAAAAAAATCGCTATAGGAGAGTAACACTTCAACGACCATCCTACGAAGCGCTGATAAAATAAAAGGTAACAAGAAACGAAGCAGCAATTAACAGCGTGGAAACGCGTAGCTGGTTTAGCGGGATTCCTTTAACCCGCGAAACCAAGACAGATACAAGACAGATACAAATAGGACGGGCTGTATGAACGCGCGTATGTGTGCACCTCTGCACAATCTACAGATCAAAGAAATACCCTTCCGTAAGACGATGGGGCATGTATCGCGATTTCTATCTGGCTACGGCTAAGCCCTAGAACATCTCTTTCATTATGGCGTCATACTACAAGCTTTTGTAATGTTATAAGATGTGACCATGAGAAAATACGTCGGTTAATGATTCATTCAAGTACAACACGATTCCCTATCATGATTTGTGTGAGTCAGTGACTCTGCTAATAATATAATTAAATACACATTGTTTCTATCATTATTCATCACAATGGAAAGGTTTAAATAAAACTAGCATGCGGATCCTGAAACCCTCTGTCTTGCATGGTTGCTGGGCACAGTATAGCAAATTCCCTTATTGCCAAAGTCAGTCACTCTTGTGTACTAATTGAGCGTTATGAAAACTGCTTGCATGAGCGATACTTTTGTCAGCAGAGGTTTGACGGCCCAAAAGCTGCAAGCAGAGCCCCCCAACCGAAAAAGAAAAGTCACGCAGAGACGCCTCTGGGAGTTGTCTAGGTACGCGTAGGCATTGTGCCACTTATCTACACGCAGCCCGGTGCCATTATGTGGCGTTATGAATCCTGATCCTACCAGTACAAACGACAGCGATGCGGCTACAGGACCTTCTGCGAACGGCGGTGCAACGTGAATCATAACTCCAGAAAACAACTGCAGATGTCGGAGGTAGACGGGGCAAACGGGGAAGGCGCAGTGATTATGTTCCGGTCACTAGAAGCCGCTATCCCTCTTTAGCGCCTTATCCATCCGCATCGAACCACACTCTGACAGCGGCTGCGTATGGCACGGGCCTTTCCTCGAAAGCGATCTGAGATTGAGGCAGTGTCGCGTTGAAGGGAGACACGTGGACTCTTAATCTCGTGAGCGATCTGCGATGGCGGCAGGGAGTCCGGCGAGTTCAACTTCGTCAGCGCTGCCTTCTCGCTGCTTGGGTCGCGTTGAAGCGAGATGTAGCACGAAGGTGAATTCGCCCGTTGCTGCGGGCCCTGTCGTGAAAGCGATCGTCTTATGGTATAGACGGACGCTTTTTTCTTGTTGGGTAAACAGAGAAATCCTCACGCATTTAAAAAAAGAAAGAGAGAAAAGCCCTTTCAGACGGAAGCGATCCTAACTGAGAAATGCAATGAACCGTTTGTCAGCGCCATGCAGCCATATGGTAATCTTTAATTATGGGGTTTCACGCGCCAAAACCACTTTCTGATTATGAAGCACGCCGTAGTGGAGGACTCCGGAAATTTCGACCACCTGGGGTTCTTTAACGCGCACCTAAATCTAAGTACACGTGTGTTTTCGCATTTCGCCCCCATCGAAATGCGGCCGCCGTGCAGCCACATGCTAGAATGGGGCGCGTTAAACGTGCCCTTCACCTGTAGCTTTGGTATAAACGCCCGATTCAAATACATGGCAAGCCTGTTATTTATAAAAATTAAATTATGGGTTTTTAGGTGCGAAAACCACGATATCATTATGGGGCACACCGTACAGAGGACTCAGTGAATTTGGACCAACTGGTGTTCTTTAACGCGCACCTAAATCCAATTACCACGGGTGTTCCCGCATTTTGCCCCCATCGAGATGCGGCCGCCGTTGCCGGGATTCCATCCCGCGACGTTGCGCTTACCATCCCATTACCATAGCAGGCTGTAATATTGCTACGGAACAGCCGCCACAGTGTGGCTGCACTGAGGAGGACGAAGACGACGTGTGTCCCCGTTTGATATAGCGTCGCCATTTTGGCCTCCGCGAGCTTCCTTGTAAATAAATTGTAAATAGTATTAGGCTTCAGCTTCACGTAACATTAATTTGGTGGAGGTGGACGTTCCCCGTACCCGTCATGGAGCTTCGCAGCAGTCGCAATGGCGACAATGCAACTTCGGCTCCTGCTGGCGGCATTTCATCTACGTAAGCCTGCAGCCCCGACCTACGTCGCCGTTTCCCCACCTCGGGATCCTGGTGTTTTCAACGGAGTAGGCAGCCCTGATGTTGACGACTGGCGCCGCTTATACGAACACGTCAGCACCAGTCACAGGTGGGATCCGACTATTATGCTTGCCAACGTACTTTTCTACCTCGACGCAGCTCCATTGGCGAGGTTCCAGACTCACGAAGAGGAATCTCGAGCTGGGGTCTCTTCAAAGACAAGCTACGCGACTTTTTTGGCAATCCGTTTGGTCGACAAGCCAATGCCAAGAAAGCTCTTGCCACACGTGTACAGACATCGACCGAGTCCTACGTGTCGTACATTCTCGACGTCTTGGCCCTTTGTGCCACGGCTGACCCAAACATGACTGACGACGGTAAGGTTAATCACGTCCTCAAAGGCATTGGTGACGACGCCTTCAATTTACTGGTGTTTACGAACGTAACCAGCATCGATACCATCCTCAAGGAGTGCCGCCGTCTCGAGCATGCTAAAAGCCGCCGGGTATCCCAGCACATCACGTGACTTCCCAACACAGCTGCTACGTCTTCCTGTGACGACTCTTCCACCAGCCGTCGCGATGTGACAACTTGACCCGCATCATTCGTCGTGAGGTCGAAGCGGCACAATCGGCGGCCCCTTCATTCCCATTACCTGATCATTCTCCAATGACAATCTCCTTGATCCAGGCCGTCGTCCGTCAAGAGTTGTCCAACGTCGGCCTGCAATCCATTCGTTCCATACGCTCGGAACCTTTGTCTCCACGCACGTCCCTACCGCGCTCTTCTTACTCTTCTTATGGACAGTGCAACCCCTCCGAATGGCGAACCGTGGACGACAAGCCGATTTGTTTTAACTGCCGATGCATTCGACATGTCGCTAGCCACTGCCGCAGCCGCTGGACTTCTCCGATGCGCTATTATCCTGATTACCCCCTTCACCCCTCTAGCGCATCCTTTTCCTTCGCCCCTGCTGTGCCCGCTCCATCATATGACCCTGCGACACCTTTGATACGACCCCGCTACTGACGCTCGCCTTCTCCCTCCCGCCGCCAATCTCGCTCGCCCCCGTCACGCCGTGCTCCTTCTCCGACCTACTCGCCGCACCCCCGACCGGAAAACGAGACAGTGCAGCTTCTGGAGGTGAAGCTGCATTGACGACATTGGCACGAAATCCTCGCTTCACCTTACCCACGAACAAGAATCTTTTGGACGTTCAGGTCGACAATGTTCATGTGTGCGCGTTGATTGACACCTGGGCACATGTGAAGACATGTGCGTCCATTATGAGTGCTACTCTTCGCCGTCGGCTCAAGAAAGTTCTGACGCCTGCCCCGAACCGAGTTGTACAAGTCGCTATTGTTGGCATGTGTTCGGCCCGACTCACCATTGCTGAGAGACACACCGTCGTTCTCTTCACCGTCATCGAGCATTCCCCTCACGAACTCCTTCTCGGTCTGGATTTTCTTGCCAATCATGCTGCCCTCATTCACTGTTCGGCCGGCTCACTTCGCCTTGACTTGCCTCTTCTTGCCGACCCTGTGGACCCGCCTACAAGCCATCTGAGCTGCATGGATTTTATTCGCCTACCGCCTCACTCTGTGACACAGGTCGACTTGTCCTCACCAGCTGTACCTGACGGCAATTACGTGGCCGCACCAATTCCGGCCGTTATGCTTACACATAGGGTTACCGTGCCGCACACTGTGCTGAAAATTACTGGCAACCGCACCTGCCTTCCACTTGTCTATTTCGCGCTAACCGCGCAAGTTCTGCCTCAAGGGATCTCCTTGGCTATAATTATCGCTTTGCAGGCTGATGAGGTCGAGCCATTCACAGTGAAAGATCGTTACAGATCAGCCCCTACCGTGACGTCATTGCACGGTACTGACGTCGACATTAAGAAGATGGTTTCCCTCTGAGCTTACACCTGCTCAAGCTGAAGCTCTTTGCCGCGTTCTTGAAGGCTATCGCGACATTTTTGACTTTGACAATAGACTCTTAGGTCAAACGTCCGCCGTGACCCATCGCATAAATACTGGCGATGCGAACCCTATTCACCGACGTCCATATCGTGTTTCTGCGTCGGAACGAGCTTTTATCCAACAGGAAGTCAAAAAGATGCTTGCAAAGAACATTATCGAGCGCTCCTGCAGTCCCTGGGCTTCTCCAGTCGTACTTGTCAAAAAGAAGGATGGAACGTGGCGCTTTTGTGTAGATTATCGCCACCTGAACAAAATCACAAAAAAGGACGTGTGCCCTTTGCCGCGTATTGATGACGCTCTAGACTGCCTGTATGGTGCCACCTATTTTTCTTCTATCGACTTACGGTCCGGCTACTGGCAGATATCCGTCGATGACACGGACCGAGAGAAGACTGCATTTGTTACCCCTGACGGCCTTTATCAGTTCAAGGTGATGCCTTTCGGTCTCTGTAACGCGCCCGCCTCCTTTGAACAAATGATGGACTCTTTGCTTCAGGGGTTCAAGTGGTCCACCTGTTTGTGCTATCTGGACGACGTCATCGTTTATTCGCCCACATTCGACACGCATCTAGACCGTCTTTCAGCGATTCTAGACGTGTTCCGCCGCGCCGGTCTCCAGTTGAACTCGTCAAAATTTTATTTCGCTCGCCGCCAAATCGCTGTCCTTGGACACCTCGTAGACGCCAGAGGCGTGCGACCCGATCCGGACAAAATTCGCGCCTTTACGAATTTTCCTATTCCGAAGTCTACCAAGGACGTTCGTAGTTTCGTAGGGCTGTGCTCTTATTTCCGACGCTTTGTGATAGATTTTGCGACCAGCGTACGTCCCCTTACCGACCTCTTGAAGAAAGACGCCCCTTTTTCTTGGGGTCCTGACCATGCCGCATCTTTTTCGCAGCTGACTACTCTTCTTGCCACGCCTCCAATTTTGGCCCACTTTGACCCGCCTGCCTCAATGGAAGTTCGAACTGATGCCAGTGGGCACGGCATAGGAGCAGTGTTAGCACAACGCCGGCGTGGATATGATCGCGTTATAGCTTATGCCAGCCGACATCTATCACCCGCCGAGCGCAATTATTCAATCACAGAGCGCGAGTGCCTCGCTCTTGCGTGGGCTGTTGCGAAATTTCGTCCATACTTGTACGGACGCCCCTTCTGTGTCATCACTAATCACCAGGCTCTCTGCTGGCTATGCTCGCTCAAGGACCCCACGGGACGACTCGCTCGCTGGGCGTTACGCCTGCAAGAATATACCTTCTCCGTGGTATATAAGACGGGACGCTTGCACCAGGATGCCGATTGTTTCTCCCGCTACCCCGTCGACGAATCGGCTGATGCGGGCGCCATCGCTTGGGTTTTCTTTGTGTCCCAGTTGCTTCAAATCGGCAACGAGTAACGGCGCGATCTTTCATTACGAGCCCTCATCGACCATCTGGAGTCAACTCCTGGCGACGCCTCTCTCCGGATGTTTCTCCTTAAGGAGGGGGCATTATACCGCCCCCTCCTTAACGGGTAGTGACTGCGGATCCATATCATGAGACTGAAATAATCAGAAGAATAAGAATGGGCTGGGGTGCGTTCGGCAGGCATTCTCAGATCATGAACAACAGGTTGCCATTATCCCTCAAGAGAAAAGTTTATAACAGCTGCGTCTTACCAGTACTCACGTACGGGCCGAAAACCTGGAGGCTTACGAAAAGTGTTCTACTTAAATTGAGGACGTCGCAACGAGCTATGGAAAGAAGAACGATAGGTGTAACCTTAAGGGATAAGAAAGCAGATTGGGTAAGGGAACAAACGCGAGTTAATCATATCTTAGTTGAAACGAAGAAAAAGAAATGGGCACGGGCAGGACGCGTAATGAGGAGGGAAGATAACCGATGGTCACTGAGAGTTACGGAATAGATTCCAAGGGAATGGAAGCGTAGCAGGGGGCGGCAGAAAGTTAGGTGGGCGGATGAGATTAAGAAGTTTGCAGGGGCAACATGGCCACAATTAGTACATGACCGTGGTAGTTGTAGAAGTATGGGAGAGGCCTTTGCCCTGCAGTGGGCTTAACTAGGCTGATGATGATGATGATGATTATACCGTCGCAATGTATATCCGCAGGGCCTTGAGCTTCTGCTCGTCATTCCATCGCACCTGCGTTCGACGTTCCTCTAGCAACTTCACGATGCTCACTTGGCTGGACACATGGGCGTCTCGTGCACATACGACCGTGTACGCCGTCGATTCTTTTGGCCAGGTCTCGCCCACTCCGTGCGGCGCTACGTTGCCGCTTGTGAGCCCTGTCAGCGCCGGAAGAAGCCCTCCACACCTCCAGCTGGATGTCTCCAGGCGATCGACATCCCACCCGAACCCTTTTCCGTTTTGGTCTAGACCTTCTTGGACCATTTCCTGTCTCGGGCTCCGGAAATAAATGGGTCGCCGTCGCTACCGATTATGCTACGCGGTACGCAATCACCAGAGCTCTCCCAACAAGTTGCGCCACTGACGTCGATGACTTTCTGCTCTATGACATCATTTTAGTGCACGGTGCTCCGCGCCAATTACTCACTGACCTTGGCCGCAGCTTTCTGTCGGCAGTCGTCGAGGACATCCTTGACTCCTGCCCGACAAAGCACAAGTTCAGCAGGTCCTACCACCCACAGACCAACAGCCTCACGGAGCGCTTCAACCGGACCATCACCGACATGCTTTCGAAGTACGTTGCGACCGACCACCACAACTGGGACCTTCACTTACTATTTGTGACGTTCGCGTATAATTCATGGCGTCACGACACCGCCGGCTATTCACCATTCTATCTCCTATATGGCCGAGAACCCGTGTTGCCCTTGGACACTTTGCTGCCCTCGGCCGAACATTCCGCCACTGAATACGCCCGCGACGCGATCGCGCACGCCAACCACGCGCGCCAGCTCGCCCGCACCCGTCTCGAGGCCTTACAGGAGCATCAGAGATGCCTCTATGATTGCCACCATCGTGACGTGCACTTTTCTCCGGGTTCTCTGGTGCTTCTCTGGTCACCAGTTCGACTTGTGGGCCTTTCCGAAAAGCTGCTGTCGCGCTACGCTGGCCCTTACCGTGTGGTACGGCAAGTGACCGATGTCACGTATGAAGTCATCTCCGCCGACCTGTCAGCGTCATCATCAGCTGCAAGTGACATCGTTCACGTGGCAAGACTAAAACCATACCCTACACCTTTCACCGCGGATGTGTAGATTAAGCACCGGGACGGTGCTTCTACAGCCGGGGATGATGCTACGGAACAGCCGCCACAGTGTGGCTGCACTGAGGAGGACGCAGACGATGTGTGTGCCCGTTTGATATAGCGTCGCTATTGTGGCCTCCGTGAGCTTCCCTGTAAATGAATTGTAAATAGTATTCGGCTTCAGCTTCACGTAACAATATCATGGACAAGAATGCCTGGTCTTCTGATAACATAAATCATCTACCCTCTTCAACAAAATTGCACCCTTTGAGTCGTGTCTTGCCACATATCCGTAATCGCCATCTGTCTTGTCCGCATTTCCTTTCTTTAACGCGGCGAGCCCGGTAGTTCCAAGTCACGAACGGCATGCGCGTTATCAGCATGACAGAGCATTCTCGACAGAAAATTAGCAGAGTCAGCGTTTTCAAGAAAGGAAATGCAAGCAAGGCAGACGACAGTTACTGTTTTGTGGCAAATATACACCCCAAATGGTGTACATTTGTCTAAGAGTGTATGACATATGGCACTAAAGTTACTTATTCTGCTGGAAGAGGCGGACGGTAGTTACGCTGAAAATAAAAATGGATAATTGACTCATTAACAAAAGTTCCATAATCACCTTTCGAATTAATTACATTAACGCACATACTGTAATACACTAACTGAAGCGAGTGATTTCACAGACGCACATACACTTCGGGCAAATTCTAAGCTAGCAACAGTTCTAAGATACGCGCTGTCACACTTGCACTAAAATGGCACTGTTCTTCCGCTTACCTTTTTCAGAAAACGAATTTTGTATATTGAATCGAAATAATTGCAGGAACACCAAAGTACTTCGCACCAAACATTGGCAACGCATATCTCTAGATTTATGTAATCCTCAGAACTTGTTTAAAGTGGATATGACATTCAACGTGAAAAAAGCAATTTAATTATGGAGTTTTACGTGCAAAACTACGCTCAGCTTATGAGGCACGCCATAATGAGGCACTATGGTAATTTCCATCACCTTGGTTTCTTTAACGTCCACCTACATCTAAGTGCACTGATGTTTTCGCCCCCATAGGAATGTGTCCGTCGTTATCGCTATTCGATTCCGCGACCTTCTTCTTAGCAGGCCGACAGTATAGCCAATAAGCAACCCTGGTGGGGGGCATTCAACGACACCGGCTACAGCTTGTAAAGAGAGAGAGAAGGGCAAAGGAATGACAGGGAGGTTAACGAGAGATTGTCTCCGGTTGGCTACCCCGTACTGGGGGAGAGCAAGGGGAGGCGATGTAAATTACGACACGTGCCTTAAGGTAGTTGATTTAATGGCCTTTAAAATTGTTAATTAGTGAAACATCTTGTTTCTCGTGCAAATAATGCCCATAATAGAGTAATTCAGCTCATGAAATAGAATTGTGCTACATGCCACAAATGATTAAAAATATAGCACGCCGTATATTACGTACGAGAGCTTGCACGTTGGGTCGGCACTATTAACACGCATTTTATCGAAAGAAGCCGATGTACAGAACAGCTGCCCTGCAAATGGTCTTACTACTACGTCGCCTAGAAGGCGCACGATCAAATTCCGGCCACCGCAGCCGCATTTCAATGGGGGCGAAATGCAAGAACGCCCCAATGGGGTGCATTGGGTGCTCGTTATAGAGCCCCAGGCACTCCAAAGTCCCCCACTAATGCATACCTTAAATCATATCGTGATACTGGCACGTAAAACTCCTCATTTTTCTTAACTACAAGTTAGCCATGAAGTTTCGTTATCATGAGCCCGCGAGAGTGAGCAGATTTAGATTCATGACTTGCTGTATAAAGGCCGATGCGAATCAACGTCGGCCTACCACAATTAGTGGGTGAATTGGGTGGCGTGCAGGAAAATCATGCGGAAAGTGGTATGCCCCCATCGTCATCCCGAGAGTGCAGCCATGAGCAGCAGGCCAGGACGGTCGCAAATATTTTAGTAATGCCGACCAGCAGTCAGACGATTCGAAGCATGACTGTAACTCGACAGAATGCGCACTAGACAGTCAAAATAAAACGGTTGTGTCATGCAACCAGCATGAGTTGAAACGAAACAGGCTGCCGTAACAACAAGCGTGCGAATTAGCGCCAGCACGAAGAGGCATTACATTAGAGGCGGGAACATTGTTGAACGGTGCTACCGCGCCACCTCTCTTCTTGTCCTTTGTGTTTTGTGACTGGTTTTTTCCTTCAACTATGTACCAGATGCCCCGGATTTCAACCCTTCTGCAAAGATGTTGATGAATAATAAACGTGCCAAGAAATTATTTCAGCTACGCGAGTTTACATGATCGCGTACGTGATACTAAATGAGTGAATAGCGAGCGGGCTAGTGGAAGCGCAAGAAACGCAGTTCTATGTCACCAAACGAGCGACAGTGGTTCAGTTGTTAAAGTGTCGGGATGCGTACAGCGCCCGCTATGAAAAGCCTGTCGTGAATGATTAACTCTCCCTAATGTCTCTATATATACAGAGGTACTAACTTAACAAAAACCACAGAAAGGAGAGTTGCTCTGCGAGTGTTATAAATTTGAACAAAAGCACCCGCCTACACAGGCGCCAACCCGGGCCAGCTGACTTCACCGGGAAACCGGGCGTCGCTTCCCGCCAGAAAGATGTGAAAGGGCTAAAGATCGGAAGGGTAGGTAGGGAGAGAAGAGGCAGAATGATGGCGAGCTTGAGCGACGCCCTCTCTCAAGGCTTTTGGTCACGTGATATTTCGAGGCGTCGAGGTAGCGCCTGGTTCGTCAGGCGTGGGAGAAAGCACAAAATTCCGATCTTATCCTCCATTCTTTCCGCCAGTCGCCGTGCTGCCGCTTCACCATATATGGCTTAACACCCCCCCCCCCCCCCCCCCCCCAGCAGGTGCCGCTTCGCTCTCACTTTTTCCTTTTTTTATACTTCTTTTTGGATAAATCAGGGAAACGATCGATAGCCTCGAAGAATGTGCGTCTTGTGTGTCTGTCGAGGTGACAGTACTTGCATTTTTTTCGAGGGATTGGCTACGACAAGCACCTGGAACTAGCAAGCGCCATATCCTATCCTTTCGGAACAGCTCCGCGTCGAAGTAAAGCATACGTATTGGTGTTCGATTTCAGAGAATTGCCTGTGTTGCTGCGGATACCTTTGCGTTTGCTGTGTAGTGTGAGGTTTCTTGTACAGGTGTGTTGTATGGTATGCTTGTGTACAAATGGGCATACCTATATACATGGACAGTTGCAGGTGACTCGTGGTTTTTCTATGCGTTCTTTTTTTTTCCTGTCGTGGCGAAACGATGACCGAGATGGAAAATGTGTTCACATTTGTAATAGGAGACCAAGCAGTTAATTGTGCTACCATGTTTCCTTAGGCCAAAACTCGCCTATTCGTGGCTGCAGGATGTCACTTCTTGTACTTTGATACCTGAGCCTCTATAACGGAAGAGACTAAATCAAACATGCACTGTGTTAGTGCTACTTGCGCGAAGCTTACTTTGCTTCATCTTATGATAAACAGATCTGTCTAACATGCATAGCGCCTATTCGCTGTGGTGATTGTGACTTGCGCCGCAATTTCTGTCTTTATGAACAGTGTAATTGACTGAAATCTGACAAATACCTGCCTTCCTTTTTATAAATGCCGCAATAATATTGATAATTTTCACGTGCGAAGTTGTAGCGCATTTAAACTTTCGGAGCTTCAAGTTTAATTACATGCTGGCACCGAATCGCACGCTCCAGAAAATTTAGTTTCTGCTTGCTTAATTAGTAATTTACCTGTCTTCTTCAAGGTAAAAAAAATTGCCTTCGTGCATTTGTGCTGACTTTTTTATTTAACATGTTATTTTATGTGCTTAATACTGATGCCAATTTTCATTGCCTGATCTATGCAACTTTCTGGTCGGTCATTTTGTTGCCATATTGCTTTTTTGTACCGTATTCTGTTCCTTCGCTGAATGTATTCAAACTGCTTTTTCTTCGCTTTTAGGATGCATTTAATGTGCTATCTTTGTAAAGTATTTGGGCAGATACTTTCAGAATTTATCGAATATTTTCCTCTCCATTTTTTACGCGATCTGTTGTAGTTTTTGATGCCGCGAGTTGCGATCCAGCACGACTGCCGTGCTCCACACAAAGGTGACTTTTTTTGAAGCTGAAGCGGGCTGAGTGATACGATCGTATGTATTTTTATGTTCTCGAATACACCGTGTTCGCATAATAGCACCACATTTTCACAAACGGTTTTTCAACGTAAACCGATAAATAGTTACTGTGTCTTGGAAATTGCGTAGTGGCATGTACAGCGATTATACTACGCGTTCGGACGATCGACTTTTCCAGTCTGAGTAACCACCGTATTGGGTATTGCCACTAAAAAAGCGATGCGCGAATGCAAAGCCCGAATATTGTCGCGAGGTAAAGTGCCCACATCTCGCCACTATGAGTTGGCGCCACGCTCGTGCTGCTGCCACTGTGGGCGACATTAAAAAAATGCTGCGATATATATCCGATCCATGTGCATTCTTGCGCTTCGTGCAGCAAGAGCTGCAGTGTCGATAAATGGTTGTATAGCAATGGTATCAATTGATTTCGCGTTCTTCTGAAAAAGTACAAACAATAAAGTCAGCCACCTATATATATATATATATATATATATATATATATATATATATATATATATATATATATATATATATATATATATATATTTAATACAGTGAAACACTGAGATAGCTATGCATCGAACAGTAGTGTACAGCGCGTTATTTGCACCGGTGTAAGTGTGTTTCACGTGCATTTGTGCACATCCTTGTATTTATTGTGAACCAAATGGCATATTCACTAATGTTTTGACTGATATTCGCCTATGCATGTACGCGTTGTCAGATGTGTTTAGCGCCATTAATTTTACCCTCAATCCATGCTTTTTTTCATGACATACGCTTGGAAACCATGAGAGGGTACCAAGTGTACGTATGTATATTACGTGTAGTCATTTCGGAGTGATCGGTAACAGCGGTGTAAGCTGAGAAAAGCGCCGGAACGTCTTATTTCAGACATGTCAACAGACATCTTCCATACTGTACAACAGACATCTTCCATCTTCTGTACAATCTGCTAAGGGTCAGGCCGAGTTGGTTAACGACGTCAAGGCTATTAAGGTTGGTCAAAAGAACATCGAGACAAAAATGGAATGTATCCAGAAAAGATTAGACAACCTTGAAGAAAAAACAAATGTTTTAGACCATCTCCACGATGAAATGACTGGCATTCAGGCGTCCGCTCAAGCCCAAACAACTCGGCTAGACTCTTTACTAATGCGCGTTGACGAACTTGAGGACAGATCGCGACGCAACAACCTCATATTTCATGGCATCCGTGACTCTCGGGAATCGTGGGAACAGTCCGAATCACGCATAAGAGAAGCACTAACCGGTGTAATCGACAGCCTGCCTGATACGGCAATCGAACGTGCTCATCGCATTAGTCACTACACGCCTAATAAGTGTCGCCCAATTGTAGTTAAATTCACCAACACGAAAATAAAAGACAAAGTACTTTCTATGCGCGCACAGCTGAAAGAAAAGGGCATTTCTACCTCCGAAGATTTTTCGCCCGCCACCCGTCACGTCCGTAAAAAACTAATTGAGTACGCTAAAAGCCAGCCCCAACCATGCCCTTTCCAGTTAAGGTACACCAAACTAATAATGAATAAAAAACAGTTCGTCTATGACCCGGCAACAGACACCGTCAACGAGCATGCGCCATATGAACCACGAGATAACGGCGGGCATCCAAATTCCCAGCACGTGCCCAGTTAGGAAAACGTGAGGGGATGTGGACGAGAATCATGCATAGTATCTGTGCTCTTTACAAATATTCGAAGCGTCATGAATAAGCGCACTTCCTTAGCATCTGCATTGGATACTTGCAACGCCGACATTTTTGTGCTTACCGAAACGTGGCTACATTCACAGATTCACGATAACGAAATTCTTCAAACCGCACACAATTTTTCACTGTATCGTTGTGACCGTACAAAGCGTCAGGGAGGCGGCGTGCTCTTAGCCATTTCTAAAGATTTCCCATCTCAGTGTATTCATGTCAATACTGACCTCGAAACGGTTTGGGCCATCATTGAAATAAATCACCAGAAGATAATCATTGGCGTTTGTTACCGCCCCCCAACTTATTCATCTAATTTCGTAAATGAGATGCATGATGTCATTAATATTGTTACATCTCGTCATCCTACATTACCTTTATTTTTGCTTGGCGATTTTAACTTACCGAACATCATATGGAATACTGAACCTCCAACTTTACACCCTTTTTCTTCATTAGCCAATGAGTTCTTAGACATGTGCTCTGTCTTTTCACTTTCACAACTTGTTACTCAACCCACACGCACTACCGAATCCGTTGAGAACACACTTGACCTTGCATTAACATCGCGGCCTGACCTAGTTTCCAACATCACCTATTTACCCGGCTTGAGCGACCATTCAGCACTTTCGTTCGACATAAATATTTTGCGGCCAAAAACCGGTAAAAAATTCAAATCTTTTCGAGACTACGCGAAAGGAAATTTTGAAGCCATTAACGCCGAATTATCTGCTTTTCTAGACGTATTTATAAACAACTTCGACAGCCGTACCGTTCAGACCAACTGGAATATGTTTGCTACAAAAATTGCTCAACTAACAAACAAATACATCCCACTGCGCACCATTGCATGTAATCTAAACGCCCCATGGTACAACATCCGTCTCAAGCGCCTGTCTAATAAAAAGAAACGCCTGCACAAATTAGCCAAACGTTCACCTAGCGTAAACCGCTGGACCAAATACAAACTGGCGGCAGATGAGTATGTAGCCGCACTTAAGCAAGCCAAAGATCACTTTCTTGGCAATACCTTGCCTTTAATGCTGAAAACCGACACCAAGAAATTCTGGCGCGTCATTAACCCCAAGGCGAACGACATAATAACCTTAATCGACAGCTCTGGAAATGTTATTCCAACTAATCAATGTGCGTCCGCGCTTAATGATGTTTTCATGCACAACTTTTCATCAACTACACACATTACTCTTCCATCCACGCACGACTACGATTACCAAGCAATGTTTCCCATAATCATTGAACCAGCAGGCATCGTGCCAATTATCTCATCTTTAAAGCTATCTTCGGCTCCAGGACACGATTTAATAAACGCGAAATTTTTGAAAAGCACTAGCTGTTACTCTTCAATTTTCCTAGGAATGATCTTCCAACAGTCGCTAGATAAGGGTTCTTTGCCTGATGAATGGAAGATTGGGAAGGTGATCCCACTCCATAAGTCGGGTGACAAGCATTCTCCATATAACTACCGCCCTATCTCGCTCACTTCCATTCCATGTAAGATGTTAGAACATATACTTGCCTCTAATCTTGCTAGCTTTCTTGAAACTAACTCATTTTTTTCACCATCGCAACATGGCTTCCGCAAGACGTATTCATGTGAAACACAACTAGTTTTATTTACGCACAAGCTAAACGTCATTCTTGACCGCTCTTCAACTGCCGACTGTATATTCTTAGACTTTTCGAAAGCGTTTGACAAAGTGTGCCATAACCTTCTAATGTTTAAGTTGCATCGAATTAACATTGATCCCAGACTGCTTGCATGGCTTGAGTGCTTTCTTTCTAACCGTTCGCAGTTTGTCTTTGCTAATGAGTCAAACTCAAACGAGCAGAGTACAGTCCGGCGTGCCTCAAGGGTCGGTACTTGGTCCCCTCCTTTTTTTAATTTATATAAATGATCTACCCTCTTGTGTTTCCTCTAACATTCACTTATTCGCCGATGATTGTGTAATTTTCAGGGAAATAATATGTGACACTGATATATCTTCTCTTCAATCCGACCTTAACGCTATTTCTACTTGGTGCCAATCATGGTCAATGGAATTAAATATTAAAAAATGTAAATTTATGCGCGTGTCCAGAACTTCTAACCAGCTTCCTTCTTACTGCATTAATAATCTCCCCTTAGACTCTGTTTCCTCCTACAAATATCTTGGTGTCCATATTACTAGAAACCTCTCGTGGTCCATGCACGCTTCTTACGTAATTAAAAATGCTAACCGCATGCTGGGATACCTAAAACGCAATTTCACTAAGGCACCATCTTCCCTAAAATTAATGTTATACAAGTCACTAGTTCGCTCAAAACTTGAGTACGCCGCAGTAGTTTGGGATCCCTTTCAGAAAAACCTAATTCACTCTTTAGAAATGGTACAAAATAACTCTGCTCGTTTCGTTTTTTCTAATTATAACCGAACTGCCAGCACTTCTGTAATGAAATTAAACCTTGATTTGCCATCTTTAGCCTCTCGCCGTAAAGGCCTTAGACTTTCACTTTTTCATAAGATATTTCATCATCCTTCACTTCGCGACGAACTTATCTCCCCTCCTCAATACATTTCATCAAGGTTAGATCACAATAACAAAGTTGGAATTTCATTATGCCAAACCAATGTCATGTCTCATTCATTCCTCCCGCGTACATCTGCCGAGTGGAATCGCCTACCAGCCTCAACCGCTACTATTGTTGACCATCAGCACTTCACGGCAGTATTAGATAACATTGTATAACTGGAGAATTTCATTCGTGTTTTTGTACTACCAATTGTATAACTGTTTTTGTATTACCGGAACACTGTATTACTGCACTGCATGCACCGTATTTAATTTTATTGACCAGCACTCCAGGAACACTCAGATAACATTGTATAACCGAGAACCATCTATTTCTGTACTATTAACTATTTTGCTGCACTGTACTTTTTTTTTGTATTTGATGTAACCACTCCCCTCTTTAATGCCTCTGGCCCTGAGGGTACACGAAATAAATAAATAAATAAATACGTTCACGCAGGACGTTTTCAAGACGTGTTCTGACGACGTTTTGAAGATGCCTTTGCAAGATGGAAGCAGACGACATCATAGCAAGACGTCTTCTAGCCGTCTCTCACAGAACGTCTTGCATACATGCACTAAAAGACGCCTTGTAGCCGTTCTAAATAGCTGTAGACGTTTTACTCATTTTGGTTGACCCAAGACATCTTCGACATCTCGTGTTAAGTGGTATAGTCACCGTCAGTAACAGATCGGAAGCACTTCAAAGGTATATTCATGGTGACTTGAAGCGACAACCGTACGAAGTCTGCAGAACATAGACGAGGCTCAGCTGATTTTGGAGGACAGCAGTGAATAGGCTGTTCGAGTTGAAGGAGGCCTGCACAGTATTCCAGTGCAGAATGGTCCGATAAGGAGTCGAGGCCGAAGATCAAGGCATGGGAACACCGCTCAAGAACAGCAAATAAAACGGAACTGCTGAAAGTATCAGCAAATATTCGGGCAGTTCACATGCCAATGCTGCTTTACGTTGCTTCGTGAATGAATGCTAAATAAAGATTGATTGATTGATTGATTGATAACGCGGGATGCGGCAAGTGTAAGGTCTTTCTTCCAGCGGCAACGAAGATGGTTGCTCATTACCGCGATATGGGCGAGATAACGAGATATGGTTTTCACCCGTGTGAGGAATATAAACGCTTCTTATTTGATGCTGACTCGACTACTTAAAATAGTGAATGCTGTATAGATGGACAGGGGCGTGGAGGGGCTGGTTGGTAAGAAGAAATATGATCGAGAGTACACATAATAACTTCGATTGATTGTAATCCGTGGAAACGTGTTTGAAGGTTCGCTTTTGTCTCTCATTCTTGAAGTAGATTATTCAGTGACGCGGGCATTACAAGCCCACTTAATGAAACGTTGGCTCCTGTCGCTTTCATCTTGTTCTCTTTGTGCTCATCATCTACAGAACACATGTAAGAACTGCTGGATAAACGTAAAGTATAAATGGCACAATAAACGTACTTAAACGTATGACGTGATGCCGAATTAGATATGGCTGTCGAGCAGGCACGAATATATGTTGCTTGCAATAATTTACCGTCCTGAGATTTAAGTGGTGAATGTGTTTTCGCCACAGCAGAGATATGGGTGAAAAACGAAAGAACATCTTATGACTGGCCATTGAATCCTAGTCGATAGCGTGAAAAGCAGACACGTAATTTCAGTGCCACCGCAGAATTCTTTTTATTACATGGTATTCACTGCATTATCTATAGTAGCATACTTAAAAACCGTGCGACCACTATCCAACAGACGACATATTCATAGCCTAGAAAGGACCTAAACATAACGCTTCGCACCTCATGTACCACAAAAAACTGCAAGTACATTAGAAGATAAAAAAGCGACAACGACAAGCAACCTATCAAGAGGTCATCATCATCATCATCATCAGCCTGGTTACGCCCACTGCAGGGCAAAGGTCATACAACGGTTCTAACTCTAAGTCATACATGTGCATCAAGTGACCAATTTTTTGAGCACACTGAATTTACACGAGAGAATTGGTTGAGCGCTTTCGTCCAACATGCGTGGTCCAAGACGCGTCCAACTCCAAACCTGTGCTGCCCAATTAGGAAAAATAAATCAAATGACAAGTCTTCTTCATCGGGTGCAATCAAATATTAGATGGAATGCTGATCTTTCCTTACATTTTCTTTAGACTGCTTTGGAGCACACCCTAAAACAATATTGTATCTCTACAACTTATGAAGGAATGCTCTATTGCTTCGGGTAAATCGCTAAGGCGACAATTCAGAGTAAGTACAAAATTGACTTTGATGTGAAACCAATTTTCACAGGTAGCGTTCAACTATGTAATTTATACAAAATGTTTTCGTACGTGAGGATACAGACATCTTTCAGGCTCACTGAAGTTCGTCATGCCCTGACAGGCGCGATAATATGGTACCGCAATCATCAGCAGCAGCGGCAGCATCGTCAGCATCATCATCAGCCTGGTTACGCCCACTGCAGGGCAAAGGCGTCTCCCATACTTCTCCAACTACACCGGTCATGTACCGCAAAGGGGAGGTTAAAAATAATTGGTAAAAAATAATTGGGAGTTTGTTTTCTCGAAACTGTTGGGAGATAGTAAGTAGAAAGCCTAACCAAGAGGAATCGCACAGCAAAATATACTTGAGACCTAAAACCCCACAAATAAGGCCACTTAATCTATTCGTACTAAACTACTAAGTTGGCTGAAGCATTGACTAAAATTACTTGTATTAATAATTGTAGCATTGGGCGTGAGATATAGCTGAACAAGAAGAAATGCCAATCTGTCGCACAAATATATGCAGACCTAGCCCGTCAACACTTACGAGCGTAAAAATATTGGCTGGGGCTTAGCTTAGGTTAAGCCTGGATATCTCGAAGCGGAAAGGTTTGGTGATACTTATGGTATAGCTCATGGTTATGCTTTATGATTCTGAGTCCGGCTATGCTTACGGTTTAAGTTATGATTATGCTTTATGATTTAGCCTATGGTTATGCTTGCGGTTTCACTTATGGGTATGCTTTGGTTAGCTTATGGTTATGCTATACGTGCGCCTTGTGCAGTTATGCAAATTGCTTATCAATGATATATACCATAAGTTATGTAGGATTATTAAACTTCTTTATTCATCACTGTTGAGCACATTGTCCTGCGATTTCTGTACAGCCATAAACACAGCTCTCTGTATCGGAAGTATCACTCGCTTCTCCTTCCATTTTGAATGCGTACGCCTATTCTCTGGCAAGCGGTTATACAGTCGGCCTCTGCGATAAACACGCGCTTGCGGCGAACGTCAAACGATGACGCATAGCGCGCGCCAGCGGCCACCTGCGCCGACCCCGGACACGCTTACGGAGCCAATTTTGACTCCGAACACGCTTACGGAGCCAATTCCGACATACGCCGGCTCGCACTCGCACGAAGAACGGTGTTGACTATCGTAATGACGCTTTTCGCTTCAAAATATTGTCTTGCCTTATGAACTCATAGGTAAACGACCACACAAAAGTGGCGCCTATTGTAAAAAGGCGTTTAATCTGAGTCCGGCCACAATGCAGTATGTGAAATATTTTTGTATGTGCGAACGAAGTAAAAGCCTCCACCCTAGTAAATATTTAAAAGCGATACGGCGTAAAAGTATCCACATGAAGTGAAAGGGCCGGTGCTCGTTCTCGCCAGAAGTGTGCACTATGCTTATTTGTATCAAAAGTAGCACAAAGTGTTTAGGTGGCACGCTTGTCCATTCTTTACCAGCATATTTAGTCGCACGGTAAACCAAGCCAAAGACTGGTGCTTTTTGACCAGTTTATCTGTGCCCTAAAATTAAAGGCGAATATATTACTCTGTGAGAGAACTTTGTCAATGGCCGGTTTGCTTGAGCAAAAAAAGGAAAGAACATCTACGTAAGCCAATACTTTGATTTCATTCCCGAAAACGTTAAAACTATGAACGTCACTGCACTTTATATTTATTATACACAATGGATTGAAATAAAGGACAAATTGAAGTGCCGATTAAGGACAGCCTTGCTTAGCAGAAGAAAGAATAGGAGCCGGCTCGGAAAAATTAACATTACCAATGGTACGGGTAAAATAGTTAGTGTAGCACATGTGAGCATTGTTCTATATGTTTTCACGTATTCTATATGTTTCAAAAGCAAGGTGTGCTCACTATGCCAAATGATGCTGCTAAATTGATCGGAAGCAGGGCAAATCAATCACCGTAGGTGAGCAACACAGAAGAACTGTTCGGTCTAGATGCAGGTAGGTTTGTACGAAATGGCTTTTTAGTCAGGCCGTCCGGTGACGTCCAATAAGTAATGACATTGCATACTCGAGTCGATTAGATATGACTTTTGCATAAATTATGTAGTCTACATTTGTCAGTGTAATGGGTCAATAGCATAACTTTTTGTCGCTATTTTAGAGATCATGATAAGATTTCTTTTCTTTGCAAGCGCATCTTCGTAAAGCATTTAAGACGATCACAGCATTGACGATCCACAGCAAGAAGCCGAAGTGTCACCTCGCGAGAGGAGTCATCAGCCTTTATGAAACATGCCTAAAACTATGGCACTCTCACAGCAACTGAGCTAGGCAGGTACATCTGCTTGCAAGGCACTTGCCCGTACTTTGCAAGCAGGAACATCTGCGCCAGTTCTTGTCTCGCGGCCACTTTGATTTTGTCGCCATTCAGCAGCCAAAGTTAGAGAGCAATCAGATGACCAGCTATGCCCTGGCAGCGTTTCCTCACTGATTACTTTGTTTGCATATCGCACTCTATTGGCAGCAGGTTCGTTGTTTAAAAAAAACTTGTTTATCTTATATATAACGTCAAAAGCTGTGGCCGCTTCATAAATGGCTATATTGAGTTCCACTGCGTTCTATGGCGTGCAATCATTGTTTATGCTTTGAATGGCGAAGCTAACCAAATGAGGTATTTTGAAGCTATGGCTAACCTGCTAGATTGCCATCGCTCTGTTGTTCTCGTGGGAGACATCACTCGTGTTTGGATTGCATCTGGCGGGGCCTATTTATTTAGTAGATGGGATGCTCAACTACTGACATGCATCCCTAATAACACCGGCCTTATTCATACTAACTGGCTTTATTCTAGTAGTTAGTGTACCCACATACAAGGGCGGTCCCATGCTTGTCTGGATCGCACACGCTTTTTTCAGCACTCCTAAACAGGCGCATTTGATGTGAAGTGCAACCTATGTCATTCTCTGATCACTGCATGGGCATTGTCCTGTTTGGTTGTAACGGTCGCCCTAATTTCAAGCCGAAGTATACACTACGAAAACCTAATTTAAGCCATATCAGCGATAAAGCTTCATTTATCGAGTATCCTCATCACTAACATATAGCTTTTCTAACAATTTACACTCATTTGACTCTTGGGAATTGCTTAAACGGAGAATTCCAAACAGCGCAACCGAAATTAACTCTATCAGGTCATTTATAAAAAGTTTAGAGGAAAAGTTGTTGCTGAAAAGTTCTTATAGCCTTGTTGAACTGGGGAGATACTCTGTAAGAGTCAGCCTAGTGGACATGTCCGTTTCGCCTGCTGCTAGCGTGCTGATTGGCTGTGGCGCCTCGCTGTCGGCGGTCTTGCAGCCCAGCCAATCAAAACTTCAACCGCAGACAAAATGAGCAAGACCACTAGGTGGGCTGTTGCAGAATACCTTCCCTGGAGTTAGAAACACCTGGTGCATATCTAAACGAAATCATCCTCGTTAAGAGCCACCTTCAAGAGCACGATGGTGAATGCTATTGAGGCGCTCGTATTCACTCACCCACAACGCATTCCTTGCACCCGGAAGAACTAGGCGCTACTTGGTAGGCGTTGAGATACAACGTTCAAGAGTATCACCGACACATATTCTAATGGCGCGGGTGAACAAACACGACAGAAGTTATAACATAATTTCAAAGGTATTATACAACGCTGCTCAGCTGTACTCACGCGCCAAATGCTGATGCTTTTGATATATTTCTTCTCCGTAGCAAATCTTCTTTAAGGGTGTGATCGTTTAACTATTAATGGACTCTTTGCCCAAAAAGAAATTGAACTTTCCATTGATCAGTTACCGCTTCCTGAGAGATCAGGTGATGATCGAATCTTCGAAGAATATTGTAAAGCCTTTGTGTGTACATTCAGCCCTGTCTTATTTAAAGTTTTGATTGCCAGTTCTAATGAAATTTCTCTATCACGATTATTTGCCGAACTGAAACTTGCGAAATGGCATTTCCAGTTCGAAGTTGCCTCAAAGCTGTTGAGAGTCTTGTCCACATTATTTTACGTGATTTGATCATTACAATGCCTGATAGTTGTCCGCTTTCCGTACATTTCACTAACCTGTTATCTTGTAACATATATAATGCCTGGGGTCACTTCTAAACACCTATTTTGTTAAACTAGCGAGCTGTATCTGCCGCGCTAGCACGGACTGCCGTCAAAAGGCGCTGTGGCCCTCTTGCTTGTGCAGCACCCTAGCTAGCACATATGATGAAGGGAAGCCATGCTAAACATGTCTGTGCGCTTTCCAAACCACGCTATTCCGAAGGCAAGCTTCGCTGAATGCGGCTGAGGAAGAGCATTCCCCTGGTGGATCCGCGGTTGCGCTTTAGGTCGGAAAATTGAATTGAGTGATATGGTGCTCTGTACAACACTGAAATAAAGAGCACGGCACTGATTCATATTAAGTTGCACAAAACAAAAATGTAGGAGCAACAATTAAGCGGAGAAACATGCTTAAGTTGTAGCGCAAGTAAAACGTGCGATTATGATCCCTGAAGGGATTTTATATTTCGGGAACTGCACTTCTGAGCATATGTTCACCATATTTAGCTCGCTTTAGTGCTCCGTTCTAGCAATCACAATGTCTCGTATCACATACTCGTGTGCAATGCCAGCTTTAGGAGACAGTTTAGGAAGAATGTCGCTGGTGCTCTCGAAAGAATGTTTTAATCATTTAACTGTCAAGAAATACTGGAACAAGGATGTTAATTTTGCTTTCTTTTTCCTTTTTATTGTCCAAATACATACCAAATGAAATGTGAAAGGCTTTTTCTGAAAAATAAAAGAGATATAGCGGGACAAAATATTCTTGAGATGCTGGTTATAGGCAAATGTATGGTCTAAAACATGTGTTTGGTACTTGCTTTGACAAGCTAAATGCTTGTTCTTGAGATGCACCTCAATGGAGAAAAAAATAATAGCTTTTTTAAACAAACGAAAAAAGAATCGCATTAGCGATAATATGACGACCACGTCCGCTAAGACGATACTGACGAGGTCTTCGAGTTTTGTCACCAAAACATCTGCTCCTGCCCATGGTCGACATTTTAGTGACTACCGCTGTTGAGCAGGTACATAAATTAAGGTAAATTGAAAGGCACAGAATAATATTTCATTTTGTATAGTGTTTGCACGTATTTTTGTAAGGTCAAAAATACTGTTGAGCTGCCAGCTAAATGAGTAATATGAGCAATGGTCATAGAAGCTGTCCACACAGATGTCAAACGTGTTTTTATAATGAAGGACATGCTGCAGTGTACGGCGGTGCACTTTATATGTCTCTATATATCTTAATTTCAGCGCAAGTGAGCATTTCTATGTGTTGCACATTGGACGCATTTGCACTTACCCATTCCCCCACGTCTCCAGCTTGCGTAGAGAAAAGTCCAAAGTGAATGAATGTTGCCCACACCGCGGTCTATCTGAAAAATGATAACTGTGGTACCACCACGGGAACCAAATAGCAAGAAAAATTGTGAAAGCCTCCTTTACAAGAAAAAAAAATCAGCGTGATTGTCAAAGCCATTCATCAGTTGCCCATCTTAGGCGGGGAAGTCGTCCTTTTGAATCGTAAGGAGGCCGCGTGTGCCACTGTGAGATGTCTAGACTGAGCCGGTGCGTTGCCATGGAGCTGACGGACAGTTCTCGCCGGCTTTTTTATTTGCTTTCTTTTGTATTCGTCTCATGACTTGGTGAGAAGTCGGCTATATTAGATCACAATGGCGCCTCCCTACGCCCACCTCCAGCGGTGTGCGCGTTTTCGCTGTGTGGCAGTACAGTTTTTTCCGAAATGTATTTTCCATCTCTCTCTGTCTTTCGATTTTCCCATTAAGCTATATATTTTTGTAAGTAGTGCCATATGGACATCTATATAGAGCTTCAATACATTTCTATGTCTTATTTTTTGCTCGAACAAGACCGAGCAAGAGCTGTCAACAACCTTGAAATGACACGCAGTACTTAAACTTGTTCAGTTAACGAAGTGGGCTAGAAAGCTGTGGAGGCAAAGTTCTCGAAAAGTGGTGTGCCAGTTGCCTGCGGGCGAGGAAATACCAGCTGGGAATGTCCAGGCCTCCGTTCGAGAACGCCATTGTGGCGCTCGGCAACGACTCATTAGCGCTGTGCGGGGCGACGGTGCCCGGGGCATCGGAATGTTCGCTTTTTTCTCCATGACGCCTCACGATGAACGCATCGTACCGTCTTGACCAGCTTTGGTTGGGCGTACTGCTTCGGTTCACTACTGCTGTGAGAAGCGCTTTATAAATAATGGCCTACACAGCTGAAGTGGCGATCGCTTACGCACTGGAATTAACCACGCGAATAGCAACGGCGCCGAGTCATCCGTAGTCTTCATTCGTTGAGGTTTGATGGCACATTTTTTTCATGTCTGCGTCCGACGACGGACTGATGAATTACTTAAGAGGCACTTAACTCACTAAGGACTCTTTCATGGACACCTGTTTTTCCTGCAATAGTACAGTAGACGTCTTGTGCGTCACAACGTCATGTGAAACCCTTAACGCTATTCAATAGTTGCAAGTAGAGCTTGTCTACTCCTCTCCCTGTTTCCGTTTTTGTTTCCCTCACGACTAGGGCGCTTCGCCTGCAAAGCTTTCATAGTGAGTCATACCAAGCTCCCTTCCCCACTTCCCTATATAGGCCACAGCTCCACTATTTCTATATAATGATCTTTCTCGATCGGGAGCTGCAGCATTTCACGGGTCAAGTGAAATGCTGCTGTTAATTTGAAATCCAGCCTCTGGAGTGCATAAAAGCGAAGCTAGCGATAGCTCCTGGAACAGCACTCTTCAAGATAGTAGAGCGAGATAAAAATTTATCTACGCAAAAGCAGAGAGGTCGGCCTGAGCTATAGCTTACTACTCTACACTGGGAGAAAGGGGGGAGGGAGGAAAGAGGCTGATGAATGAAGATGATGATACGAGAAAGAGGAAGTGCGTGTGTACAAGTCCACAACGCCGTGGCATCTCTAAAGCCGTACGTCCCGCTCAGTGGCTTATAGAGAGGTTATAGCGGCACTTAGCTTGTTCTCAAGCTTTTTGGTCAGTCTCCAAGTCTTTGCCCCATATGTCAGCACTGGTAAAATGCCCCGATTGTACACCTTACTTTTCAATGGTAATGGTAAGCTTCCAGTAAGGAGCAGACAATGTCTGCCATATGCGATCGAACTAATTTTCATTCTTGAAGGAATTTCCTTCTCCTGATCAGGTTTCCCTGCGATTAGTTGACCTAGGTAAACCAACTCCTTCACAGAGGAATAGAACGAAGAATGCTAGACATAACGTTAAGAGACAGAAAGAGAGCGGTCTGGACCAGAGAGAAAACGGGTAAAGCCGATATTCTAATTGTCATTAACAGAAAAAAAATGAAGCTGGGCAGGTCATGTAATTCGCCGGTTAGATAACCGTTGGACCATTAGGGTTACAGAATGGGTACCAAGAGAAATGAAACGCAGTCGAGGGCGGCAGAAGACTAGGTGGAGCGATGAAATTAGGAAATTCCCGTGCGATAATGGGAATCGGCTGGCGCAAGACAGGTGTAATTGGAGATCGCAGGTAAAGGCCTTCACCCTGCAGTGAGCATAAAATATTATTATTATTATTATTATTATTATTATTATTATTATTATTATTATTATTATTATTATTATTATTATTATTATTATTATTATTATTATTATTATTATTATTATTATTATTATTATATAGCGGCCCTTATTATCAGGGCTACGCTTTTTGCATTAGGCCAAGGACCCAAAAAAAGAACTCCTCTGAGAGAGGCATCTTGTGCATGTTCCCAATGGAAGAGACCAGTTGTTATTGTTCTTGCGCATACGCGGGCAAACGCAAGGTATGAGATCAAGTGTTTTTGGCATCTGACAGTATTCAGACTTTGGGCTAGTATCACAGCAATCTATGAGCTGTCTATGACACTAGACGAATGTGACTTAAAGACGAATTCGGCGGACCACTCTTGTTTGGCTTCTTTTGAGCTGAAGCTTCCGGAATTTCCTTTATGTGTCCCATTTATGCACTCGCTTGCGCCATCGATCTGGTTAGGTCCAGTGCCTCAACGTAGAGTTGCGCATTGCGCAACGAATCAGGACGTCTGTTCGTGACAACGCAATGCCTACTTCAGAAGCACTAGTTAAAGCAGTTTTCACTTCAGCGCCCAACTGTTCCTTCCCTATCGCGCCACAGTGTTCAGGTATCCACTGAAAGGTGATATTGGGGCCATTTCTTTCGGCATCGACGAGATGCTCTGTAATATTGTTACGCGAACGAAGGATTATGAACTGGAGACCATTTTCAAAGTATATTTGCAAAGGATAACTGCAGTGCTGGCTAGTTCAGCGGACAGCTCGAGAGCCAGAGAGCGTTCGTCGTTTTCGTCGTCGCGCCCGCGTGCATCGTCCACATGAAACACGCAATATGAATGTATCATTATTCCCGGCTGCTGAAGCACCGTCTCATTGCTTCTACATATCGGTGAAAACAGGAGAGTAGTAGGGTTTGAGGCAAGCGACATGCACAACTTTAGTGAAATTCGGGGCAGATGAGGTACTGGTACAAACTTGGGCGATTTCGTACGTACCTGGTGACTTAGCATGCTGTACTCGATACGGGCTATTCATTATTTACCTTGCTTCGAAGAGCTAGAAGGAAAGAAGCCAACGGCATGGCACGCGACAGCGCGGACACACGGAGAAGACGCAAAGGTAGGAAGACAGTGTCCGTCATGGACTTCATCCGATCTAATTACTGTAAATAATATAAATACAGTTGTGCTTCATCGTAGGCCGTGACCATTTATTCTATAAGCTGGTGCCGAAATCCGCCTGGTAGTACTCGCCGCAACTCTACACGCCTGGAGCGCGCATAGGAGACTTCGAAAGCGAAGACAGTGCGTCGTAAGGACAGCGGCAACCTCCTCCGAAAGCCAGACGGTAAGACCTGACTGGACCATGCGCCGTTACCCTTCGCCGTGATAAGACACCTACTCGTCGTCTATCCGAGAAGGTAAGCGAGGTCACACATTGTTGAAACACAAGATGAACCACCCCAAAGTGCTCTAAGACAAGCGAACAGCGCGACCCCATATGAATACGCGTCTCATCAATGAACCGAAAGGCGTAATTGAAAACGCTGGGAGTGCAAAGATTTTATCTTGGATCGAATGGGTACACGTGAATGATGCGGACTTGGACAAGCTTAACGCTGAGATAGAAGACGCTATCCCTGAGGACGAGTTCGCCACATAATTTGAAACTGTGTTGACTGCGAATGTTTTGAAACTGAATGGTGGGCGAAGTAAAGGTTCGGGAGTGGCTGCTCCGTCAAAATCAGTCTTCTACTACTGCCCCTTCCGCAGCAGCAGGTTCATCACATGCACTCTATTATCGCCTCCCGGGCAAATCAATCAAGCTTCCAATTCGACAGTTGCAGACATTCTACGGACAGCTTTGTCATTTGCCTGCTTTTTGGCAGCAATTCAAGGCGTCTGTGCATAAAAACGAAGAGCTGACGAAAGACGAACAATTTAAATATCTGAAGAATCTTCTTAGCGGTGGAGCAGCCGCTTCACATTCTGGTCTACAAGTGACAGGCGAGTGCTGTGACGGCGACATCGAAATTATAGAGTCGTTTTCGCGATAAGCGTCGCATTGTGCAGGAGCACCTACGCCATCTGCGCACGCCAGAAGAAGTTGCTTCCTCAGAAGATGTATACAATCTTCGAAGTTTATTGGAATATGTACAGTGTCATATCAGAGGCCTGAAAGGTCTAAACGTCAGTCCTGCCAGCTACGCAACTATAATGGCGGACATTCTGTTGAAGCCATTACCAGTAGACACTGTCATTGGCTATTACCGAAAAGAACACAGTTCAAAGTCATCACCGTGTACTATCGACAGTTCAGGCTCTGTAGAGCAGCAAGACTCAATGACAGCGACAGCCGATGAAGAGATGCAAGAACTCTTGACCTATCTTCGCGGGGAAGTTGAAAGCCGAGAAATAAGTGGAGTTTGTGACATTAAAGAAATGCGCTAAACCATCTGCGGAGAGAAAAACCTTGCACTCCACCTTACCAACAGCAACTGTCCTGCAGTCTTGGTTTAATGTTAGAGATAAGGACTGTCTCTTCTGTGGGTCTTCAAAGCACTCAACTTCAGTTTGTGACAGCAGCATCAACCGTGAAGAAAAGTTGAAGAAATTGGCACGGAGAATGGATGTTAGCGATGCACCGCGAGAGGACATCTTGCCAAAGACTGTTATCGAAAAGTTAAGTGATGCAGAGGAAGGCATGTATCCTCAATGTGGGATCCCAAGTCGAAACCTAAGAAGACGGAACAAGAAAGTCCCGTAACCGCGAACAGTCTTCACACCAGTTCCTATTCGTACGTGTATGTTGAGGTTTTCTTGCAGACATTTTGGGCATGGATCATCGGAAAAAAAGCAAAGGGTCTACATTCGTAGAATTGTAGACAGCGGCAGTCAGCGCATGTTCATTTATGAAGACGTATTCAACACACTTGGCTTGAAAGAACTTGTATCTGTTAATTTACAGCTAAATATTTTTGGACAAACAAGCTCGGTTACCATACAATATCGCCTTGTCGAACTAAACCTTCGCATTCAGTATGACAATCAGGAGTACCTGGTACAGTTTATTGAATTACCGGGCGTCTGAAATGATGTTGTTCAAGTACCCCTAGAGCACGGCTTCGTAACCATTGAAAGCGACGGACACCTTCTTGCAGATAAGCTCTTGTTACCTGGGATGACTGCTGTCACTTGTATTAGCCTTTTAATTGGTGCTGCCCAGCTGTGGCAATTCATTTCCGGAGAAATGAAACGGCACCACGGACAGGCAGACTTGGTGGCACTGGGTTCTGCATATGGCTGGATGTTACAAGGACCACTTCCGTTTCACGCCTCTTTGGAAAGAGCACTCAACGCATGCGTATTGCTAGTAAGTGTTTCTACCGACTCTATAGATGACCTTCTTGGCAGGTTATAGGAGTTAGACAGCATAGCGATTGTGCCACTCGACAACACTCCTTATAAGGAACCTAATATGGGACTAGAAAAATTTGAACACGACATCGCCTTCGTCAATGGTCGCTACCAAGTAGCCCTTCCGTGGAAAGAAAGCTGTGAACAACTAGAAGATATCCAATTGCAAGCACGGAAGCGACTGATCTGTCCCGAAAAGAAAACAAAGTACAATGCACAGTTTCGCGTAGAATATGATACCACCATCAGGAACTATATGAAGATGGGTCAAGCCGAGAAAGTACCTAGCGAAATTGATGCGCAACCCTTTAATCTCTACTACATGCTGCATCACGCTGCTGTGCGAAGCTAGTCGACAACGACCCGAGTACGAGTAGTTTTTCACGCATTCGCTCACGATCCTAATCCATCGTCCCTCAATGACCATCTCGACAAAGGACCTACGCTACTAGACGACTTGTATGAACCGTATGGCTCTGACAGCTGGCATGGAGAAAGCCTTTCTCTAGATTAGCGTAAAAATGAAAGGCAGAGATGGGTTGAGATTACTATGGATCAAGCATATACCCTCTAAGAGAAAATCCTATTCTTAAATAGAGGAATGGCACATGACAAGGGTGCATTTTCGAAGAGTAGAAAGCCCATTCCTACTCAACGTCACACTCCAACACCACCTGATTGGAATAAAGGATCAAACAGAACAAATGGCAAAGTTGCTTGCTGCTTCCTTCTACGTTGATGACCTTCTGATAAGAGCCAATAGAGAAGAACTCAAAAAGTATACAGAGAAGCAAATGCTATAATCGAAGACGCTTGACGGCGACTAAGAGAATGGTCATGAAATTTTCAACTGCTGAGAGATTTTACTGCCACAGCTTAAGGAGACCGCCCCATTTGGAGGTGTCGAGATTTGGCGACTCTTGTGAGATTCTCTAAAAGACATGACAGTAGCCACAAAATCAGCGTTATGCTTTTTGGTAAAAGTTCAAAAGCCGTGTAAGAGATATGTTCTGCAAGCAGTGTCAATGATATTTCACCCGCTCAGAATAATTGCACCCTTCAGCATTCAATCCGAGATAATGTTTCAGGAGTTGTGGCAGAGACAGGCAGATTACGACGCAGATTTGCCTTGGGACCTTGCTTTAAAGGGGCAAAATTGGTGCTCAAATCTGCAGCACCTTCTATGTCTATCCCACGTTGGGTTAAGACTGGGCTTGAAATTCGCTCCATGCAGCTTCATATATTTTGTGGTACAAGTCAGCCTGCATATGGAACTTGTGCATATTTTAAGTTCGTTGACCAAGAGAATTGTTCTCATAGTCACCTCATAATGGCGAAGTCACGAGTGGCACCTATGCTGAAAGTGACTGCCAAGATTGACGCTACTTGGCTCGGAGCAAGGTGAGAGAAATTTCCGAAGACTGCCCTTGAGAAGTGCACGTAAGAAACATTCTTTTGAAAGGATTCCAAGGTCACACTGCATTGGATAAAAGGGTTTCCGAAGACGTGGAAGCCATTCGTCGAGAATAGGGTCACTGAAATTGAAGGCTATTCCGACAAGAGCTAATGGCGACATTGTCCTGGAGCTGATAATCCTTCGGATTACCTCCTTACACGTGGAGTTCAGCTGCCGTTTCTAAAGACAAACGCAGTGTGGTGGGAAGGACCACAATGGCTGACAGAAATGGAAGATGCATGGCCCATGTACACCCTTGAGGCAGAATTACATAGTAATGATATAGGCTTAACGGAAGCAAAAGTTGTCGTACAAGTTTTACATGTGAGAATGTTGTTGCCTATTTTGGACCTTGAACGTTAGTCAAGCTCAAAAGAGTATTATGAATAGCAGCGTGCGTGTTTCGTTTCATGAAATGCTGCAAAAATAAATGTGTCAAGGACCAACGACAGCTCACAGGCGAAGACATTAGCGACGCTGAAAATCATTGGATCAAGGTGGCTCAAGAGGATGTTTACGCAGAAGAAATCAATCAGCTTGAAAATAAACTACAGCTGAATTGCAATTCAGATATGAAAATGCTTCATCCTTTTCTCGACAGGGAAGGACTGTTGCGTCTAAGTGGATGACTGCAATTCTCACAGGAACCAGAAGAAGTTAAACATCCAATTGTATTGCCTCCGCTTCATCATCTGACAAAACTTGTCATAACCCTTTCAGCCCTGGAATTTTTATTTTTACCGCAGATTTTTTTCCCTTGCATTTTGTTCAATTTGATGGCCCAAATGACGTGCTCACAAAATATAAAGCTTCTGCGTGAAGTAATTACCGATTTGGCTTCATGTCCTGAAAAAGGGACATCAGGGCTCAGTGGGTGTAGGAATAAAAAAAACATTTACGTTATTTTATGCGGCTATTACAACAAAAACTAAGCATAAAATTGATTATTTCATTATGTGAAAGTCCTTGAAGCAATTCCTGGACTTCTTCAAGCACAGGTGCACTTCGCACTTTTCACAAAAAATTCGAACTTTCCCTGCGCAACCGTCCATTTTACACCACGGTGCCCTAGCGTCGGTGTGAGTTGTCCTTCACACCCCAAGGGTGAGGCTTGCCCTTCACATATTGCGTTATGTCCAAAGGGCCCTTGAAAGGGACTATCTGCTAACCAATGCACAGATGCTCAGATACCTCGAGATCACGGCACATTGCTTGCAAATTCTTGAGCAGAGGTCTCACCTTCCAGAGTCTCTAATAGATGTCCGGCTTGTTCGCATCAACAATGTGAGGATTGTTGCACAGCTTCTCGAAGCGGTTGCGCGAGATCTCGCTTGATGCAATGTTAGCAATTCTCATTGCAGGATTCCAATATAGGCGGAACCTTGGATATTTCAGGACACCCATTATCAGATGGAGAGCCACCAGTCGGCTTATTTCATCTTCATCAGTGCTTACACACGCGCCAAACTGAAAAACAGAATACTGATTTGTTTTCTCAGCAAGCTCAGTAATGACGCTCTTCGGGACATAACGGCTAAAATAGCCAAATGGTGAGGATATGTAACCTTCGATGTGAAGGTCCTCGTACGCTGCCCCTTTGAATATGGTCTCTGGCACCTTGAAAGGCTTTCTCGCCCAGCCGCTTGCGATTGGTTGTGTGCTATCGTCTTCTGAATGAGCTTCTGAACTTATCACTCTCGCGCTCCGCCGTGGTTCCAAGCGCGTCGTCCCCCTCGTCACCGCTGCAGCCATACTCGTCGCACTCGCCTTCCACGTCTGATAATTTACCGTCGTCCAGATCTTCAAAGAGACTATCCGTGCATTCTTGCAAGCGTCGGGAGCGTTGACGTGGCGCGACTAAAATAAGGCCGCCAGTATCGATGCACCAAAAAATATGAAGGAGAATACGGCTAAAGCGAGGAACGCACGACTTACAACCACTAAGGCCTGATGTCGTCGAAAGTGGACATGTACCCAAAGGGCCGCAACAGAAAAAGTATGCAGGTTAGGCCTACAATTTTACGCATGCCGCCTACGCTAACACTAGGAAATAAATATAAAAAATATCAGCCACAAGTACTCGAAACTACAAAAGTTATACATTGTGAAAGTCGATACTTAGCCGAAGACTGCTCAGCCATGGTACGAACAAACTTCGTAGTCGTCATCACGTGAGCGTCCACAAAATGCTCCGCTGCTGATCGCAGTGGCGAAAGGGCTCTCGGAGGAGCACCCCACAAAAGAATTATTGTTTTCAGTTTTGGTTTTACACGTGGGAAACACGTTGTACTTTGTTGGATCAATTGACGACACCAGGGCCGAAAGGGATGAGAGACTGCTATAAGAGTACACGCCACGGTGGTCTGCAACATACCCTTACCGAGCTTAGAAATAAATTTTGGGTATCCCGCGGAAGACAAACTGTAAAGAAACTCATCTGAGGATGCTACGCTTGCATCAAGACACGCTTAAAGCCTAGCAGTACCCATGTTGCACCAGGCATTACCAAGTGAACGAGTACACCAACCTGATCCCTTTCGAGCGGTTGGAAGCGATATTGCTGGACCCCTCTACATGTAATACGGTACGTCGAAGCCATACATTGTGTTATTTACTTGTGCCGTCACAAGAGGAGTACGCCTTGAATTAACCACCGGACTGTGAGAAGAAAGTTCGCAAATTGAACCCGTGCCTTCCGCATGAGAGGCGGAGACGGTTCTGCTGCACTCAAGCGCGATGTTCCTTTAACAGCGGAGCTGTTCTAAGTCTAGTCTTCGCCTTTGATTGTCCGCTGTAACGCAGGGGAGCAGGGCGCAAATCGCACGCTGGGGGAGGGTAGAGGTATGAGCAGGTGTTTCGCAGAGTGTGCTCTGTCGCCCCATAAACTACGCTCGGCGCGAGTTGCAGCGCGACCTCGCACGAGAGCACAAGCTCGCGCGAGAGCACAAGCTCCGACGTCGCACAAATCCCGAGCTTCGCAACCGAGAAGTGCAAGCAATGCATCATCGGAGGGAAGCCGCTATAGTAGCAGCCGCTGTTACTATAGAATCCTAGGAACGGGCTTTTTAGAGCGCACAGCTTGCGCAATAGATCAGAAAAGTGCAGTGTTTGAGCATGTTTTCTTTGAGAGAGATCACATGAAATAGAAAGTGCTACATTTCTGACTCTCTCTTTGAAAATTTCCACTTGAGAAAACAGCTGACGCTGTCGACATTATGATATCGCTTGTAATAATTATTTGATTTTGTTTAAAGCCTTTCCTCTGGTAAAAGTTGTCTGTCAAGTTTTCGCAATTTCCAATTTGAAGAAAACTTACGGAGTTTTAGGGGACCCCATGAAGTGGGGCCTCCAAAACAATGCTCTGTGAAAACTACAGGCTTCATAAGGCAGTTGTGAATGTTAGACCAGACATTTATTGAAATATACGCACGATGAAGTCGAGCATGAGATGCGCCTTCAAAGTGCGTAAACCACAGCCAAGAATACGCGTGCGCTCCCAGGTCATTTAGATTGTGGTCTTCCGTAAATTTCTGAAGCAAAGCAGAACTTGCATCATAATTATTCGTTCGGTATGAGTGACCTCTATAATCACGGACAAAGTAACAGTCTCCCAAAATGCCAAATCACGGTCAGTGTTTATGATGCGAGAAAAAGAGATAAAGGAATACTTCTTGTCATTGACTTTCAAGGAATCATAGGCACAAATCAGCCTTGAATTACGGAAACGAATGTAAAGGTCATAACATATAAAAGGGGTCTTCGATATCAACACGCAGTGTCAATAACTTGGGATTTGCCTGCGTTCTGACTAACGAAATGCATGCAGCAGAGTCACCATCGCTCGGCTTGCGCACACTTCGTAATTTGGTTGAGCAGGCTACAGTGCAACATCGCTAGTAGACAAAATTTCTTGCACTGCACCAACATCATGCTGCCTAAACAAGCGGAGTAAATGGCTATGACGCCTGTTGCGTTGCCCATGTTCCGTAGCCCACGCACTTTGAGTGTCGCTACGCGTAAGGAGAATGCGTTCGGGGCACCTACTGATTCAGAATTGGGAGCAGCCGTTCCCGCCTGGCAAGTCCGCCAGTAAACGGTGTCTCCGGATTGGCTCATGTGATGCTTCGCGCGCTCACCGTTTGCGGTAGTGACGTTCGTGCAACTAAAATATGTCCGGACGGATAGGCCGGCTGCGTGAAGTACTTAGACGTCGGCCGTCCGGTTTTCACCGTCGGTTGAAGTTCGCCGCTTTGACAATTGATATTCGCTCCATGAGGACTTGCCTATAGGGACAACAGTAAACAAAGCTTTAAAAAATGGTTGTAGCCGAAAGTGCAATAAACTGAGATATCTCAGGAGGCCACGACATGTTAGGAGGCCACGACTGGAATTACGTGCAAGTAGGATTTGTTCTACCGAGGAATTTATTAATGGGGCCATGACACCAAATTTTCGAGCTTAGACTATGCGTCTATGTCGAACCTTACGCAACCCACAGCAAACTGGCAACATTTTAGCGCATTTGGTGTGAGTAAATAATTTGCCGGTGAATTTTTAATGCCGCAGTTAAACCAGAAATAGCTCTGGTGAGACTCTGGTGACGACATAAATGCGCACCCCGGAAGCAACTCACGCGGGTAATAGAAGCAGGTATCGAAGGCCCTGCTTTTATGGACACGCGGGAAATTATTGTGCGAGCTCGAAATACCGTGATGGTCACCATGCGTTGCTTCGTTCCTGTATGTGTGTCTCGGCGCATGTCTGCGATTTACTACGTCTGTCTTGTCGCGCAAATGAAGGAATAGCGTCACGATTCAGCGGCGATGCCGTTCCCTCGTGGCTGGGTGCTTGAGTGTGTGGAGAAAGACATCCGACGAAATCTCCAACTACTTCAAAGCAAACGACACAGAGGTGGGCCCTGCAGTTCCTGACGTCACACAGCCTTGCCTTAACGGCGGTTGAGGTTGGTGGGGGATGTTTGGGGGCCATGGGGTGCGCTCAGAGCCCAGTTATTTTGTGTGTACAATCATAATGGGACCTCTGATCTCAGCTACAAATATCACCCCTTCAGTCACGAATTACCTTCGACTGTTGATAAATGTGTGAAATTTACATAATTTTATGCCAAGGGTCTGGACACTCCCTAGAAAGCAAGTCGAAGTGGGATGAGATTAACTCTGCGTATTATAGGCAGACACCGCAATTACATGGTGATTAATTATTCATTTATTGTATAGTCAGTCATGCTACGTTTCTTCATTAAAAATAATAACTCACCCGTTTGAATTACAAGAACAGGTTAATTATTGGTGGAAGCAATGCAACAAGGGAAAAAAATCTTTCGCAATTACTACCAAAACGCCCCACTTAAGATCTCCCGTCAAACAGGCTAGTGCCTTCACCAAAGCGGTCGTCTGAAGCAAGAAAATAGTAGTGAAATGGGTGTGGTTTCGGTAAGCAGAATGTTCAATTTACTCAAGACTTAATTAGTAAGATCTTGATGAGGGCTAGCTGGTTCATACAAGGACGAGGACACAAGGAAACAAATACCACAGACAAGCGCTGACTTTCAGCCAATCATTGTATAATCGTATTTGGCGCCATTTTTCAGACTTCAGTAAATTGCACAATTGAAAAATGGCGCGAAATACGATTATACAATGATTGGCTGAAAGTCAGCGCTTGTCTGTGGTATTTGTTTCCTTGTGTCTTCGTCCTTATCGCGTTGTTTCACCTCAGTTCTAAGTATGAACCAGCTAGCCCTCATCAAGGTCTTACTAATGCAAATTTCTTCTACAATGGGCTCCTTCCTCTCATCACCGGTCTTGCAAGATCCAGCATACGTATGTGTCAACCTCATCGCCATAACTACTTGCCAGTCACGTTTCTTGAGTTACTACCTGAGAAGACGCATCATGCCACCTGAAATCACAGGTCTTTTTGGTCTCGTAGAACCTTCTTGGGGACACACAAAAAGGATGTGCGAATTTACTGAAGTCTGAAAAATGGTGCCAAATACGATTATACAATGCTTGGCTGAAAGTCAGCGCTTGTCTGTGGTATTTGTTTCCTTGTGTCCTCGTCCTTTTCGCGCTGTTTCACCTCAGTTCCAAGACTTAATGTTCGTGGTCTATTCTTTCCAACCACTGCAAAGTAATGGCAAAAGTAAATCGCGTCCACAAACGTGTATGCCGTGACTAAATGGGGTAAACAGAGAACTGGTAAACGAGCGTGTCAGTGCCCTTTCACTAACATAGAAGAACACCACCGTGCATGGTAAACTCCAGAAAATATTATTTCACAATGACTCCATTAGATGCATTCGCGAAAAAATTCCAGCTAACAATTGATGTGTCTAAGGAGAGATATTTAAGGCTTTTAATGCCTGTCAGTACACTTCCAGCACATGTAATGTGGTCACAACGATGAACGTCAATGTATCCTTGAAATATCGTGTAGGTGAATAATATGGTGCAGCCATGTTTTCGGTAAGGCAATAAATACGTCATTGCTGTCTATGCACGCAGGCGGTGTGGGTGACAGCCACTATGCCGTACGCTGTGCTGTTGATCCTGTTGCTGCGCGGTGTCACCCTGGACGGATCCTTGGATGGCATCAAGTACTACCTGTACCCTCAATGGGACAAACTGCTCTCTAGCGACGTGAGTTGCTCGCTTCCTTCAGTTCACAGTGGGGTAACATTTTCCTTCAGCGACGGTAGATCAACCTCATCACGCTATGCTGCCGTTGTGTCAGTTTTGTACATGAGAACGACCGATGAAATTTATTGCCGCAAATGAAAGCTGTCTAATGGATAACAACTTTCTGCAAATTATTGCTAATTTGAGATTAGTAAAATGACAAGTAAACTTCAAAAAGTGCATAAACAAAACCGTATTATGTTTTCCATGAATTGTCGCCATACCAGCTAAACCGAAACCAACAAACTTGAAGCTACTGAAGATATTGTTGTGGTTTTTTTCTCGGTAAATATATGCTTGAAAAACCAAAAACTATAGGGCTTTACTCACCACATCATAAGTACCTAGTATTACCCCTAGTGTTTCGCTAGATGAGTGGGTAATAAAACAATCACGCTATCTGTCAGGGTAGTGGGCAACAGGTACACTTCGGTTGCCGGTTTGTACTAAGGTACCGAAAGCGCAACAAGATCGTATTCAATATTGGCGGCTTAGGTCGAACGTCGATGTGGTCACCGCTGCGGTCAGTTTAAGGCAAAAATTTAGTACAGCGTGAACTCATTCTTTCGAGAAGCCTGGCCGCTACAACTATGGGCTATTAGGTGACGATTTGAAAACAAACAACGGAACGATTCATTTTACCGGCAAACTAGTTGTCTCTCAAAAAACGAGGAATTAGGGTAGCATTAGACAGTGGAATGCGTGCGTGATGCATATAAATATTTGTAGCTTTTTGCACTCGCTATATTGTGGGCCTTTAGATGTGTTTTGAACTATTTGCTGGCTTGAGCAATTTAGAAACTGTTTGATTTCGTCCGGAATGAACTGTTGTTCTTTTCTAGCTAAGAATACGTCTAGAACTGCACTGCGTGGACTGCACCACAGTGTGTTTGCTTAACTTTAGGATTACCTGCACTCCTTTGCATAATTTGGCGGGGCAAAAAGAATAGCCACACTGAGCACTCAACTCTTTAGCGTACCTGAGGATAAGCGAAGACTGCTTTTCGCTTCGGTAAATACCGTGAGTAACACCTCCACAAGGGCCAACACTTAGGCACTATGGGTTCTTAAATGCTTCCTAGGAAGACACGTCGTCGTTAAACTATTGACAGAGTGCATGTTACAACATCAGCTCCTCAGGGGCGTGTTTCCAGGCCATTTTTATTCTTGAAATAGTCGTATGGCTTCACATAATACCAAATCGCCGTCTTGAAAGGTTTTTTTTTCCTGCTGATTGCATTCTCCTAAATAAAGCCAACATCATTGATCACCATGACGAATTTAAGTTGGCTCTAACTTGCAACGCTGGTGCGTCCAGCGAGACATGAAACTTAATGGTGGTAAAACAGAAATACCCTAGCACATTCCTATACCAGGTCCAAGCATCTTGCGTACAAAAAGTGCAAAATCCTAAAAATTTAGTTTGTATTCTAAGCAATGCCTTAACTTGTGGCACGCATGTCACTTAAATTTCTGCCACAGCGTTTCAGAAACCACGGTCTGTAAGGAAGAAGCTAGAAGAGGCCACATTCGGACCTAAACCTTATACAGCACTTGCTAGGTCATATTGTCACGTGCTAGTGACGGTGAAGAAAGTAGCCAAACTGGGAAAGATGAAACTAGCGTTTCATTGGGCGAACTTGTACCCTCAAAAACAGGCAACACTCAAAGAACGGCGACAGCGGCAAACACTGTCGGCGATGGTCAAAAAGCTGATCAGCGAGTCAAGCGTGTCGGCTTTTATACATCGGTCGTCGAATGTTCCAGAGTAATCGCTGGGACCAGCCTGCCTTCCACAAAGTTCTAGACTATTTCCGTCGCACATACAATAATAATAATAATATTTGGGGTTTTACGTGCCGAAACCACTTTCTGATTATGAGGCACGCCGTAGTGGAGGACTCCGGAAAGTTTGACCACCTGGGGTTCTTTAACGTGCACCTAAATCTAAGCACACGGGTGTTTTCGCATTTCGCCCCCATCGAAATGCGGCCGCCGTGGCCGGGATTCGATCCCGCGACCTCGTGCTCAGCAGCCCAACACCATAGCCACTGAGCAACCACGGCGGGTCGTCGCACATACATGCAATCAGATTACACAAGGTTCGGTGACAATAGACAGCGGATAGAAGCATCAATACCATTCTAGAAACTTCCGATACATGAAGGCGCGTCCTGCGCTCAGCAATAACATTTCTTAGACGGTAAACGCGCTCACCCGTAAATGATAAACGAGTTCACGTGTCTATTCCCCTCTCTCAAAAGGCATCGTCCCGATGCTAGAAACATAACAGAAGAGCGCAACACAAAGGACACTTATTACACAAAGTAACAAAACAACAAAGAAACAAAGTCCAAGGTGACACAGTCCAAGAAAGTCCAAAGTTCAGCTTTGCGAAGTCCCCAAATAGCATTAGCGCTGGTGGAACGGCTTAAGTCGCACAACATGAACTACTTCAGATCGTGAGTGGCGCCGCTGTGATAGCGAAATGCCGTCTGGCACGACCTCATAGTCGAGTGCGCCAATGCGTCGGATGACCTTGTATGGTCCGAAGTAGCGGCGTAAAAGCTTTTCGCTAAGTCCTCGTCGGCATATAGGAGTCCAAACTCCAGCGCGGTCACCGGGCTGGTACATGACGTAACGTCGTCGAATGTTGTAGTGTCGGTTGTCGGTCCTCTGTTGATTCTTGATCCGCAGGCGGGCGAGCTGTCGAGCTTCTTCGGCGCGGTGGAGAAAGGTAGCGGCGTCAAGATTCTCTTCGTCGCAGTCGTGCGGCAACATGGCATCGAGAGTAGTCGTCAGATTCCTGCCGTAAACCAGCTTGAACGGCGTGGCCTGTGTTGTTTCTTGCACCGCCGTCTTTTAAGCGAATGTTACGTACGGCAGGACGGCATCCCAGGTCTTGTGTTCGACGTCGACGTAGACTGCTAGCATGTCGGCGAGGGTCTTATTCAGGCGCTCCGTAGACCATTCGTCTGTGGGTGCTGGGCAGTTGTCCTCCTGTGCCTTGTCTTACTGTACTGCAGAATGGCTTGGGTGAGCTCCGCTGTAAAAGCCGTTCCTCTGTCGGTGTTGAGGACTTCTGGGGTTCCATGTCGCAGCAGGATGTTCTCGACAAAGAATTTTGCCACTTCGGGTGCGCTATCTTTCGGCAGTGTTTTTGTTTCAGCGAAGCGAATGATGTAGTCCGTGGCCACGACGATCCACTGATTTGCGGTTGTTGACGTCGGAAAGGGTCCCAACAAGTCCATACCGATCTGCTAAAATGGTTGGCAAGGAGGCTCGATTGGCTGTAGTAATCCCGCTGGCCTTGTCGGTGGTGTATTGCGTGGCTGACCGTCTCGGCATGTTCTTACACAACGGAAGACGTCGGTGGTCAGGCGCGGCCACTAATACCTTTCCTGTAACCTCGATAATGTCCGGGAGAATCTGAGGTGTCCAGCAATCAGATCATCATGTAGCGCGTGCAATACTTCTGGACGCAGCCCTGAGGGAACACAAGAAGGTAGTTGGCGCGGACTGGTGAGAAGTTCTTCTTTACGAGTAGGTTCTTTTGAAGCCATAACGAACACAATCCTCGCCTAAATGCCCTAGGGACAACGTCGGTGTGCCCTTCCAAATACTCGACGAGGTTTTTCGGCTCCGGGTTCTGGGCGATGTTGGTTTTGTCCTCGAGCTTCCGGCTTGGATCACGGCTTTGCGGATGCGTTCGGTACATGAACGCACAAGCACCTCCACAAGATGTCACGTGGTAGTGGCGGTGAAGAAAGTAGCCAAACTGGGAAAGACGAAACTAGCGTTTTGTTGGGCGAATTGTGCCCTCAAAAATTGGCTACACTCAAAGAACGGTGACAACGGCGAACACAGTCTGCGATGGTCAAAGAGCTTATCAGCGTGTCAAGGGCGTCGGCTTTCATACATCGGTCGTCGAATGTTCCATAGTTATCGCTGGGATTCGCGTGCCTTGCACTTCAGATTACACAAGGTTCGGCAACAAAATTTCTAGAATCTTCCGATACATGTAGGCGCGTCCTGCGCTGAGCGATAACATTTCTTAGACGGTAAAACCACTCACCCGTAAAAGATAAATGAGTTCACGTGTCAATATGGGACCCTCATACGTCATCAGCCGCTTAGGAATGGTGCAGAGAGTGGTACGGTACATAATTACCAAATACAAAAGGCTAGAATCTCCAATTCAAGGGAGACCATGTGAAATATTCTGTCCGCAACAATGAGCAAAAGTAGTGCCCTTAACTTGTGACAAGGCGTATTACTCGTCACACTCATAAGCACTTGCCTGCAGGCAATGTTTCCGCAAATCACAGCTCAGAGAGCTTTTCTCGCCTACAGCCTCAGAACGTGACTCTCTTCCCGAGCATTTAATTGAGGACTTTGATAAAGTCAGTGAATCGCATTTAGCTTTTTGAATATCTTACACGTTAAATAAAGAAACTTTTTTTTTACCAGCCCTCCCGCACTTTTTTGACCACGTGGTTACATGTGTACTTGAATTGTTGTTCCAATCTTGCTGGGACTAGATGGCTTGCATTATTGTGACATAAGGAAAAACCTACAAAACTAAATATTGTGCGAACATATCGCTTTATGCTCCGAATCTTCTTCCAGCTTCAATAAAGCATACGGCAAGGCCCACCCATGTGGAGTTGTTTTCCGACCGACGAGACGTAGCTGTGTGCCGCCCATCAAGGCCGTCTTGCCACTGCAAGCGGCCCCGTTGCAAGCAGCGAACGCAAGCGCTGAACAATTACGGCTCTACTGCATCGGACTTAATAAAGGGAAAATGAGACATCTCTCCAAACGTAGCTATTTGCTACAAAGCGAACCCATACGGGTTCCTCGAAAGAAAGGCTTAGCAGCTTAATTTCTTCTTTCCACGTCGCGGGTTTCCGCATAAATTTACGTCAAAGCCTCTTGCATTCGACTTCCTGTTAAAATCATGCCGTTTTTTGTTGCATATGTGTGCAGCACGACGAAGGCACGCCGTCATGTCGCCGCGCCGGCCATCGCCATAAAATGTTCGTCAGGAAAGTTCGCTTTATTTCGGTCTGCCTTAACACATTTCTGCAACACACGTTTATGCTGCTGCCCACCTTGCAAAAGAAGATCGGTTTTCAAATTTGCCTTCACAGCACGACACGTGAAGCTGCTATGAAGCGGGTGAGTATTTATATCGTTTAGAAAAGAAAGCACCTTCCAAGTGATTGAAGCCATTGAAAGCCTCGTGCAGCGCGGCCTGTCAAGGTGGCAGCGCTTTCTTGGATGTTTTGTTTCTACTTCCAGAAACAAAACAAATGCACAAATAACTGAATAAGGCGTGTGTCGAGCGATCATGAAGCACAAATACCAGCGCTGTGAAATGGAGCGTGATGCGAAAACCGGTTGTCTACACTTCGCACATCCTCTTTTAATCGCTTGAACACCTTCATATAACCGAATGACTGAGAAATTACTGAAAAAAATCGAATCCCCAATGCACGAAACTCCGAACATAGCAAGGAAAGCGATGGCGATTGTCGTCAAACTTTGTTGCAGTCTCGGAGGAGTGGTTGTCTTCTAGTTAATGGAGACTTTATTATTTTAATTCCTATAGCCATAGCAACTTTTGTTATCTGGGATTACGTTCGAGAAAAGCACTTGGTCTTATTGGCATTAAATGACAAGTAGTTTTTGTTTTTCTTGTTGTTGCGGTGTGAGGAAGTGAGGCTACACTTGCCATGACCACGCTCTAAATTCGCTGACAGATCAGTTGATTCCCAGTTGTCCAGTTGCCTTTGTGTGAAACTTCTGTTGCCCAGTTTTCTTTGGGTAGCAGTGATCCCAACTAATTTGTTGTCAAACGTCTTCTACCTTCTCGTTTGTACTACAGGAATTATGTGTGTCGCATTGAGAGTGGTCGCTGACTTTTTCTTTCTGGAGCCATAAAAGCTGGAGCCATCACAGGAGGTATTCAGAGACCTGCACTGGGAAGAATTGGGGATAAAAGTTAAGGGAGAATACCTCAGTAACTTGCGATTCGCTGATGATATTGCCTTGCTTAGTAACTCAGGGGACCAATTGCAATGCATGCTCACTGACCTGGAGAGGCAAAGCAGAAGAGTGGGTCTAAAAATTATTCTGCAGAAAACTAAAGTAATGATTAACAGTCTCGGAAGAGAACAGCAATTTACAATAGGTGGCGAGACACTGTAAGTGGTAAGGGAATACATTTACTTAGGGCAGGTAGTGACGGCGGACCCGGATCATGAGACAGAAATAATCAGAAGAATAAGAATGGGCTGGGGTGTGTTTGGCAGGCATTCTCAGATCATGAACAGCAGGTTGCCATTATCCCTCAAGAGAAAAGTGTATAACAGCTGTGTCTTACCAGTACTCACGTATGGGGCAGAAACCTGGAGGCTTACGAAAAGGGTTCTACTTAAATTGAGGACGACGCAACGAGCTATGGAAAGAAGAATGAGGGGTGTAACGTTAAGGGATAAGAAAAGAGCAGATTGGGTGAGGGAACAAACGCGAGTTAATGACATCTTAGTTGAAATCAAGAAAAAGAAATGGGGATGGGCAGGACATGTAATGAGGAGGGAAGATAACCGGTGGTCATTAAGGGTAACGGACGGGGTTCCAAGGGAAGGGAAGCGTAGCAGGGGGCGGAAGAAAGTTAGGTGGGCGGATGAGATTAAGAAGTTTGCATGGACGACATGGCCACAATTAGTACATTACCGGGGTTGTTGGAGAAATATGGTGGAGGCCTTTGCCCTGCAGTGGGCGTAACCAGGCTGATGATGATGATGATGATATGATGATGATGATGATGATGATGATGATGCTGATGATGATGATGATGATGAAAAGCTGGAACGCGACCCAATTCAATTCGATGAAACTCGTCCTGACCAAGTTGAGGGTTAGGTGCGGACGGAGTCACTTCACACTGCATTTTATCGCTTCACTCTATCGCGCGGCATGAGTAAGCGAAGTGTCGGTAGCGCACTCTCTACACTTCTGCGCGCTTCTCGCCTCTTCCAAGCCAACTAGATAAGAAATATTCCTCAGCGCAGGCAATGTTCTGAAAAGCTTTTAAAGCAAACAAATATGACCTCGTATAAACGAGTACAGTGTTTGTTCAAACAAAGGCGCTGACAATTGCCCGATACTTACGTCAGTGGTTAAGTAAGTTTCACGTGATCAGATTAGAATAAAATCAGAATGAAATGGCTTTGCTATAACGTAAAGCTATTTCATTCTGAGGATTAGAAATTTTAGTAGTGTACAGCGTGTCGCATGCATCATCAAAGCATTCAACTCTCTCCAACTGCGGCTTTCTCAGCCAGCACCTCGGATGAAAAATGCAGGACGATATGTCCCCCTCTCTGTCCATTTGGCAGACTTCCTTTTCATGTCTGTCCTCACGAGTGCGAAGTCTGTCAACAATGGCTGCATTTGCTTGGACAGCTGGACTAGCTGTCCAAGGAACGTATTGGCGATCACGAAGGCAAGTTTGAAAGATAAGCTTTCTTTGCCTCTTCCTTCAACTTTTCCACTGCTTCTGTTGCTGCTATGGCTGATGCTGTCTGGCAGACCGCGTCGGGGGATGGTTCCGAGCGCGTGTGAACATGATGGAGAGAGTCAAAAAAGAAAGAGCACTCGAGAAACTCGTTTCGACCGTACCGTATCGAATGGGCCCCAATGCGCTCTAGAGCTAAAAAAATAAATTATGGGGTTTTACGCGCCAAAACCACTTTCTGATTACGAGGCACGCCTTAATGGCAGACTTCATTAATTTCGACCACTTGGGGCTCTTCAACGTGCACCTAAATCTATGTACACAGGAGTTTTCGCATTTGCCACCCATGGAAATGCGCCAGCCGTGGTCGGGATGCCCTCTGGAGCTCCCTGGGCGTCGTCACCTTAGCACATTGATAGCTTTGATACCCTTCAAAAGCATGGCAGAAACTGCAGAGCTTCCCTTTCAACAGATAATTACGTGCGAGCACACAGACGGCTTATAACTGTACAGTGGTGGGAGGTGAAGAGGCAGTTTGCACAGAAAGGGGGGGCACGTGAAGGTGACGTCAGAAAGCAAGGAAATCCTTCTGCTATACGACTCTGGTTGCGTGCAAACTGGATAAGCTTAAGTTATAGGTACGGTACAGGATATTCCTGATAATTCTTAAAATAAACACCATGTAAATATGTCAAGCGGACAAATTGCGCAGGGCTTGCAGAAGCATAGCCACATTAATTAAACCGCACTGAAGGATCCAGGTGACACTGGGGAAGCGGTCGACCGTTAAATCAACACTTCTGAGCCCGCAACCGTAGCTTTGCGGCTATGGCGTTACTCGAGGTCGCGGATTTGATCTGGACTGCGGCAGCCGTATTTAGAGGGAAGCGAGTTGGAAAACGCACGTTCACTTAGATTTTGCGACACGTTAAAGAACGCTACGCCAAAACGGCGTGCCTCATAATACGATTGTGGTTTTGGCCCGTACAGTCCCATAATCCATCATCATCATCAGCCTAGCAACACCCACTCCATGGAAAAGGCCTCTCCCCTACTTCTCCAACTGCACCGGTCTTGCGCTAATTATGGCCATGTTGTCCCTGCAAACTTAATATCATCCGCCCCCCTAACTTTCTGCCGCCCCCTACTACGCTTCCCTTCTCTTGGAATCCAGTCCGTAACCCCTAATGACCAACGGTTATCTTGCATCCTGATTACATGCCCTGCCCAAGTCCATTTATTTTTCTTGATTTCAACTAAGATGTCACTAACTAGCATTTGTTCCCTCACCCAATCTGCTCTTTTCTTACTCCCCCGCTTAACATTACACCCATCATTCTTCTTTCCATACCTCGTTGCGTCGTCCTCAGTTTAAGAACCTTTCCTTAACCCTCCAGGTTTCTGTTCCGTATGTGAGTACTGGTAAGACACAGCTGTTATAAACTTTCGTCTTGAGGGATAATGGTAACCTGCTGTTGATGATCTGAGAATGCCTGCCAAACGCACCCCAGCGCATGCGTATTCTTCTGATAGTTTCAGTCTCATGATCCGGACCTCCTCTCACTGCCTGCCCTAAGTAGATGTATTCCCTTACCACTTCTAGTGCCTCGCTAGCTATCGTAAACTGCTGTTCTCTTCCGAGACTGTTGAACATTAGTTTTCTGCAGAAAAAATTTTAGACCCACCCTTCTGCTTTGCCTGTCAGGTCGGTAAGCACGCATTGCAACTGGTCCCCTGAGTTACCAAGCAACGCAATATCATCAGTGAATCGCCAGTTACTAAGATATTCTCCATTAACTCTTATCCCCCATTCTTCCCAATCCAGGTCTGTGAATACCTCCTGTAAACACGCTGTGAATAGCATTGTAGAGATCATATCTCCCTGCTTGACGCCCTTCTTTTATTGGAATTTTGTTGCTTTCTTTGGGGGACTACGGTGGCTGTGGAGCTGCTATAGATATTGCCGCTAGTTGTCACGCGCCAGCGCTGAAAAAGAAGTGACTTGAACGCGTGCTCGGCAAGAGGTGGGCGCTAAAGAAGAAGAAGCAGAGGCTGAGGACGCCAGCTTGAGTTTTGTGTACGCCATCTTGTACAACTTACTGTCTCGCCGACGCCGGGTACATCTTCAATTGTCTTTTCGTGACAAAACTGGTGGAGGTGCGGGGTACGGTTCATCCGATGCCAAAAACTCCTCCTGGTAGCCGGAGTACCAGCCCTATACTAGTGGACACCCCTGCTCACCGGGCCAGCAGGAGAATCCGAGGATTACCTCCGGAGCGTGATCACCTCTCCGCAACAACATCGACGCCCCCACGGACCAGTATGGAAGGAACATCGACGTCTCCATCAACCATTATGCGAGGTACGGCCACAACGGCAACTCAGTACCTGCTCCAGAATCTCAGAGTGCCGAAAGTGTTCCACGGGGATGTCTTCGAGGATGTTGAAGACTGGTTAGCCCAGTTTGAGTGCGTTGCTGAGATAAACGAATGGAGCGACGCGGCGAATCTGAGAAACGTGTACTTCAGCTTGGAGGACGGTGCTCGCACTTGGTACGAGAACCGAGAAGGGCTCCTGAAATCGTGGCTCGAGTTCTGCCATGCCTTGCTGGAGACATACACCAATGCTGATCGCCGCGAACGAGCCGAATGGGCGCTCCAATCACGCATTCATCTGCCGAATGAGAGCGTGACGTCGTACGTAGAGGATATGACGCGCCTCTTCCGTCGGGTGGACCCTACCATGTCAGAAGAAAAGAAGCTGCGCCATCTAATGCGGGGAGTTAAAGAACAGCTATTTTGCTGGCCTGGTTCGAAGACCGTGGGTGAATTCTTAACCGAAGCCACCACGATGGAAAAGATGCTGCACCATCGCTCAGCCTTCTATGAAAGGCAAATGAACGCTACTTCACCTTCGGACCAGCGCTCAGCTACGTATGACAGACACGCGAATGCTGCTTCACTGACGGACGCGGCTGCCTTTGGAAACCTCGACGTTCTCCGAGACCTTATCCGCTCTGTGGTTCGTGAGGAGCTTCAACGGCTCAGCTGCCCGCCTCAGCCCACGCTGGGTTCTATTTCTGCCCTCGTGAGAAGTGAAGTGCAGCAAGCGATCCAAGGTCCCGTCCCAAGCAGCAATGCGCCGCCTGTGACAGCACAGTTGCAGCGGCCGTCGTATGCGGAAGTTTTGGGGCGACTCCCTGTCCGCGCTCCGACCCATTTCATCCCCGCCACGTCATACGCCGCGTCATACGTCCCGCCGCTCCCATCAGTGCAACCGATCCAACGTATGGAGGATCGGCGCCCGCTCGAAAGGAAATCTGACATCTGGCGTACCCCGGACAGAAGGCCTCTGTGCTATTACTGTGGAGAAGCCGGTCACGTATACCGCGAATGCCCATACCGCCGCCTTGGACTGCTAGGTTTCGCCGCGGATTCACCAAGGCCCAGATATGGCGAAAGGCCTAGGGCGATTGAAGAGTACTTGAACCAGCAGGGTATGCCACTGTTATCGCGGCGGCAGTCGCGCTCGCCGTCCCCCAGGCGATCTTCCCCAGCTCCTAGAAGCCCTCCAATGGCAGCGCAGGGACGATCGCCAAGCCCTCGCCGGGAAAACTAAGTACAGCGACCTTCGCGGGTGAGGCCGCTGATAATCGCCCTTCCGAAGACCTCCCATCGACGCAAGCACGGTCTATTCAGCACGATTCAGCGACGACAGCAGCCGAACTCAGCGACAGACTCTCGCTAGACATACCTGTTGTGCTCGACGGCCGCCACGTTAGTGCGTTATTGGATACGGGTGCCGACTACTCGATCTTGTGCGGAAAACTAGCGACGGAACTTAGAAAAGTTATCACGCCTTGGTCTGGAACGCAAATTCGTACTGCTGGCGGGCATATCGTAACACCGTTGGGCATGTGCACGGTCAGAGTACAAATTCGTGGGTCCACGTTTCCAGCCAGCTGCCTTATACTCCGCGATTGTTCTCGAGACCTCATCTTGGGCGTCGACTTTCTGCGAGAGTATGGTGCCGTTATAGACCTCCGGGCACGCACAGTGACTTTTTCGACAAAGAGAGCAGCGAACAGCCGCGACAATTGCCGACGTAACGCGCTTCGGGTTTACGCCGACAGTGTAACTTTACCACCACGCGCAAGTGTCCTGGTAGCGGTCGTATGCGACGATCTGCGTGACGGCGAAGCTGTTGCAGAGGGCAATTCCTCCCTTATGCTGACTCATGGTGTATGTGCAGCCCGCAGTCTCATTATGCTTCGAGGTGGGCATTCTGCGCTCCTCGTGACGAACTTCAGCCAGGAACACCGGCACCTGTTTCGTCGTACTACTATCGCTTTTGCTGAGCCCTTAGCAGACGTTGCTGAATGCTTTGCGTCTATGACAAAGGACAACCCAGCTCACACTCTCAGCAACATCGACATCAATTCAGACCTTTCGGAGGAAAAGCAAAAAGCGCTGCGTGAGTTACTACTCCGGTTCAAGGAGTGCTTCGCATCTACTTCTAAGGTATGCCAGACGCCCATCACGAGACACCGAATAATCACGTATGACGATTCTCGTCCCATACGACAACTGCCTTATCGCGTATCGGCGAAAGAGCGCAACGTTATTAATGCACAGGTGAAAGAAATGCTTGACGATGACGTCATACAACCATCCCAAAGCCCTTGGTCATCGCCGGTGGTCCTTGTCAAAAAGAAAGACGGAACGCTTAGGTTCTGTGTTGACTATAGAAAGTTGAATAACGTCACAAAAAAAGACGTTTATCCGCTTCCGCGGATCGATGATTCGTTAGATCGGCTGCGGCGAACCAAGTATTTTTCATCAATAGATTTGAAGAGTGGATATTGGCAAATCGAAGTTGACGAACGAGATCACGAAAGAACTGCCTTTGTTACCCCGGATGGACTGTACGAATTTAAAGTACTTCCATTCGGCCTGTGTTCTGCACCGGCCACATTCCAGAGAATGATGGACACTGTTCTTACGGGTCTGAAGTTGCACAGTTGTTTAGTATACTTAGATCACGTCGTCGTGTTTGCGGCGACCTTCGAAGAACATCTGAAGCGTTTAGAGGCGGTACTTGAGGCGCTCCGCTCCGCTAATCTCACACTAAAGCCAGAAAAGTCACTTCGGTTACGAAGATTTGAAGTTTCTCGGTCATTTCGTGAACGCCGACGGTGTCGAGCCTGACCGAGACAAAACATCTGCCGTTGCTGCTTTTCCGACTCCTCGTGACAAGAAAGCAGTACGCCGCTTTCTCGGTCTGTGTACGTACTATCGTCGCTTCATCGCAAATTTCTCCCGGATCGCCGAACCACTCATACGCCTCACGCGAGAAGACACACCCTTCGTTTGGACGGATGAGCAGGATGCAGCTTTCACCGAGTTACGGCAGCGCCTGCAGGAATCACCCGTTCTCGCTCACTTTGACGAGGACGCTGACACCGAGGTGCCTACCGACGCAAGCAACATCGGTCTTGGCGCTGTTCTCGTTCAACACCAGGAAGGCGTCGAGCGAGTGATCGCTTACACCAGTCGCACCCTTTCACGTGCCGAAATTAACTACTCCACTTCCGAGAAAGAGTGTCTAGCGGTTGTGTGGGCCATCATGAATGTTCGGCCTTATCTCTACGGTCGCCCTTTCAACGTGGTGACAGACCACCATTCCTTGTGTTGGCTAGCCAACCTACGAGACCCGTCCGGGCAACTTGCTCGATGGAGTCTCCGTCTGTAGGAGTTCGATGTTACCATCGTATACAAATCGGGCCGCAAACACGAAGATGCTGACGCGTTGTCGCGCGCTCCCGTCAAAACTTGCGATAAGGACATGGACGAAGACGGTGCTTTCCTTGGGGCCCTCACCGCATCTGACTTGATCACACGACAGCGCGTGGACGCCGAAATACGCCCTCTCACCGATCACCTAGAAGGCAAGAATGTTACAATTCCACGACGCCTTTCTCGCAGTCTCTCGACCTTCTGCCTCCGAAAGGGTGTCCTCTACAAGAAAAACTCGAGTGCCAGCGACAAAGAGTATCTATTGGTCGTACCTGCCACCCTCCGTGATGACATTCTCCTAGCCTGCCATGATGAGCCCACGTCTGGACACTTGGGATTTTCACGCACTCTTGCAAGAGTACGCCAGACGTACTACTGGCCCGGACTTTCTCCCACGGTGAAGCGTTACGTGCAAAGCTGCCGTGAGTGTCAACGCAGGAAATCGCCGTCTTTGAAGCCCGGGGGGTTACTGCAACCCATCGCACCACCTAGCGCGCCGTTTGATCAAATCGGTATGGATCTTCTGGGACCCTTTCCCTTGTCAGCCAGCGGAAACAAGTGGATTATAGTCGCCACAGACTAACACGCTACGCCGAGACGAAAGCTGTACAACGTGCCACCGCCTACGGAGTTGCCCAGTTCTTTATCGATCAGATAGTCCTAAGACATGGTGCCCCATCACATGTCATCACCGACAGAGGAACTGCCTTTACGGCCCAACTGATAGAGGACATATTCGAGCTGAGCTGCACGCAGCATCGCAAGGCCACTGCCTATCACCCGCACACCAACGGACTGACGGAGCGGCTAAACAAAACCATTGCTGACATGCTGTCTGTGTATGTAGACGTCCACCATAAAACATGGGATCAAGTCCTTCCGTACGTTACATTCACGTACAACACCGCCATTCAGGAAACAACACGCTTCACACCGTTCCGTCTTGTCTACGGGCGCGAGGTCCAGACCACGCTAGACGCAATGCTCCCGCACGACACCGACGCATCACTTACTTCCGACGCCGAGCAACTTACTCAACACGCCGAGGAAGCTCGTCAACTCGCGCGCATACACATCACGACGCAGCAGAGTCCAGACGCGCGACGCTACAACCTTCGACATCGGCAAGTCGAATACCAGCCAGGTGACCAAGTCTGGGTGTGGACTCCAATTCGTCGCCAGGGGTTGTCTGAGAAGCTGCTGAGTAGATACTTTGGACCGTACAAAGTGATACGCCGCGTTAGTGAAGTGAACTGTGAGGTCATTCCCGACGGTGCCGCGTCGTCTCGGCGTCGACAGCACCATTCAGAGATAGTGCATGTTGTTCGCCTCAAACCGTATTTCGCGCGTTAAGGCGGCGCCAACTGATCTCATACGACTGCCATACTTCCACTTTCTTTTAGTAAGCATCGTAGTTTAGTAAGAATCGGGTCGATGCTTTTCTTTTGGCGGGGGGATAATGCCGCTAGTTGTCACGCGCCAGCGCTGAAAAAGAAGTGACTTGAACGCGCGCTCGGCAAGAGGTGGGCGCTAAAGAAGAAGAAGCAGAGGCTGAGGACGCCAGCTTGAGTTTTGTGTACGCCATCTTGTACAACTTACTGTCTCGCCGACGCCGGGTACATCTTCAATTGTCTTTTCGTGACAATATCTTTTAGTATTTATGGCTCATCTACACCCTGATACCGTAGTGCCTGCTTGACTGCTGAGGTTTTGACTGAATCAAACGCTTTCTCGTAATCAATGAAAGTTATAGATAAGGGCTGGTTATATTGCGCACATTTCTCTATAGCCTGTTTGATAGTGTAAATATGGTCTATTGTTGAGCAGCCTTTACGAAATGCCGCCTTGTCCTTTGGTTGACAGAAGTCTAAGGTGTTCCTGATTATATTAGCGATTACCTTATTAAATATTTTGTAGGCAACGGACAGTAAGCTGATCGTTCTATATTTTTTTTTCAAGTCTTTGGCATCTCCTTTCTTATGGATTTAGATTAAGTTGGCGTTCTTCAAAATTTCCGGTACGCTAGAGGTCATGAGCCATTTCGTATATAGGGTGGCCAGTTTTTCTAGAACAATCTGGCCACCTTCCTTCAACAAATCAGCTGTTACCTGATCGTCCCCAGCTGCCGTCTCCCTTTGCATTGCTCCCAAGGCTTTCTTTACGTCTTTCTGCGTTACTTGTGGGATGTGGAATTCTTCTACACTATTCCCTCTTCCATTATTTTTGTAGGTGCCACTGGTACTGTATAGACCTCTGTAGAACTCATGAGCCACATCAACTACCTTATCCATAGTAACGATATTGCCGGCTTTGTCTCTTAACGCACACGTCTGATTCTTGCCTATTCCTAGTTTCTTCTTCACTGTTTTTAGGCTTTCTCCGTTCCTGAGAGCCTGTTCAATTCTATCTATATTATAGTTCCTGATGTCCGCTGTCTTACGCTTGTTGATTAACTTAGAAAGTTCTGCCAGTTCTATTCTAGCTGTAGGGTTAGAGGCTTTCATACATTGGCGTTTCTTGATCAGATCTTTCGTCTCCTGCGATAGCTTACTGGTTTCCGGTCTAACGGCGTTACCACCGACTTCTATTGCGCACTCCTCAATGATGCCCATAAGATTGTCGTTCATTGCTTCAACACTAAGGTCCTCTTCCTGAATTAAAGCCGAATACCTGTTCTGTAGCTTGATCCGGAATTCCTCTAGTTTTCCTCTTACCGCTAACTCATTGATTGGCTTCTTGACTACCAGTTTCTTCCGTTCCCTCCTCAAGTCTAGGCTAATTCGAGTTCTTACCTTCCGATGGTCACTGCAGCGCACCTTGCCGAGCACGTCCACATCTTGTATGATGCGAGGGTTAACGCAGAGTATGAAGTCTATTTCATTTCTAGTCTCGCCATTTGGGCTTCTCCATCTACACTTTCGGTTATCCCGCTTGTGGCAGACAGTATTCATTATCCGCAAATTATTCTGTTCTGCAAACTCTACTAATAACTCTCCCCTACTATTCCTATAACATATGCCATATTCCCCCACTGACTTGTCTCCAGCCAGCTTCTTGCCTACCCTGGCATTAAGTGGCCCATCAGTATAGCATATTTTGTTCTGAGTTTACCCATCGCCGATTCCACGTCTTCATAGAAGCTTTCGACTTCCTGGTCATCAGGACTTGATGTATGCGCGTAGGCATGTACGACCTTCAATTTGTAGCTCCTATTATGTTTCACAAGATCTGCCACCCTCTCGTTAAAGCTAAAGGATTCCTGTATGTTACTAGATATATTCTTATTAATCTGGAATCCGACTCGTAGTTCTCGCCTCTCCGCTACGCTACGGTAGCACGGATGTGCCCGCTTTTAAGCGCTGTATATGCTTCATTTGTCCTCCTAACCTCACAAAACGCTCTTATATCTCATTTCATGCCCGCTAATTCCTCCAATAGCATTGCTAGACTCGCATCACTAGATAACTCTCTAGGGTTAAACGCTGCCAGGTTCAGTCCAATTCAATTCGAGTTTAATACTTCTGCCACGATGCGATGTGCCATGTGAGCCAATGGCAATGCTCAACCCTCTAAGCGGTCATGAAATATGGCGAACAGCAACGTCTCAAAGAAACACCTCTTCCTGCGTTTTCTGTGTACTAAGCAGGCAGGCAAACAGCTGGGGTGGACGCAAGGTGGCGTTGAACATCAATTCGCCACTCTCGTGTCAGGCTAAACGTTGAAGAAATTAAGCTTTCGCCTTTGACATCACCGCTAATTATTGTCAATCAAAGCAACCAGCCAGAAAACTTGGCCTGCATAGATTCGCACAGCGCGTGGGATGTGCGTAGTTATTATGCTTGGTCATTTTCTTGGGGACAAATACACGCGCGATAGTCTTATTGCATAGTCTGTCTGTAAGAACCATTAGGGGGCTGCCGAGAATTGCACCGGTACTTGGGCAAGGCACGTTGCCGAAGCATGCGGGTTCCGCGCGACGTCTTGTAAATGTGATCACGTTGAGTAGTGCCTCAGTGAAGTGATCACGTGAGTGCTTCTGTGGCACTGCTGGTGAAACTTTGAATTCACGTGTGAATCCAACCTAACGAGGTCGTGCACTTTGTCAACCTTGTTCTGCAGCTTGTTTGAAGCAAATATGCAACACCCCGTTCATACTTGACGAAGCAGCAAACAATGATTCGCCGCTTCCGAGGACATGAGGGGAGCTGGCGCGTTTGTCCTGCATTTGCAATCCATGACAGGGAGTTGGAGCACTGGGGTAAGCATTAGCTTAGGCTTGCTGAAATATCTTCTGCAGCTTTCTTAAAGGTCAACTTGGTCATACCGTAAACGCGTTGCTTATGTTACAAAATATGTTTAAGGATGCCTGTTTGCACTACCAGGGGATAATAAAAAAAAACGATGCACTTATCGTTGCCGTAAAATAAATCCAGAAGCAGCAGCTTTCTTGTCTCTAGAAATTTTGATGGCGAACAATCTGCGCGACGGCATTTGTGTTTTGCAGGGGGGGCGGGGGGTTTTCTGTATAAATATGTATAAATGCACATATATTTCTGTATAAATGTACAGTCCAGTAGGTGAACTCCTACAGAATACCACCCCGAAACACTTGTAAAGAATGCGATAATCGCCGATGTCTTTTTCCTGGTGGTCAAAATTCATAGCAGTTTATCCATGCCCTGGTTTGGCCTGGGCCGGTCAGTATGTCTGTTTGTCGGTCACTGATCTGTTTCTGGCCAAGTAGAATCGCAATAATTTAGAAAGTCAAGCGCATTGTGGCGGCCCGATTCGAACTTCGGCCCCCCAGCGCAACATCCCGATGCTCTATCTATTAGGCCCCAATCGTTGTCGTTTCTGTTTACAGCAAATATAAATCGCACATGCATGAGGCATTTGCATAGCAGCCAGAACAGCTATGGTCCCCTCTACAAGCCAAAAACAGCTCAATTATTCCAGTAAACATCTCTCCATACAGGAGGTAATGGGTAGACTTCATCAACTATTGTTATGAATAAGGTCTCTTTGATCATACATATCTTTTTTGTTGTGAAATCATCTGGCTGAATTGTATCTTCGCAGTCTCATTAAGCCACAGCTGCACGCACACTGGCCTCGTGACAACATCAACTAGGACTTAGTCGCCACGCTGTGAATTTGATGTAGATTTTTGTACTATGAGACATGACCACAATGGGAGATTTGCCAAGATGCTGGCCGTAGGTCACGTGCGACGCCAAGAGCTATGATCGCCGCGTGCTTTTTATGATTGTGATGATTCTACTATTGCAAACACCTACGACGGAAGATCTGGGAAGAACTGTGTCTGGATGCTGATTACAATAATGATATCTTTACTATGGCAGACATTCCCAACGTGGAATTGGACAAGATGCGGGCGAAAAAATGGCACATTACGACAACGGGGAGGACGGAGAGGTCAGAAGCGGGATGAAGGTACGGTGTCACTGCCAACTAACTGTTTGTAATGATTACCACGCGTAGAGGATAATTGTGATTTGCGTAATATGAGGCGTACCCACAATGGGAATCATGCCAGGAAGCGTCCCTGTAGATTTTAAATAAATAACAAAAAAATGAAAATTGCAAGCCTACATAAAGATTTCGCTAGAATAGCAGCTTGGGCTGGTTGGTTTTCCATCCTGATGTTAACGGCGCAAAACGTAGACGAGACACGAGACGAGAGGACGACACCACAAGCGCTGTGATGTCGTCCTCTCGTCTCGTGTCTCGTCTAGGTTTTACGCTGTTAACACCATAATGATTTGTCACAGTGTGGAGCACAGCGTGAACATTACCTGGCTTAACAGCACACGCCACAGCCTACCGGACGACAGTCACGCTCGCCGTCGCCAAGGCGATTTTCACCAGCGCCCCAGCGATATTCGAGCGCAGGATTACCAAGTCCCCGCCAGGAAAACTAACTACAGTGGCGTTTGGGGGCGAGGCCGCTTGAAGTAGACGCGCTGAAGACATCCGATTGACGCGAACAAGGACGGACACTGATACAACGTCAACTGCAGCTGAACGGAATGACCGACTTACAAGACACAGCGGTGGTGATGGACGGTAACGCGGTTGGCGCTTTAGTGGATACCGGCGCGGAGTGTTCTATCTTAAGCGGGAAGGTGGCGATGTTGCTGAAGAATATAATTACCCCTTGGCATGGCTCGCTGATTCGGACGGCTGGTGGTCACGTCGTTACTGCGCTGAGAACCTGCACGACCGCAGCTCCGATTCGAGGATGACATTCGTGGCCGACTGCCATGTCCTAGACGAATGCTCCCACGACGTCCTTCTCGTGGTTGACTCTCTGCAAGAATACTGCGCTGTTACTAACCTGCGGGGAGGTGTAGTCACCTTCTCAGCCGACCAAGCAATCGACGGGTACGACGACAACCGACGTAACGACGCCCTTCCTGCTTTCGCCAAGAGCGTTACGCTTCCTCCACGAGCCAGTGTCCCCGTCGTCAAAGTTCCGTGCGATGGAATGAGCGAAGGGGTCGTAGAATGTAACTTATCACATCTACTCACGCAAGGTCTTTGGGAGTGTGCTACAGCTTAGTCGTGGTGTTGCATGTTGCGTGTTCGTGATTATTTTTTTTCTTTCGTTATTTGTTTTTTATTATTATTTATGCTCATTTGTGCAGCTAATGTGGTTACCTCTCTGTTTCTTTAGTCTCTGCACGTCACGCTTCATCTCTGCTGTACTTGTCTCTTTCCTGTAGCTGTCATTGTGTTCTCTGCGCGAGCGTATGACGACCGCGTTTTTGTTCCCTTTTTTTTCTTACACTGCTTCTTAACCACCGAACCGATTCTCTTCTCGAAGAACGGGGAAAATGCTACCTGCAGTACTGGCCACAGTGCAAGAGAAGATACAGAAAGGAGAAGAAGGAAGTGCCCGAGCTACCAATGCCTGGTCGATAGCCTGGTCCCACCGCGGTTGTATTTAAGGAGCCAGCTGTCCTCATTAAATGTCTCCAGTCCTCGTTGAAGAGAAGTGGCAATACGAATCAATTTTCGGGCTTTTGTATTCAACAATTTATCGTGCACCGCTGGAACAGGAGCTCCTTTTCTAGTTTTAATGCGATGGTTTTTTCCCCTACTCAAGCTGTTTTTGTCAGGTGTCATGTCCAGTTAAGTATGTCACTCAGATTTTTCACAATGTCTTGTATGTTAGGACAACCATTTTGACCCAACAAGCGTGTTGGCAGCTGCAATTTGTTTGTTGTACGTTCTAGTCTTAAGCATGTATGCAGCATTTTTTAGTCTGGAGCGTATATGTAACATGTATGAAGTATGTATCTAATCCTAAGGCCAATAAACGTTTTAAGCAGATCACCTTGTTGTCTTAGCGCTAATTTTTCTCATATTGCAATAATTGTAGTCTCCAGTTCCTGCAGTACTTTTCTCTAGAACCTTATTAAAGCACAAGAACTCTAGACACATCAACATAGGTTCTATATATTCATTTGTATTTAGTGTCTCAAAAGCGACTGCACAGAAATCTTCTATGTAAATTTGTATTTAAGGTCTGTAAAGCAGCTACATAGCAAACTTCCATACACATTGGCATTTAGGGTGTCAAAAGCAACTCCATGAAGGGTTCTACATAAATCTGTCTTTATTATCTTTAAAGCAACTCCATAGAAATGTTCCGTAGAAATTTGACTTTAGAATCTTTAAAGAGGCTCGATAGAAATGTTGTATAGAAATTTATCTTTTTGATCTTAAAAGCAACTACAGAGAAATGTTATACAGAAATTTGCCTTTAGGATCTTAATGCACGTCTATTCAGCGAATATATAGAAATGTGTCTTTGGAGTTCCAATAAGAGCGCGGCGGCCAAATAACATCTTGAATTCGGCAGGAAAAATTCTGTAGGGAATAAGGATAAGCACAATACAGTTCTTTAGAACAAATTCAAAATACTTTCTAAAAACCACATTGAAATACTTATAAGGGTAGAGCGTCGTTCGGGACGAGCCTATAGTTTGGGCTTGTCGCTCTACGCACGCACTGCTGAGGTGCCGTCGTGCCGACGGCGCAAGTGCGTCTGAACTGTGTGTACACTTCATGTTGCAATACAAGGCCAGCGCCGATTTCCAAATGTAAACCATTACACATGTGGCGGTTTACAGGCGTACATTAATGTAGGCTCTGCTCTCTTCCGATAATCAAATGGCGGCACAAGTGTCGCTTCAGGCATGCAGGAAGGAAAATACTATGAGGAAGCGTCACGTAATTCTGCTAGCCTCTTTCCGGGCCTGGTGCACAGTGCTTTTTTAGTAGGACTAAGCCCACATGGTTGGCGAACGATTCGAGATTGTTTGGTACGTTATGACTTTTAGTGGCGCCTGCTGTCACAGGCATGGAGGCGCGTCGAATTGACAGCAAGTATAACGGGTGGTCTTCTGTTACCGCGCGCATTATTCTTCGCTTCAAATGCCTTGCCTTGACACAAGATTGACGACGAAATTTTAAAGGCTTACCGCAGCGATCAGTGGAGTTGCCAGCACTCTCGCCTAGAAACCCATCCAGAACACCCGCACGTGGTGTATCCTTCCACCAAAACAGGTGTTCTGTAGCTTAAACTGCGGTTTTTCTTGATAAATTTTGTCCCGATGTGTGGCACCTAATAGGGAGAAATGAGATGTTTTGGGGGACACTTTTTGTTTTGCCTTTTCGCTCAGTAAAAAGAACCGCTTTGTGTCTTTCGCAGAGATAAATAAATAGTATTATCCTGCACACCCCGTGCTTCTTAAGATTTACGTGCATTATATTGTAAGATTGTGGGGTACGACGTCGTTAGCATGCTGAGACGCGCCTATTGTGTGTCAGCCGGTCTGCTAAGTGGCGCAAGACGTTGAGAAGAAGACACTGCGCCGACTAGGACTGCCTGCCTTAAGAATGGGCCGGCATGGCCTTCAATGTGTTCCCGGTTCCGGACTCGCAAGTCCATCCATAAAGCAAAGGACGATTTTTTTCCCACGGGAAAGCAGTCGATGGGCCCTGGACGCTCGCTCGATGGCCTGTACTACATGTTTGCGGGGGTCAACGGCATAATTGTGTTCCACAGGTGCCCAAAAGCGACGAATCGCCTTCGGAAAGGTGGCTTGGTCATCTGTACACGTTTTCAAGGCGAACGGTTACCCTGAAACCTGACGCCACGAAGTGCGGAAGTGCTTCGTGTCGGCTCCGCCACTTTCCTATGCTTTGGCGGATTACCGAACTTTTCGTGGCAATTTGGTGGAAATTATAGCGAAAGGAGCATTTCGGAAGAGGCCCTCCAAATTGTACTAAAAAATCTTACTACGAGGGAGGGAGAGATAGAGTGAACTTTAGGGAACACCAGTTGTTTAGTCAACTGGGCCTTGGCCTCCCACGATGGGACGTCGAGGTCTTGCCTCTTCGCCGCTTCGAAGGCCTGCTCGGTCGCCCAGGGTTGGTCGTTGAGATGGGAGCTGCGCAGGGCGGCGTGCCATCTCGACGAGAGGGTCACGGGATTAAGTTCTGGGTATTGATGATTGCTCCTGCGGGGACGGTAGAGTATCCGCCTCCCATGCAAGAGGACCGTGGTTCAAATCCCGGTGCCGCGCAATTCTCCACTGGAAAATAAAAAAAACCGTATGTTGAGAAAATTGCACAAACAGGCCTGGAGTGCGGCCTGATCCCGGTGACCAGAACCGGTAACGCACTCTCTCACCAGAGCAGGATTGGCCACCCTGGTGCAGTACTTGGCCACAACCTCCTATATGAATACAACAATCAAACCCCGGCCCTCAGTACCCAGTAGCTGCGAAGCAACTGACCACGGCGGCGGTCAGATCTGTGACGCAGCAGAGGGTGCTAAGAATACCTGGCTCTGGACAGGCCGCCATTGGAATCTGAACCTGACGACGTTTAACGTTAGAACGTTATATAGTGAGGCGAGTCTAGCAGTGTTATTGGAGGAATTAGAGAGTAGTAAATGGGATATAATAGGGTTCAGTGAGGTTAGGAGGATAAAAGAAGCATATACAGTGCTAAAAAGCGGGCACGTACTGTGCTGCCGGGGCTTAGGGGGGAGACGAGAATTAGGAGTCGGATTCCAGATTAATAAGGATATAGCTGGTAACATACAGCAATTCTATAGCATTAACGAGAGGGCGGCAGCTCTTGTTGTGAAACTTAATAAGATGTACAAATTGAAGGAAGTACAGGTCTACGCCCCTATATCCAGTCATGGTGACCAGGAAGTCGAAAGCTTTTATGAAGACGTGGAATCTGCGATTGGCAAAGTCAAAACAAAATACACTATACTGATGGGCGACTTCAATGCCAGGGTGGGCAATAAGCAGGCTAGAGACAAGTCAGTGGGGGAATATGGCATAGGCTCTAGCAATAGCAGAGGACAGTTATTAATAGAGTTTGCAGAAGAGAATAATATGCGCTAATGAATACCTTTTTCCACAAGCGGGTTAGACGAAAGTGGACGTGGAGGAGCCCGAATGGTGAGACTAGAAATGAAATCGACTTCATACTCTGCGCGAACCCTGGCATCATACAAGATGTAGACGTGCTCGGCAAGGTACGCTGCAGTGACCATAGGATGGTGAGAACTCCAATTAGCCTAGACTTGAGGAGGGAACGGAAGAAGCTGGTACACAAGAAGCCAATCAATGAGTTAGCGGTTAGAGGGAAATTAGCGGAATTCCGGATCAAGCTACAGAACAGGTATTCGGCTTTAACTCAGGAAGAGGACCTTAGTGTTGAAGCAATGAACGACAATCTTATGGGCATCATTAAGGAGTGCGCAATAGAAGTCGGTGGTAACGCCGTTAGACAGGAAACCAGTAAGCTATCGCAGGAAACGAAAGATCTGATCAAGAAACGCCAATGTATGAAAGCCTCTAACCCTACAGCTAGAATAGAACTGGCAGAACTTTCTAAGTTATTCAACAAGCGTAAGACAGCGGACATCAGGAACTACAATATGGATAAAATTGAACAGGCTCTCAGGAACGGAGGAAGCCTAAAAACAGTTAAGAAGAAACTAGGAATAGGCAAGAATCAGATGTGTGCGTTAAGAGACAAAGCCGGCAATATCGTTACTAATATGGATATTGATATCAATATCGTTACTAATATGGATATTATATAGTTCAAGTGGCTGAGGAGTTCTATAAAGATTTATACAGTACCAGTGGCACCCACGACGATAGTGGAAGAGAGAATAGCCTAGAGGAATTCGAAATCGCACAGGTAACTCCAGAAGAAGTAAAGAAAGCCTTAGGAGCTATGCAAAGGGGGAAGGCAGCTGGGGAGGATCAGGTAACAGGAGATTCGTTGAAGGATGGTGGTCAGATTGTTCTAGAGAAACTGGCCACCCTGTATACGCAATGCCTCATAACCTCGAGCGTATCGGAGTCTTGGAAGAACGCTAACATAATCCTAATCCATAAGAAAGGGGACGCCAAAGACTTGAAAAATTATAGACCGATCAGCTTGCTGTCCGTTGCCTACAACGTATTTACTAAGGTAATCGCAAATAGAATCAGGAACACCTTAGACTTCTGTCACCCAAAGGACCAGGCAGGATTCCGTAAAGGCTACTCAACAATAGACCATATTCACACTATGAATCAAGTGATAGAAAAATGTGCAGAATAGAACCAACCCTTATATGTAGCTTTCATTGATTACGAGAAAGCGTTTGATTCAGTCGAAACCTCAGCAGCCATGGAGGCATTACGGAATCAGGGTGTAGATGAGCCATACGTAAAAATACTGGAAGATATCTATAGCGGCTCCACAGCCACCGTAGTCCTCCACAAAGAAACCAACAAAATCCCAATAAACAAAGGTGTCAGACAGGGAGATGCGATCTCTCCAATGCTATTCACAGCATGTTAAAGGAGGTGTTCAGAGACCTGGTGTGGGAAGAATTGGGGATAAAAGTTGATGGAGAATACCTTAGCACTTGCGATTCGCTGATGATATTGCCTTGCTTAGTAACTCAGGGGACCAATTGCAATGCATGCTCACTGACCTGGAGAGGCAAAGCAGAAGGGTGGGTCTGAAAATTAATCTGCAGAAAACTAAAGTAATGTTTAACAGTCTCGGAAGAGGACAGCAGTTTACGATAGGTAGCGAGGCACTGAAAGTGGTAAGGGAATACATCTACTTAGGGCAGGTGGTGACCACGGATCCGGATCATGAGACTGAAATAACCAGAAGAATAAGAATGGGCTGGGGTGCGTTTGGCAGGCATTCTCAAATCATGAACAGCAGCTTGCCATTATCCCTCAAAAGGAAAGTGTATAACAGCTGTGTGTTACCAGTACTCAAATATGGGGCAGAAACCTGGAGGCTTATGAAAAGGGTTCTGCTGAAATTGAGGGCGACGCAACGAGCTATGGAAAGTAGAATGATGGGTGTAACGTTAAGGGATAAGAAAAGAGCAGATTGGGTGAGGCAACAAACGCGGGTAAATGACATCTTAGTTGAAAACAAGAAAAAGAAATGGGCATGGGCCGGACATGTAATGAGGAGGGAAGTTAACCGATGGTCATTAAGGGTAACGGACTGGGTTCGAAGGGAAGGGAAGCGTAGCAGGGGGCGGCAGAAAGTTAGGTGGGCGGATGACATTAAGACGTTTGCAGGGACAACATGGCCACAATTAGTACATGACCGGGGTAGTTGGAGAAGTATGGGAGAGGCCTTTGCCCTGCAGTGGGCGTAACTAGGCTGATGATGATGATTATGATGATGATGATGATGATGATGATGATTGCACTCCCATAGCATGTCGGGGAGTGTTGCTGATTCAGTTTTACAGACCTTGCACGTCTGGCTCGGGTAGATGCCGGGTTTATGGTGTGATAGCGTGTGAGGGAGGGGTATGTATTCGTCTGTAACAGGTGAAGGGTGGTTGCCTGTGCTCTGTTTAACTTGTGGTTAGGGGTGGGGAAGGTTCTTCTTGAGAGGTAAAATGACTTCACAAGGTCGTTGTATCTTGTAAGGCGGTCGCGTCCTGCGGGAGCACCTGCACCATCTCCGGCACGGTTGGCTAGTCCTGGTGCTACGGAGTGTGTAACCTCGTTGAGGTGCGAGTGGACAACGCCGGCGTGTGCTGGGACCCAGACAAGAGCGATTTGATTTTCAGACGAATGCGGGGCTTGCTGTAAGATACGGAGTTATTGCTGAGAAATACGACCCTTGATGTAGTTGTTGATTTCTGCGCTCGAATCGCTCAGTATGGTGTGACAGTCTGGGTCAAGAGTGGCCAGGACGATGGCCACTTCCTCGGCCGTCTCGGCATTTTGGGTAACGATACTGGCAGCATGTCGGAGGAAGCCGCCAGCTGTGGTAACCACCGCAAAGCGCCGTCCATCTTGGTACTCAGCTGCGTCGACGAAGGTGACGCCCGCGGTTTTAGCATAAGCTTTGATGAGGGTGGTAGCTCGTGCTTTCCTGCGTTCTTTGTTGTGCTCTGGGTGCATGTTTTTCAGAATTAGGGCGGCGTGTATCCATTGCTTAATGCCGCGTGGTATTGGGTGTTTGTCTCCATGTTGACGGTGGTAGGTGATATTAAGCTTGGTTAGAATGCTGCGGCCCGTTTCCGTGAGGGTAAGCCGCTCAAGTTGAGATCGACGTTGGGCTTCGAATAACTCGTTCAGCGGTTGTGGATACCTAATTGTAATATATTTTCCGAGCTGGTGAGGTTGGGTAGTCCTAAGGCTTGCTTATAGGCTCCTCTGATGATGATGTCCAGTTTATTCTTTTCAGCTTTGTACCAGTTGAGAAAGGGCGCAACGTAAGTAATGTGACAGATGATAAAAGATTGGACAAGGGGGACAACTTTTATTTGGGTTCCGGCACATGAAAAGGTCGCAGGTAACGAAGCCCCTCACGAGCTCGCCCGAGCACTCTACCACCGGGCAACTCTAGAGCAGCCAGTTCAAGGGGTCAAAGAAACATCATCACGTACAGGGGAATTGTAGATCATTACAAAGCCGAAAGAGGAATCTTTGCACCTCCGCATTGGTCTCTCTCTCTCTCTCTCTGGAGGACGCTCGCATTTGGCGGCGCCTCCAGGGAAACAATTATACATCACCCTATTAGATCTACTTAAATCAGACGACGGACTATAACGACGCACTCTGCAAAATTTGTAAAGAGAACGGTACGCTAGACCATGTAATATGGGAGTGTGCTGGCTTCCCAAGGGCCAAGGAAAACATTGACAGCAGAGAAGCCTGGGAGGCACTGCTCCAGAGCCAGGCTGAAGACGACCACCGTCGAGCTATCCGCTATCGCTATAGTCGCCGTCCTCAACGCGCGGGGACTGCTTCGTCCTCCCACCTTATTTTCGTGTAGGTTAAAAGGTGGCACCCCCGCATGGAGGAATAATAATGTTTTCAATTCCTCAATCAATCCCTGAAACCTCCTCGAAACGTTGTCCTTGAGGTTGTCCTCGAGTTGTTGGCCACAATTCCGCTTACCCGATGCCTTTGCTCCCTTGGCATCTGTCGGCTGCTTAAGTGGCGAGCGGCGTCTACGTAGCGTGAGGTGGTTCGGTGAGTCACCTGACTCACACAACACAGACTCAACTGCGTCACATGCTTGAACTTTCACTAACATCGGCGTAAGTGTTTTTATACCTACCGTGTGTGCCTATTCCGAAACAACAGCAGCAGATGCAACCAAATTGAGGTGACTAGAATGTAACATTTGTCGGTCACATGACTGGGGCCTACTTCTGCTCTGTTTTTTATGACTGTGCTTCAAAATTGTGACGTGATGGTCCCTTCTAGCTTTTTTACCTTCCTCCATAACTTAGGGCACAGCTCAGGCTTTGCAAAACCAAGTGCTTAAGCTCTGGCTAACATTCCAAGCCTGCCTAGACGTACTCCACCACGTGTTACCTTCTCTCAGGATGATTGGGTCGTTCCCATCGGAAGCATCAACCGGCGAGCAGTCGAGATAAAGAAGCTAGGTTTAGACTTTTGCTTGAAAAATTTCACCAGTGATTACGATAGCCAGTATGCGAAATTTGAGCGCAGCTCTATACGTGTTTTCATTTCCCCATATATTGCCTCGCGCGGACAATCTGTCTCGTGAAGCACGTTGCAAACGGAGCATAGTCCGGCGCGACTGCTTCGCTAATGGGGAGATAGCGAGAGACAGCGCGTGGCTGACGCGTCACCGCGATTGACAGCAGACGCCGCAGACCGGCATCTCCTCATGCAGCGGTTTAGTGAACATGACGACGACTGGAGTGCCTCCGATGCGCACCTCCGCTCCTTTCGCGGGGGCACGCATCGATGCACCCTAACGACGCGCGTTACTCTGGCGCTATCCGGTAGCCATTGTAGCAGTGTCCGTCTTGCACGGCACTATGCTTCTCTTCTCACGCTTTCACCGTACCCTCCTCCTCCACTTTCCTCCTCGCGCTTTCTTGCCTCTCATCGCCTTTCATTGCCCGCTGCGCTCCGCGTTCGCTCTCATCTTTCTGTATGCCCATTCGCTCGGTTACGACGTACGACGCCGACACTCGCCGCTGGAACGGGAGCCTAAGAACTGCACTCTAAAAAAGCAGGAAAGCGATTGTTTCGACCAGATCCATTACAGCGGTGCAACGTAGGTATAGAAGTATGTCGTTCAGATAAACTGTTAAGGAAATTTACACACAAAATACTAGAATGAAAAGCCTGTAGCTGATTAACGCAAGCAGGCCAGATGGCTTGCTCTCACCACGCCGTTTCAAAGGGGATTTCAATAAATCTTTATCATCAAAGAATTCGCAAATCACCGAACACAGAGATAAAGATCATGGTGGGACGGTTGCACATCGAAGTACTGAATGTGGGAAGAAAATAAAATAAACAAAGGTTTAGCGAGAGAAGACAACTATTTTTCACTTCATATTGTCATTTTAGGATATGAGAACACTATCTCATTATTTATTACTGAGTCACCACCTAATTTTTTTGTCCACTTGTTGTGGCGTTGTGATGGCCACTGCTGAATTTACATTTTCACTACAGGACGTGCATTATCGGGGTCGCGTTAGGCCTCTATAATTGGTGATCCTTTCCAGTCACCTCCTAAGTGGCAAAAGCCGCATCGCAATTCGGCGACAGAGACACATTTGTTGTTGCTCTTTTTTTACTCGCAGTGCACTTGCGAGAGAAGCTAACTTGCAATTGGCTTTACTAGACCGAATATCTAATTTATTTCTGAGTAAATTATCTTCACCTTCATTATGTTGCTGTGTCAGAGACAAATCATTCGAATGGTCCTTTTTACAGGTGTGGATTGACGCTGCTACACAAATATTTTTCTCCCTTGGGCCTGGATTTGGCACGTTACTAGCATTATCCAGCTATAACAAGTTCCACAACAACTGTTACCGGTAAGTTACAAGCACATTACTCTTCACGGCAGTTGTATAGGCGCGTAATCATCAGTTTTATTCGCTATATTATCTGGCAGAGACTACCTCGTTACAGGAAATAAAATTACAAATAAAAGACTATCAAACCAATAAATCGACAAACACATAACGCAAGCCATTGCACATTTCGCGCTAAAGAAAGATATCGCCGTTAAGCAGGCAGTGCGTTATCATTTAGAGCATTGAAAATTTTAAAAAATTGCAAGGTTACATTTAACAACTACGGTTACGCTCAAAATGCTATTCGTTCGTAGTAATTGATTTCCGTATTCCATTTTCTTTTCAATGCACGAGCCTCTCTAGGCTCATGGTGAAGTTTGTGTCAGCAGATCTGACCGCCGCAGTGTCCGCCAAAGCGTCATCACGCCTAATGGAGACAGGTTAAAGACAGAAAAGAATAACAAATGATCGATTGTGACAGTTAGTGAATGATTACGTTGTAATAGAGATTGGTAGAGGTTAGTAATCACTAGTAATGACTTATAATGATTACTAATGACTTGAAATGACTACTGATGACTGCGAAATGACTAATATGTCTAACTACAGCTTGTAATGACCGCAGTTCATTACAAATCACTACATATGCTTACTAGTGAGCTATAATCACCAATAACGACTGAAATGACTTGTCCTGACTAGTAATGACTATGAAATGACAATTATGTCTAACGACAACCTGTGACGACTACAATTGATTTAAATGATTAATGATGTTTGGTAATGACTAGTATGACTAATAATGACTGAAACGTATTGTAATGACTACTACTGATTACGAAATGACCAATATGTATAACAACAAATTGTAACGACTACAATTGATTAGAAATGACTAAAACGGTTAGTAATGACCACTAATGACTAATAATGACTAAAATGACTTGTAATGACTACTGATGACTCGGATATGACCAACATGTCTAATGACGGCTTGCATTGACCACAATTGATTACAAATGACTAGAGATGCTTAGTAGTGAGGAGTAATAACTATTAATGACAGAAATAACATGCAATGAGTAGTAATGACTACGAAATCGCCAATATTGTAACGACAACTTGTACCGGCTGCAATCCTTGGAAAGGACTCAAATGCTCAGTAATGACCAGTAATGACTACAATGATTGCAATGACTACTAATGACTATGATATGACGAACACGTCTAAAGATGGCTTGTAAAGACCGCAACTGATTACAAATTGCTAAAAATGCTTTGTAGTGAGCAGTAATGACCAAAAGAAGGAAGAGAAAGAGAAGAGGCAAAGAGAAAGAGGCGAATGATAAGAGGAAGAAGAGCTTTCACCGTTCACTTCATAACAAAGATCTTAAGAGACCCTGTGATTTTTTAGGTTTGCTATGCCAAGGGAAATGTTAAGGTGCCTATGAAATTCTAACCAAAAATAGTTTAGTGATCAATTTCTGAGATCAAGTGACATTTTGATTTAAATTGAGTGCATGTGTTCGGGAGATTGTTGATGTGATGTGATAATAGTAAACTTGGTCTTGTTATGATTCATTACCATGTAGTACACCATGTAGTCAATTCCATGAGGTCTTCGTTTTGTTTATTTGTTAAGGATGTCAGACACTTAGAGTTAGATATGGCAGTGAAGAATGCATTTAGAAGATGAGAGCCCGCTGCTTAAATAATTAAGTTAGTTGTAGGCGTGGACGTATATACACCTCTGAGGTACTCGTAAACTTCTTACATTTGAGTAGGTTCGAGATGCACTGACGACTAGATTTCTATCTTGTAGGTAATGGCGGATACGTAGCAGTGGCGGACCGATTATATTGATTGCTTCAAATTTAGAGAAAGGGATATTGAGTATAATATTGTCCAATGATTTAATTAAGTCGATGATTTTAGAGGCTCCAAATTTAGCTCTGTCAATAGCATTCTTTAATACTGTCCTTCGGTGGAATTAGGGCTATAACAGTCTGACAGGTGGAACAAAAGCGAAACTGACAGAGAAAGGACATCAAATATACTTAAACATTTATTATTTGTCTTCTGCTATCTTTTGATAACATTGCTAAAAAACGAAATCTTGCAAATAAACCTGCAGTTCTGAAAAAGCGCGCGATTACGGTTTTTGAAAATGAGGGTAATGGTAACAGAAAGAACGTCAGCAATATTCCGTGCAATCGTCTTGGTATAACGTAGATTAATGTTATCGATGCCAACGCGCGCTGATCGTAAGGTCTAAATATTACGCAGAACGCTCGTTCGGGCGAGTTGGTTGATGGTCGAGCACTCGTGAAAGCAGCACTAAGAAAGCAGGGACGGGGACACATAGTACACATCACAGTGCCCGTCTGTGATGGGGCGGCCTTATTCGATTCGGCGAAGCAGCGGTCAACGGGAGACAAAAGGGCGTGCAAATGGGGACAGGCGAGTGAAAGGATTATTGCCGGCCCCTCGGTGAAGCGGCCGAAAGAAGTCGAAGGCAAGTTTAGAGATTATTGTCTTTTTGTCGTCAACGTGACCGTGACGCCCTGACGGCTTTTTCTTGGAATCCCTGTGTATTCTCTGCCCCGCGCTTGCACTGAACAACTTCTAAAAAGCAGGGGTGCGAATACTCCGAAATATGTGGTGTCTCTGTGCAATCCTCTGTCCACAAATTGTTCACAGTGTGTGTGTGCCGACAGCGCCGTATGGCCGGTTGCCATCGTTTCTCCTGTGTTTGTGAACAGACAATAGAGGTCCGCCACCGACTCGAGGGTGTGCGTGTGTGGGGCAACACAAGTGCGCGACCTCTACAGCAGGGGGGATACATCCGTTCCCTTCCCCTTAATTAACAAGGGCGCGGCTAAGACCTTGGGAGGAGCCGGAATACAATTGGGTGAACTTGATTGGATCCTCCAGAATATCTGCTGTTCCCCAACAGAGGGAACAAGAGAAAGGAGAAGTTATTTAAACGCAGGTTTTAGAATGAGCTAAGCCGCCTAGAAGCTGAGCCTACAACCTTCTGAGAAGCTTCAAGGAGCTAGTGCCGTCCAGTATCGCCTGGGCCGCCTAGCGGCGTCTGAACTACGACTGACTAGTTGGCGTAAGAGACGACAAACCAATGTCTACAGCGAACCTCACGGTAGTTCCCCTGAAGTTAGCTCAACATGCTCTAGGGAAGACGTTTGACCTAGACTCCCGGGAAACCCTGCCCTGCAATCGCCACAACCGCAACGACATCGGCTACCCAGCGTTCTTTGGTAAAGCTCTGCCGTCCACTCCACGCTTTATGGACTTTCTTCCGCTAAACGGCTATGTGTATGTCATCATTTCTTTTCTTTTGAACCGTGTTTAGTTGACCACCGTTCAGTGTGTTTTGTGTAGTGTTAATTTCTATATTTATTGTTAACTGTTTGTTGTATGTCTTTTGTCTTCCTCTTTGATCTAGGTTAACTGCATGTGTGTTGGCGTTCTTCTATTTTCTGTGTTTAATTTAAATTGTGTGTCGTTGTCAGTCAATAATTATTCTTTTCTCTCTTTCTCCCGACTCGGACTCCTTCACTGTGTTCTCTTGAGTAAGGAACGACCAACCGGCTTGCATACCCCGTCGACGACTTCGCGCCGACGGCGAACGGGTGACAAGCCGTGACATTAAATTTCCATCCGCAGGCAGGGCGTTCTGTACAAAAGCAGCACAGTGAACAAAGAGCGAGTACCGTGGAGATTTATCGGTTAGTGCTACTGAAACAGTATTGTTAAATGTCGAATGCCCGAGCGTGCGAATTGTGACCGCGCAAGTTTTGGAGGTGTAGTGCATTTTGGAGTGAATGGAGTTCGACAAGTGGATAGAACAAGGCAAACAGTTAGGCCTAGAGGGCGCTCAGCTAAGGACATGGGTTGCAGAACAGCAGGGGCAGGCCCGAGAACAGTGGGGCTTCGCTCGAGAGGAAAATGAGAAAGAGCACGAAGAAGGGGCGAGTGGCGGTGAAGGAGGCCAGAGAGCCGGAAGTACAGCTGTTACAATGAAATATTCAGCTTAATCGAAGTGGCAAAGGAAGCAGGACTAGCAGCGAGCACCTATAAGTGCCGGAGGAGCACAGTTTCCGGATAAGCACTAGCAGGCTTCTCGCCTCCTTCGATGAAAGAAGGCACGATTTGGACGCATTTATGCGGCGGTTGGAGAGCATCGCCAGAGGTTAGAAGTGGCCCAAAGGCCAGTCGTTCAGCGCGATTTGGACTTCTTTAAGCGTAGAAGCGCTTAGAGTTTACGGAAGGTTACCGCCGGACGACGCAGCGGACTACACAATAGTGTAGGCACAAAGGCCGAGGCAGCGTCTGACAGCCTTTTTATCGGATGGTACGGGAAACTGGGCTTCGGCTGCAATTTTTTAAGGATCCGGCCGGACACCTACGTGGCTGACGACGTGACCGAGAAACTGGAGTTCCTCGAAGCCAAAGTGGCACTTCTGCGGGTTCAGGGTGAGGCCGGCGGACCGTATAGACTGCAGAACCACTTCAAGCCGTTCGAGGTGTTCTTCAAACGTTGCGGAGAACACGATGACGTCGTCTAGGTACACTAAGCAGGTTTTCCACTTCAGACCCGAAAGTACAGTATCCGTGAGGCGTTGAAACGTAGCAGGGGCAGAACACAAAGCGAAAGGCAAGACTGTAAATTCGTATAGGCCATCTGGTGTCACGAAAGCAGTTTTTTCACGGTCTCTCGAGTCTACTTCCATTTGCCAATATCCGCGTTTTATGTCCATTGAAGAGAAGTAACGTGCCTGTCGAAGCCTGTCGAGTGAATCATCTATGCGGGGAAGCGGGTATACGTCTTTCTTTGTCACCTTATTTAGCTTTCGGTAGTCCACACAGAAACGCAAGCTGCCGTCTTTTTTCTTGACTAGAACTACAGGAGATGCCCAGGGTCTCGTCGATGGTTGGATCACGTCATCTTCAAGCATTTGTGTCATTGTTGTGTGGCTTCACGTTGTCTAGGTGCCACACGATATGGATTTTGGTGAATTGGTCTTACCGTATCCTCTGTAATTATTCGGTGCTTTGTCAGAGGCGTCCGACCGACGCTGGACGTCGACGCAAAACAGTCGTTGAACTTGGCCAATAGCGCAAAAAGCCGCTCTCGTTCGTGCTGCGACAAAGCAGTGCTAACGTCAAATACAGGAGCTTTGTCTCGCGTAGGCGCTTCTTAGAGTAGTGAAAAGCAGCCACGAATATCTGGAACGCCGTCAAAATAAGCCACAGCCGCGCCCTTGGGGAGGTGCCGTCACTCTGTGCTAAAATTTGTTAGCAACAGGTTTGTGCGCCCGTCGGTGACATTCACGATTCCTCGTGCGACCGAGATACCCTGAGTAAACAACAACGAGGTTATTTGGTCGGCAACTCCTTCGCAACGAAACGGTATGTCGCATGCTACTGAAACAAGGGCACACGATCGAGGGGGGATGACGACGTCGTCTTCTGTTAGACGAAAGCAGTTGTGTTGCGGCGATAAGCAATGGACTAAACCGGAGCTCTTATAAAACGTCACCATGCGGTCCGGGATGTTAACTACGGCGCCATATTCTTTCAGGAAGTCCATTCGAATAATCAAATCTTTGCAGCATACAGGAAGGACGATGAAAGCGGCCACGAAAGAAGAGTCCCCGATGTTAACTCTAGCAGTACATCTTCCAGTAGGCATCAGTAATTGGCCGCCTGCCGTCCTTATGTGAGGTCCCGTCCATGGCGTCTTTACTTTCTTCAGGTGGAGGACGAGTTCCTGATTCATTATAGAGAAGTCGGCAACAGTGTCGACTAACGCTGTCACCGGTTGCTCATTCACGAAAACATCAATGTCGGCGCTTACAATTTCTTCAGTATTTATCGGCTTCACGTCGTTCTGCAGCGAGGGTGTTGGGGGCTCTTTAGTGTCTTGTGGCGGGCCTGCAACCTTGCCCCCAGAGGTCGCCGCCTTCAGCTTCCCCGACGGGGGCTGGGCGACCTTCGTCCTCGGACCTCTGCAAAAGTACGTCCAGTAGATGAAGCCATCTGATGTGGAGGAGTTGGAGAGCGCGATCGACGGCCGAAATCGGACCGATCATTGGGCATGGATTCGTCACTCGGGTGCGCTGTTGGGGGTCCCTGAAAAGCAGCGTCGTCGCGGCGTAGCATGGCGTCGTCATTTGCCCGTCGACCATAGTACCACTGACGAAGAAGTCGAAATTGTGTGTCACGATGCCAGCAATGACGCGAAATATGGTCGGCGCCTTTGCAGTGAAAACAGAGTGGGCGCCTATCGACAGTGCGCCATACGTCGGTTCTCCGAAGTTGCGGCCGTCCCGTAGCGTCGTTTTGCGGCGGTGACCAAGACGCGGCGAACGACGGCTGGCGGTATGACTGAAGCGGCATAACGGCTGCGCGCCTCGAAGCCTCCTCTTGCGGCGACGACCAAGGAGCGGCTGTTGGAGGCTGTTGGTACGGTGATGTGGTTGCAACCGGTGGTGGACATCGTACAGCGGCGGCGTAACTCAGGGGTCGCTGGTGGTCTTGATGATCGGTTACCGGGAACGCCTGCCGGATTTCATCACGCACCACTTCGGGATTGACGCGGCGGGTCTATCTAGTGTCGGTGCCAGGATCTTTTGAATTTCCTGTCTGATGAGCTCTCTGACCAACTCACGCAAGGAGTTCTGATACTCGGTAGTCACTGCGGCGGCATTGATTGTAGTGCTGGTGGACAGTCGATCGTGTTGCCTGCATTTTTGATGAGGGGCCCGCTCAATAGCCGTAGCCTCTTTGACAAACTCACTAACAGTGACTGGCGGATTGCGCACAAGCCCCGCGAACAACTGCTCTTTTACACCTCGCATGAGGTAGCGCAACTTCCTATCTTCGGTCATGTTCGGGTCGGCTCTACGAAAGAGGCGGGCCATGTCCTCGGTGAACATTGTGACCGACTCATTAGGTTGTTGCACGCGCAGCTCCATCATTTGCTGGGCGCGGTCGCGTCGGTCGGCACTCGCAAAAGTATCGGTGAACTTCTGCCGAAAGTCATGCCAGCTCGTGAGGCTACCTTCGCCGTTCTCGAACCAAGTACGGCGACTGTCGTCAAGGGCGAAATAGACGTGGGAGAGCTTTTGCTGCTCAGTCCACTGATTAATCTGTGCGACGCGTTCATACTTGTCCAGCCAGGCTTCAATGTCTTCGAAGACTGCTCCGCGATAGCGATCGGGTACCAGCAGATGCAGAACGGTTACCTGTTGTGGACTGGGAAGCCGACTGCTTTCGGGGTGCTTGTGTTGGACTGGTTTCGGTCACTGCGAGATGTGTGCAGCTCCTGGAGAGAGGTGGTTGAAGAGCGGAGAACTCCGGGGCAAGGCCTAGCAGTCGACGACTAAAGCGATGCATGGTTGTCGTAACTTGCGACAGCGCGTCCGGGCTAGATGAACGACTCCCAGAAGGACTCCGACACATCAGCCGTGGTCAGTACCCAGCACCTCCACCAGTGTCGCGATACAAAACGGACAGAACACAGGGAGACGTTCTTCACGAACAACAGGACAATCTTTTCAAAAACAAACAGAGCAGAGACACGTCTTCTTCGTCATCAACCAATCTCACTCTGACCCACTAGGCGGAGTCCGTTAGTGCTCCCATCGTCGTCGTCGTCGTCTGCATAGAATACACGCGTCAATAGTAAAGACCGCTTTCCTGAGGCGCTTTCGCTACACAGCAAATGGGTCTCGAGACAGGCTGAATAAAGAGAAACCAGTGGGGGCTGAAGCGCCAACCCAATATTCAGCGCGGCTAAGTCATTATTTCAATAGATGAGTCGAATTTTCAAGAACCAATACTGAGTACAGCTCGCTTCGCGCACTGCTGATTAGAGAGAGATTTCTGCACGGTTGTGGTCCGAATTTATCGCTTTACCTATAGGAGAGGAAGGCAGAATCTTGGAACGATCAGTTAGCCTTGGCAGACCAATTCATGGAAGCTCAGGGGGCAGCAAATTTTGCGAAAACAAAAAAAAGTGATCCAGTCGTAGCCGAGAGACAGGAAACTGTAAACGGCCGCCCGCCACTACCACGTTGTTAGTTCTGCAATCGCGGCAACCACCCACCCCAGCTATGTCGCAACAAACCCGCGGCCATCATCTGGTACAAGAGTGGTGGAAAGGGTTACAGATTGTACAACTGCCCGAGCGGCCTCTAATAACTGACTACAGACATCGTACTTTACGCACCCACCAAAGTAGATCACCAGGTTCAGATACGCGACGGCTATCTCGAGCTGAAAAATGGGGAGAAAGTTCCCGTCATCAACGCGATAATGGCGACGCGGACAAGATTTGTCGCGCAAGGCCCTTCCAGTTGCTTCCGAGACCCTGGAGGGAGAAAGGTCTCAGTAATGCGGCACACAAGGTGCACAACGGTGATTGTAAAGGCTGACCTGGTGAACGAAGACAATTTAATTGGCGCAAGCAGCCTCGTCTATTTGGTTGGCGGAACGGTCAAGCTTCTGCCCAAGGCGCGGATGGAAGTCGACACCCCGTGCTTTACCGGCCCTCTTAAGGTGAGATGAATCGAGAACCGCTGTATGACCTAATTGTACGAAATATAGAAGGCGCAAGAACCCTGGAGGATCCAAAATAGGAGACTTAGCAATATGGCGGTAGAGACAAGACGCAACAAGAACCCGTGGCGGCAGCTCTCACCCGCCCCCGGGCACAGGCGGAGCAGTAAAGGTTTCCCAAACAGCAGGCTCCCGAGGCTGTGGCAGAGTTACCAGGCGAGGACGGGTACGCGAGTGAGCACAGATGGGACGAGACGCTTAAGCAATGTTTCGCTGGGACAAACCGGATGCAGACATTCTCAAATCAGAACGGAAGTGTCGAATTCAAACGCAAGAAGGGGCTACTACATCGGTGCTACACATGGGAAGAATTGACGGACAGTGCGTCAGCTGTTGGTGCGGAGGTGCCACCGAGATGCTTTGCTAAAAACAGCACTTGACGGTGTAATGGCTGGTCACTTAGGCGTTCAGAAATCTAAGCATGGGATTTCTGAAGAATTCTATGGGCCGGGCATCACGGCTCATGTGAAGAGGTTTGTCGCTCCTTGCGATATTAGCTAGCGCATGAGTTTTCCGCTCGATTAACTTTTTTTTTGTATAGTACACAATGTATATTGTGTGTATAGGGTTTTGCATACATGGAACGGTGTTTCTCCTTTCTTTTTCACGAAAGTGGCACTCGTGAAAGCGAACATTATTTTATAATAGTTTGAAAGTTGGTGGTAGTTGTCACCGTGCGGCATTATTCGTTTCGGCGAAGCACCGATCAACGGGCGCCAAAAGGTCGTGGAAATAGGAACCGGCGGGCAAGACGGTTATTGCCGGCCATTCGGGCAACCAGCCGAAAGAAGTCGAAGGCAGGTTTAGAGATTAGTGTTTTATTTTTAATTTTTTTTTTGTCGTCGGCGAAATTGTGACGCCCCGACAGCTTTTTGTAGGAATCTCTGCGTATTCTCTGCCCCGCACGTGCATTAAGAAGCTTCTAAATAGGCAGGGTGCGAATGCTCCGAAATATGTGGTGTCTCTGAGCGATCCTGTGTCCACGGATTCCTGACAGTGTATCTGTTCCAACACCGCCGTGTGGCCGCCTGCCGTCGTTTCTCCTGTGTTTGTGAACAGACAATAGAGGTCCGCCACAGACTCGAGGGTGTGCTTGTGTGGGGCAACACAAGTGCGCAGCCTTGACAGCAGGGGGGAATGACCCTTTCCCTAGCCCTTAATTAAAAAGGACGCGGGCAAGACCTTAGGAGGAGCCGGGATAAAATTGGGTGAACTTTATTGGATCGTCATGGATATCTGTCGTTCCCCAGCGCAGGGAACTAGGAAAAGGAGAAGTTATTTGAACGCAGGTTTTAGACCGAGCTAAGCAGCCTAGAATCTGAGTCTGCAATCTGCTGATAAGCGTCAAGGAGCTAGTGCGGTCCAGTATCACCTGGGCCGCCTAGCCGCGACTGAACTGCGAGAATACTAGTTCACGTATGAGACTGCACACCAACGTCTCCAACGGAGGTCATGGTACTTACCCTCAAATTAGCTCAACCCGCTCGAGGGAACACGTCAGTCCTAGACTCCTGCGAAACCCAGCCCAGCAATCGCATCAACCGAAAAGAGTTTGGCTTGTCAGCGTTCTTCAGTAAAGCGCTGCCGTCGACTCAAGGCTTTACGGACTTCCTGTTGCTGCTCGGCGATGCGTATGCCATCATTTGCTTTCTTTTGAACTCTGTTTAGTAGACCACCGGTAAGTCTGTTTTGTGCACTGTTAATTTCTATATTTCCTGTTGACTGTTCGTTGTATTTGTTTTGTGTTCGTCATTGATCTAGATTCGTGTATGTGTGTTCGTGTTCTTGTGTTTCGTTTAAATTCTGTGTCGTTGTCAGTCTATAAATATTGTTTTTCCTCTCTTACTCCCAACTCTGACTACTTCACTGTGTTCGCTTGAGTACGGAACGACGAATCTGCTTGCATACCCCGTCGAAGACTTCGCGCCGGCGGCGAACGGGTGGAAAGCCCTGATACCGTCATGTGGCCCTTTCCCTGTGTTTTTTAGTGCTGCTTTCACAACCCTTTTAATTATCGACATTATTTTGCCAGGTGAGGTTGCAAAATACAATAATTAACGAGGAATCTGTTTGAAAGACATGTCGCAGCATGATACATAGTCGGTAGCGTTAATGAAGAAGGTATCACAAAAAACCTCAAGTGGACTACTATAAACCCCGTTATTATGAATGATTCTTGATAAAACTTCCCGCGTACTTCTCTTGTGTCCCTTTGATTCTGATACGTTGATTCTGATTTTGATAGGTTGTGTCACTTTCATTCTGGTGTCACTACGTGACTCTGTAGTTTTTAAATATAATTCCTTTTCGCATTTCTCCGCAGAACACCAAGGTAGTTGGAAGCCTTTTTGTATCGAGCAAGTTGTTTGGTAATAATAGGCAGTTGATCTTTTTCGTGTGGAGATTTTCAGGACAGTGCATAGCTTTATAGAGGTGGTCCGTGAGCCAGGGCTTCTGTGGTGATGCCACCTTTCTTCGAAATTTTTGTTTGTGAGAGTAGGGTTGAAAAGCAAAAAGAGCATTGTTATAAACTGCGTGAAAGCTTGTTGAGGATCGTTTGAGGATAGCACTTCGGACGAGTCCATTTCGGTTAATTTTTTTTTCAGCTACCCTAAAGGCTTGTTCGGGGCATTACACAGAGGAGAAATGATAACAAAACGAAACTACATTGTAGCTCTTTGAAAATAAATATGTAATGGCAAAAAAGAGAAGAGGAAGACAAAGCTCGATACAAGACCATGAACATAGTACATACTATAGTCAAGATAAAACTGTATAAGAAGGGTGAATCAATTTCTACAAGTACTCCTCATCATCAGCAGCAGCAGCCTATTTTATGTCCACTGCAGGGCGACGGCCTCTCCCTGCGATATGCAAGTACCCCCATCCTGCGCCAACCGATTCCAACTAGCACCCGCAAATTTCCTAATTTCGCCACACCACCTAGTCTTCTGCCGTCCTCGACTGCGCTTCCCTTCTCTTCGTAACCGTACTCTAATGGTCCAACGATTATCTAACTGCGCATTAGATGACCTGCCGAGCGCCATTTTGTTCTTTTATTCTTAATTAGAATATTGGCTATACCTGTTTGCTCTCTCGTCGAAACCGCCCTATTTCGGTATCTTAAGGGTATGCCTAGCATTCTTCGTTCCATCACTCTTTGCGCGTTCCTTAACTTGTCCTCAAGCTTCTTTGTCAGCCTCCGAGTATCTGCCCCATATGTCAGCACCGGTAAAATGCATTGACTGTATACCTTCCTTTTCAATGATAACGGTAGGCTTCCAGTCAGGAGCTGACAATGTCTGCCGTATGCGATCCAACCCTCTTTTATTCTTCTATGAATTTCTTTCTCATAATCAGCGTTACCTGTGATTAATTGACCTAGCTAAACTTACTCCTTCACAGACTCTTGAGGCTGACTGGCGATTCTGAACTCTTGTTCGCTTGCATGCTTATTAATCATTATCTGTCTTCTGCATATTAACCTTCAACCCCACTCTTACACTCTCTTTGTTAAGGTCCTCAATCATTTGTGTTAACTCGTCTACACTGTTGCTGAAGCGAACAGTGTCCCCGGCAAGCCGAAGGTATTCGCCATCGTTCCTTACTCCTAAGCATAGGCGTATCTAATGGGGGGGGGCGGGGTGAGTAGGTCGTCTGCCCCTCCTCACTTTTTAAACCCGAGAATATATTTGCCTAGTGCCCCAACCAAGATCACTATTGCCTACAGAAAGCGGCTTGATGCCCTGATAATAGGGGTGTGGCCTCTTCACCACTTGCACGTGGAGTCTGTCCCATTGGTTCTTCAGCGCACTCATCACTGGTATTTATATAGCATACAGGATCTACTCGGTAACAGTTAGTAAATTTCCCGACCTCTGCAAGTCTGCAGTAGCCTTTCAAGTCTTGATCTAGGCATTGATTGGTAGTAATTCATTTGTTAATTGTGTAATTGAAACTGCAAGTGCAATTGAGGTTCCCAGAACTTTCAAAACTGCTTTCACTTATTTGGTCATGAAAAGTTTTCTCGCAGTGAAACTGAGGCAGCACGAAGCGTTCGCTTATTGCTGCGGACGGTCTTCATCACGCCAGCGCTGCGAAAGCGAGTGCTTGTGGTCTTCGAGTGAGATGTGTTTATATTTGCTTGTACGTGCACGACACCATGCTTGTCATCGGTGTATCTACCAGTTCGGGTGCGGGAGGGTGTACGCCCTTGCCCCCACAGTCAGAACTCAAAAAGGAAAAGTACGTCATTTATCCTTCCCCGCCCCTAAGCGCACACACTCGTGAAAGCGGGCGCTGTCGGCTACACACTGCAGAAGTACAGCTAAACAACATCTGAGGCCAAGTTTTCTCTCCAAATTGGGCTCACGATTTGTTAGTTGCGTAACCTCGGCCTTTGGGCCTCACCTCCACGTGCTGTAGCGGAGGACGCTGGGCCGGCCGCGCTACGTAGCCAAGTGTTACCCCGCACATTGCGGTGTGAGACTCCTGTGCGACGTGCCTTGCAAGCCTTTAGCAAGATCTTGATGAGGGCTAGTTGGTTCATATTTAGAACTGAGGTTAAACAGCGCGAATAAAACAAGGACACAAAGAAACAAATACTACAGACAAGTGTACTGACACACACCGCTTGTCGGTGGTATTTGTTTTCTTGTGACTTGTTCTATTCGCGCTGTTTAACCTCGGTTCTTCCAAGCCTGCATTCCTGAGAAAGCTATCACTAGGCTGTCCAAAACAAGTTTAATCTGCCATCATTTACGTCATGCCATGTTTGTTGCGGCCGTCTCACCTAACCAACTTTGAAAACCTAAAATCAAATTTGCTTTTATAATTTGCCGGTAGTTCATCAGTGTTGCCATTTTAGCGATTTTGACGCTAAATTTACTCACTTTTTGTCTGTTTACGGTGAAGTTTACTACGTAGTAATCAGTGACCTTTTAGTAACTTTAATGAACAGTTCGCGATAGTTTAACAACTTATAAGTGCGAAAAATTGCTTGGAAAACGGCCATGAACGCGCTTTCAATTTCAAAAGCCACATGTAAGCGGCCGAAGCTCGCTGTACGATGGTTATGTTTTGTGACCACGATTAACCAACGGTTTCTTTCACATTGGCACCCTTCACATTGTGATTGTGCCTGAGAACACATGGTCATCATAGCCTTGACATTGCGGTCACACAATTGAAGTTTATTATTTACAAAACCTATTTGGATGCGTTTACACGGGGTGGTTTCATCGGTGTCACTGAATTCATTCATTTGGTAGACTCTTGCCTGCCGTGTCAGAGAACTAATTTACCAAACCCCAGTGTACCAAATTATCTCTTAAGATTTAGAACACAGCAGACGAATAAGATATATGGACTGCGTAAAAAACGCTTAAATATCGGATCGGTTTAGCTCGCTCACGCTCGACTAAACAAATCGGTTTCGTTCCCCAAGCCTTTCGGACCAATCAGTGCTTCACGGCGGCTTTCAGGTAGATCAAGAGCGAAAATATGGTATTAATATTAAGACATGGTAAGTAATGTAATATTAATATTATTAATATTATCAATACTATTAATATTATTATGAATATATATTAAGTAATATTAATATATGGTAAAATATGGCTCGAGCAATTTTTATTGTCATGTTAACAACATGCGGCCAAGCGCGTTCCACAGGATCTACTTCCGCTTACACGAATATCCTCAAGCACAAGAAATGTAGGGACAATAAGCAGACTAAATGCATTTTCATGCTACAAAAACTACGTTGCTTATGTTCTTTTGACTCGTGCTGTGTTTGTAACCTTCCAATTTGAGGATAATGAAAAATTTAAGCTGTCATAATCCAGTATGTAAATATTAGAGATAGGCGATCGAATATCGACTTTTCAAATACGAATCGAATACGAATAGTAAGTATCCAAATCGGATATGCAAACGCCGACGCATATATTTACAGCAGGAATGTTTATTTCAGCATAGTTAGGAACATGCGTGCACTAAATAGACAGTCAACTATCACGCACACTTAAGATCGTTTTAAACAGAAGATCACAATAGTCATAAGAAAACTACACGAATAGCCGCTTGATACGCTTAAGCAAACAAGCTTTCCAAAAATGACAGGCATTTGGGACTGATGATCTTTTCAAAAACCCATAATAAATAGTTGCTGAAAAATTATGAGAAGTTATGGAAAAAGAAAACACAGCGATAAGGAGGTATGTGTGCGCCCTAGACACAATACAAAGTCTTTTACGAAAAACACACCACTGTTTGTAATTTAAGAGATAACACCCTGTGATGACCCACTTATGGGGCAAAGGTTCGTGTTCTCAATGGTTCGGTTGGTTCTCTTAGGCGGAGCCTCCGAGAACCCAATTGAGGACGAAGCCGTTGGTTTGAAGCACACACACAAAGACTTTTAATCAAACTAAAAAAGGCAAAAAGTAAATAGAAAGAGACAGAAAGCATGCATAAAATAAACACTCAAGAAAACATTGCGGTAAGGAACACACTTAAAGCTTTAACGAGGGTGCTAGTCCGGGCTTGCCACGAGGGCGGGGACGCGTCGCAGTCTCGACGCGGCAACGCGGCGACAAGCTGGCAGAAGGAGTGGCGCCGGCCTCACCAAAGGTCGCGGCGTAGGTTGACCGACCGGGCGCCGGGAGCGCGCCAGCTCTGGCGAGGCGAGGTAACGCTGGCGGCTTTGTGGCAGGAGTGGACGGTGGCGGCGTTCTGGCCGGGCAGAGAGCTCGGGCCCGTAGCCCGACTGCTCCCCTCTCGCCCACGGGCACGGAAGCTCGAACGCCGGCCTCGGGCAGCAGGCGGCACGGCAGACGGGGGTGGCGTTCTGGCCGGGCAGCTGGCGTAGAACTCGGGCCCGAAGCCCGACTGTTCCCGTCCTGCCCACTGGCGCAAAAGCTCACCGGCCTTGAGGAGCCGACGGCACGCTCAGGTAGACGGGCGACGCACAGGAACAGGTTGGCAGGAGGCCTCGGGCGGGTGAAGTCCTGGTGGGCTCGGGTCCGGAACCCGACGGCCCGTCTTCAACGCCCGCTCCGGTGGTTGACCTCCTCCAGCCGTCGTTTCCTGGGACTCTCCTGGCGTCTCCCCGGCGTCTCCCTGCGTGTCCTCTTGCGTGTCGCCCCCTTCTGCCAGCGCACCACGCTTTTTCTCGTGGTCTGGCCGATTTGGAATTTACTGATTGGCTGCCCGACGCCCCGTGGTCTTTTCTAATTGGTTGCTTTTTTCCTTTTGTTGTCTTTCCTGCGCCGCGCGTTCACGTGCCGAGCGCTCTTCGACGTCGTCGTTTTTCCTCCTTCCAGCTCGGCGCGCGTGCACTCAGCGTCGTCTGCTCTCGACCGTCCCGAGCCCCGCACCACGTCGCGCACCACACATCACACACTCCTACATGACTAGGCTGCAAGAAAGACTAATTGGCAGGCCATAAGCACAGTATAGCCGATTGTCATGTATTGGACGAAAAGAAGGGGGACCGAGGGGCCCGGTTCTGAAAGGACACTGTTTTTAAGAATACTCGCATGTATTTGTTAGAACCGTGTGAAACCAGCAGATAATGAATAAACGGGCAACGTAAGATAAATTATTTGTAGATTCTAATTGAACTGAAAAAAATGATAATCTTATGGGAAACGGAGCAAAACTCAACTTGACTGACGGTGAGAGCCAACCCCACAACCTCTGCATTACGCGCGCGTTGCACTACAAATTGTGCTACGGTGACGGGAGTTCCTACGTGCATGCATTCTTGGCTATTTATGTATGTGTACAAGATGTAACCGAAGGAGTGTGAATCAGTGCCGCACTTCCCCCATAGAACCGAAAACAAAGCTTGCATGAGCGATTTTGTTCCTGCAGTGCTTCGAAAACTTTCTGGCTATTTTAGTTCTGATAATTATAATTGGCGATAGTTCGTTCAGCATGTGGAGAACAGAAACCTGATTTGAACAGTCGGTTGTTGCGAAATAGTTGGTTACTTTTGATATTCCAAAGTAACGAAGAATTCATTTTCAAATACGAATAAAATATTACATACCAACTATTCATATCCGGAACTTCGATATTCGCCTGTCCTACAGTAAATACATTAGTAAAGTTAAAACCCTCTCTATGCTCTATGGTTAAATTCAGTGTTTTCCTTCAGCTGCACGAACGTTAGACCAACATGACACGTCTCAGTAAATTATTTACTTCACGCAAGCTTATACTAGAGTGTTTCTAAACACGTACATGTTCAAATGCACTTCACAGTTATAACGAGAATTTTAGTGACTTTCTTGTCTCACTTCTGTGACACGCTTCCTAAAATGTTGGCAACAGTAGACTGTAATGGCTCATAATGTACGACTGAAAACCTCTGTCGATGAGAACGATAACTTTCAATGACGCATTTTTGAGCCTCTTCTATTGCAATCTCAATCGGGTAATCCACAAGTGAGGCGAACTTTACATTATACATGCCACCTGGGCCCACTCTGAGTATGGATACTCCGTCCAGTCGTAAACATGTACATCCGTGTAACCTTCAATGAATATTTTCCAACACATCAGCGTGTCACTGACGCATTAAACAAAAGGACGCGTCATCGTTTATTGATCTGTGGTCGCTAAAGCGGCATCTGCCTAACATCCCTCCCCACACACGCTGAGCGCCGGCCCGCTCCGTTACCCTTGCAAGAGGCCTTCCGTGGCGGGCTTTGTGGTATAGCGTACGAGAAACAAATGTGTACTGCAGAAGCCAAAGGGGAAGGTGTATGCGGCGTTAGAGTAGGGCAGCTGCCGCTGTTGGCGTGACGTCAATGAATGCAGACAGAGCGACTCCAGGTGTCGCGTGCTGCAAAAATCGCTTTCCAGTATATATATATATATATATATATATATATATATATATATATATATATATATATATATATATATATATATATATATATATATATGCCACTCTGGAAATAGTTGGCACGCCACTGACCATAACTTATCAAAGTCGTCCATCTCATTAAAATATGGGAACAAGGATTCGACTTAGCTGAGCGCTGCATCATTATCCGCATGCGTGTAGTCCCTGATAAAACTGTCAGAAGGTTTAACAGTCATCCCGAGCCAGAAATAAGATATTCTAAAACCAGTAACTTCTGATCAGATATCCCATCTTTGCCACTAATAGCGCAGTCTGGGAACGAACTGCTTGAAAACGCAAGGCCAACAACAAGAACTGGAAATCTCGGTAGTTTTCGAAACAAGTTGGCTTAAGGACCTTCAGAGGTTGAATTGAATTAAATTAAGTTTATTTCCATATTCAAAGGGGGAAATGCAAACTAAAAAGTAAAAGTTAATTCACTTGACAGAGGTTAACACCCCCTCTACAACGCATACACTAGGATAAACCAGTGATACTCCTAACATTGCAAACATAATGTGAGCACAAGAAGCTTTAAAAAGAAAACAGCATACATTTCAGTATCAAAATTTCAGGCACGAACTACTGTTTCACATAGTTTCTGTAGGAAAAAACAATACAGAGCATTGCAGCGTTATATACATGAAATTAAGTGCACATAATGAAATACCGCTCAATGCTGGTAATGCAATTGGCTTTGAAAGCAAACAAAAGTGACCTCCTATTAATGAGGAGAGCGTTTGATTGCGCTCTTGAAACAACGCTGTGGCTACCCGCCCGGTCATCACGTTAGTGGTTACGTCAGTTTTGACGTAAATAAATTGGAATAAAAGGCGACAGGTTCGTCCGAAAAGGGAAGCATCGATTGCGATAGCAAATTAGTAGACAGCTATACAAAGTAAGAATAGTATTTTTATCGTCCATATGAACTTCTACATATTCACTTATAATCTAAGTTAACAAGAGTGGTGTCCACATCACTGCGGACATTCTCTATCATAACGTTGGCGTGAGGAAGCGCGGCAGCAGCAGCGAGCGTGTTGAAGTTTGTGCTACGTATCACTTCAACACGAAGTGAGCGGCGAGAACACAGCACGCGCAAAGTTTTGAGCCTTTTGGCGCACCTAGATTCTGCCCCTGACGCAGATCGCTTTTCAGATACGACACGCGCGACCACGCGTGGCCGTGCATACGCAGTTGCTGCCAGAATACCATGCCGCCACCCCTCCCTCCCTGTCCTCTAGTGCCTCTCACGTGACAGAAGATGGCGCGTTTACTTCCCGCTTTCCTCCCTTGCGCGCCTAAGATTGAGCCGCGATCATCGGCTCCCCTGGCACGCTTTCACTCGCACATACAGCATACGGCGCGGCGACGGTGTTAGTGCCCTTTGAATTTATACGGAAAACCACGGCGAAGACGACGGTAAAAATTCGCATGGAGTGTCCATGTAACTGCTATTGCAATAAAAGCATATTTGAATAGCTTTACAAATAGGGCTTTACAAATAAAAATTAATATGTTAGTGGCCTATCATTCAACTGGAGGCTGAATCGCCTTTCAACTTTACTTTCTTATAATTTACTACTGACCTCAGCGCGGCAAGCCTGAGCATTTTAATGATTATGCCTTTATAGAGTAATGCTGCCTACAAGCAACATATCAAAAGAAGAGTTTTGCCTTGCTGAGTTTCAGTATTGAATATGAAGATTCGGGATAAATATATTACACAAACAGTAAATAACAGCCAGCAGGCATTACTTGTTCGTTTAGAGTAGGAACACAGGACCACATAGAAGTTCGGCATGCGACTTACTTTCATTTGGAAGCACGGTCAGAGGGGACATACTGATGCAAGGTCTCCGCTACCAGTGGGATCGTAGGCGCAAATGAATTGGACAGCTATGGTTGACACAGGATGACAGGTGTCTGTCCAGATTATAAAAGAAAACCATACGTTGCTTGGGTTGAGACACACTTTCAGTTGTCGGCCTGAGGGTCTCGCCTGTATTCCAGGAAAAGGCTCCACAAAGTACTTCTTATTTGAATTCTTGATATGTTCAATCTTTATATGTCTTGCACATTCAGAACACAAATAGGTCTTCCGATATGTAAGTGTGCCATCAATAAAGGGTTCTAAGGCCACAACCAATAGCAACGGCTGAGACGTAGAAATATGACATGACATTTCTTTAGATGCTTTGTTTCATTACTTGCTTTTTTCATTGCTCCAGGAGTGGCATTATTCGACACTAGCTCTTTACAAAGGGTACCACCGCAGCCTCATCATGGGCGAGGCGGGAGACGCGATCCCAGCTGCAGTGGAAGCCTCATGCCTGAGAGGCTTCGGTGGTGTCACAGCGGCGTGTCACTACATTGATTGAGTCCGAATGGAATTAACGTGGACAGTCGTCCCGAGTGATCTTTTTTTTTACCTCCTCGACATGCCTTCCGAATAACAAAGTGGTTTTATTGGAAAGTCATTCACCGGCTACTTCCAGTGTCTTAAAGCGTCATGACGCCATTTTGATGTGGCACTTCTACCGCCGATGGCCCAGAGCTCTGACATGTTCTTTCTAAGCAACCTCATTGCGACTTTTCTCCGAGTCTTCAATGACGCATCGAACGCACTTGATGATCTGGATTATCCTGCACAGGTAACCACGTGCGGTGTCAGTTTTCTGACAAGCTTTCTACGATTACCGTGGAAACCACATTGCTTCTGGCGACCTCTGCTAGGCACGACTTTGAAAATCATTCTTCCGCGTTGGTTTTCCTGACTCCATCTTAAGGACGTCCATCTCAGGGCCGAAGCCTGCCACTGTTGCATGAGATGCGATGGGCGTACTTAAAGCAACGACTCGTTTATGTGTTCGACGGACATTTATTGCTGTTGTCTTGTACGCTACATCGGGAGCTGGTGTAAATCATGTATAAATACGGCACGAGAGCCGTAGAGGAGAAAGGCAACGTCAAAAACTCGTTAGTGGCTAACTGGACATTTCTAACGCGTCGCCACAATAACCTATAGACTGTTGTAATTATGTGTGAGCCTTCCCAAAGGTACTGCAATAGCTGCTGTGCTTAAAATTGTACTCGCGCGCAACAGCCCCCAATAAAGGTAGGCAGAATAATAGGCGCGACGCACAGAGAAGAGGCAGGAAATGGATATAGTTGGTGCAGCACAAAATGAGGCTTGGCACACTTCTCTCGCGGCAACCCACATTCATTAATTCGTTTGCTTTATTACGCGATTATTGTACTTTTCAGGAACAAAATTCGGTGGTACAGGTAAAAGCCACAATAGGCTAGACGCGGTCTCTACATGATAATTGCGCTTTGGCAGAGGCGAAACCAAATATTTGTATACGACAAACACAAAATTTTGTCGCAACTCTGCATGTAAAACAATACTAACAGTCTAGGAACTAGCGGTAAAAATAGAAGACAAAAATGATTTTCTGAATATTGCAAAGGAGCACCGAAGTATGAGATGGGAAACGTGGCATCACAACACATGCCTCGTTTGGGGTGCGTTCCACAGAGGAAACACAATTACGAGAAATTGCAACTGTTAAGTGCAATCGGGCTAAATCTAAAACGAATGAAGTGAAATGAAGCTACACTTCGAGGATTGCTATCACGCGAGCTCTGCCGATTAGTGGCGCCTCTTGCGTCACTGATTTAGCGTTTGCTTACGTTGCACTTACCACATATATAGATAAAGGCAACCATTCCACGCTGCACAACTCGTAAGCAGGCTCATCAGCAAGGCGCAGCTTTTCTGTGTACGAAGATGTTTTATACCTAATTTGTGAATATATTGTTTTAGAAGAATTATAGAGTTCTTGCTGTTTCAAGTTTGTTTATGTATAGTGGCACATTTGTAGGAATGAACTTTCATATGGTAAACAGAGCTCTCCCCCTGTGTTCTGATTTGTCGTCCTCGGCAGGTTGGGTACGGCTTAACACGCCTGATTTCCTCCTTCTCTTGAAACTAAGTGAAGTTCGCTATCGAAAACCGAAAAGGCAGTCACTGGACGAAATGTTGACCGCTGTTACTCACAATAAAGAAACACAACTACTGTCAGACATTTACGTTAAAGCTGTCATTATTTTCAGGGATGCCCTTCTGACAAGCATTATCAACTGCCTCACGAGCTTCCTTGCTGGTTTCGTCATATTTTCTGTGCTCGGGTACATGGCTCACGTGCTGCAAAAAGACATCGCCGACGTGGCTACCGATGGTAAGTAGCTAGACAAAAGTTGATCTACAATGCCGTATTGTGAGGTTTGGTGGAGGACTTAACGTAAGAAAGTGCATTAGCATATGAATAATTTGTTCACCTAAACTGGTGGAGCAGCAGCAAAAATTGATGAGGCTTTTGAGACAAAATGGTCGCAAATCACCAATTGGATTATTTGTGTTACTAAATATTTTACAGCAGTGGCTGTCGTTTTTAACAAAGTATTGAAAAACGATCCAGAGGCTACGGAGAGCATTCACTCGTGTTGGTCCTGGGAATGTTATCAAATTTGCCGCTGTGTTATGTGAGACTTGTCAAGTAACTTGAATTCCATGGAGGGGCGTCAAATTTTACATGTACAAAATTGGCGGTCGTTAGCGGTAACCGTGTTGATAGTGCAGTTCAGCGTGGGAAGGCCAACCTAATTTTCGCGGATGGCTTCGTCTCTGATCGTAACAACGACTGAGTGCATGAGTATGACATCAGAATTTTTTTTAAACATCTAATGGACTTGCCATATGGAACTGAAGGCGCAAGCCCAAACGCGACAAGCTTGGGGCGAGAAGCCACAGCGGACTGCGGGGCATCAAAATCATCAGCAGAAAACTCAAGCACACGCAATAAGGGTGTTGTGTGCCGACAGAAAATAAAGGCTGAGAAGAAAGGCCCCTCTTCAGCATGGCAACACTGGTCCGGTAACCGCTATTAGTTACAGGGACGGTGAGCAAACATAGAACTGGACCTGTGCTTTCGTGTGTGAACGCGAGGAGGGGAGACCGAGACGATCATGAGGCTTATAACGCGTGAAAGGACAAGGACGAAAGAAAGACGTGCCACACACAGGCGCTAATTAATAAGACGATCATTTTTTCAAAATCATGACTACGTAAAGCCACTAGACAATGAAGGCAAGGAAAGCCAAGATGAACTTAGCTGTGGTCGAAAGCAAAATCTAGAAAATAATGTGCATGCATCTTATCTTTTCGGCCACTTTCCATCTCCCTCTTCTTCGTCATTTGGAGCATTTGAATTTCAAGCACAGCTAATGTGCTCTACGCTTATGGTCCGTTGACTTTACGCGGTCGTCGTACTTGCTCAGCCAGCGAGGCATCCTTTCGGGCGCCCGTATATGAACTTGTCCCATACTGCGACCTGTCCTCCGTCCTCAATGAGCGCCATAACTGGAACACTGCCTAGATTAACCTTGAACAGCTTGGGTAAAGTAGATAAGGTAACAGGAATGCTTCCGGACCAGTTTACAATCACGGCGTCACCGCCTCAGAGAGCAGCATTTTTTGCTAGTGCCTCACATAAATTCGGATAGGCACATGCGCATTGAAAATAAATTCTGGAGTTTCTCGTGCCGAAAGCACAATATAATTATGAGGCATGCCGTAATAATTTCTATCACCTTGAATTGTTTGACGTGCATGCTAGTACACGGGTGTTTTTGCAGTTCGCTTTCAACAAAACCTGGCCGCCATGGCCCGGATTCAAACCCGCGCCTTCGGGGTTAGCTGTGCAACGCCATAGCTACTGCGTCACCACTGCGGGTACATTTGCAGTGCTGGGGCTGCAACCTTCCCACAACCTTCGATGCTACGGTTGTGGGATTGTTCCCCACCTGCGGCAAGTTGTTTTTTCACCAACTTTCATTTCCATTCTTTATCATTTCTTAGTTTCATTTATTACGCCCAAGTAATTCCCTCTATGTTGCCCTTGGCGTCAGTGTTACTTAGCTTCTTATGATATGAATAATAATAATCAGGCCTCTCGGTAAACCCCCTTTCATCCGGTTTGTTTATACAGATATATATATATATATATGTATATATATATATATATATATATATATATATATATTGTCACGTGGTAGGGACGTATAAAGAATACAGTAGCAATACTTTGGAAAACTAAACTAACTTTATTGGGCGAACCTACGCTCACAAAAATTGCTGCACTAAAGAACGGCGACAGCGGCGAACACAGCGCGCTATGTTCAAAATCTGATCAGCGGGTCAAGCACGTCGGTTTTATACATCCATGGTCGAATGTTCCAGAGTAATCGCTGGGACCCGCGTGTCTTCCACAAAGTTCTACACCATTCGCGTCGCGCATGCATGCGATCAGATTACACAAAGTTCATTGACAGATAGCGTATAGAACCATCGATAACATTCCAGAAGTTTCCTATACATGAGGGCGCGCCCTGCGCTGTGCGATAACATTTGTTAGGCAGTGAAACGTGGTCACCCGATAAAGATAAACATGTACACGTGTCAATACTCCCCTCTTAAAAAAGCATAAACCGGATGCTGCAAACAAACGAAAGTGATAAACAAAAACACCCGTAGCAAAGAAAGAAACTAAGGAAGTTCGTCAGCGTGCGTAAAATGGCTTAAGACGCACCACGCGCACCACTGTAGATCGTGCGCGGCGCCGCTGTGAATGCGGAATGCCTTCTGGCGCGACCGCATAGTCCACTTCGTCAATACGTCGGATGATATTGTACGGTCCGAAATAGCGTCACAATACTTTCTCACTGAGCCCTCTTTGACGTAATGGGGTGCAAACCCAAACACGGTCACCAGGCTGGTTCTCGACGTAGCGTCGTCAGAGGTTGCAGTGTCGGCTGTCGGTGCGCTGCTGGTTCTTGATTCGCAGGTGGGCGAGCTGTCGGGTTTCTTCGGCGCGCAGGAGATAGGTGGCGACGTCAGGATTCTCTTCGTCGTAGAAGTGCGGTAGCATGGCGTCGAGAGTCGTCGTCGGGTTCCTGCCGTAAACCAGCTTGAACAGCGTGATCTCTGTTGTTGCTTGCACCGCCGTGTTATAAGCAAATGTGACGTACGGCAGCACCGCTTCCCACGTCTTGTGCTCGACGTCGACGTACATTGCTAGCATGTCGGCGAGGGTCTTGTTCAGGCGCTCTGTCAGACCATTCATCTTCGGAATGTGGACAGTTGTTCTTCTGTGGCCTGTCTGGCTCTACTTCAGAATGGCTTGGGTGTATTGTACTATCAAGGGCTTCCTCTGTCGGTGATGAAGACTTCTGAGGCGCCATTTCGCAGCTGGATGTTCTCGACGAAGAAATTCACCACTTCGACTGCGCTACCTTTAGCAGAGATTTCGTTTCAGTGAAGCGCGGGAGGCAGTCCGTCGCACATACGATCCACTTATTCCCGGAAGTTGATGTCGGAAACGTTCCCAAACGAATCCATCCCGATCTGCTGAAATGGTCGGCAAGGAGGTTCGATCGGCTGGCATCACTGACCAGGCCTGCTGGCCTTGTCAGTGGTGTCTTGCGTCTCTTACAGACTCGGCATGTCTTGACGTAACGGGTAACGGCTGCGGTCAGACACGGCCAGTAATACATTTCCCGTATCCTCGACAGCGCACGGGAAAATTCGAGGTACCCAGCGGTTGGGGTGTCATGTGGGGCGCGTAGTACTTCTGGACGCAATGCTGACGAAACAACAAGAATGTAGCTGATGTGGACTGGTGAGAAGCGCTTCACGTGCAGGTTGTTTTGTAACGTGAGCGAAGACAATCCGCGCTTAAAATCCGTAGGGACAACGTCGGTGTTCTCTTCCAAATATTGACAAAGCCTTTTAGCTCCGGGTCTGCTCGATGCTGTTTAGTTAAGTCTTCCGCGCGCATTGTTCTAAGGAAGGCGTCGGTGTCATCGTCGTCTTGCGGGGTGAGGGGGGGGATCGATGGGGGCGCGTGATAGGCAGTCTGCGTGAGAGTGTTTTAGTCCGGACTTGTAGATTACCATGACGTCATATCCTTGAAGTCCGAGGCTCCACCGCGCGAGTCGTTCTGAAGGGTCCTTTAAGTCAGCTATCCAACACAACGCGTGATGGTCGCTGACGACTTTGAATGGCCTGCCATATAGGTATGAGTAGAAGTTTGCTGTAGCCCAAATGATGGCGAGGCATTTCTTTTCAGCCGTAGAATAATTGCCTTCTTCTTTTGACAGCAACCGGCTAGCACAAGATATCACCCGTTCAAGTCTGTCTTTCCTCTGGACTAGGACGACACCGAGGCCTAGGCTACTGGCGTCAGTGTGGATTTCCGTATAAGCGTCCTCGTCGAAACGTGCGACTTGCGACTGCATACGTCGTTTGAGTTGTTTAAATGCGTCAGTCTGCGGCATTTCCCCACATAAACTCAACGTTACATTTAGTCAGATGTGTCAGCGGCTCAGTGGTGCGTGAAAAAGTCCTTGACAAAGTGCCTGCAGTAGGCACACAAGCCAAAAATCGACGCACTGCTTTCTTGTCGATGGGCTACTGCAACTTTGGTATACCAGCGGTGTTCTGCGGTTTGGGGCGGTCTCCAGGTTTGCTGATGGCGTGGCCTTGGAACAGAAGCTCATCGTTAGCGAAGTGGCACTTTTCCGGCTTCAAAGTGAGCCCTGATGACTTGGTCATTCTATTACTGTCTCAAGCCGCCTAAAGTGATCATCGAAATTTCCGGCGAGACGAAACATCATCAGAATAAACAAGAAAGGTCTGCCATATCAATCCTGCTAAAACCGTTTCCGTCACGCGCTGGAAAGTTGCAGGCGCTGAGCGCAGTCCAAATGGCATAACCTTGGCCTTGAGGCCATCTGGCGCTATGAAGGCGGTGCTTTCGCGATCTCTCTCGTTGACTTCTGTTTTCCAGTAGCAAGAGTTGAGGTCCATCGACGAGAAGCATTTAGGGTTGCATAGCCGATCCAATGCGTCGTCTATCCACGGGAAGGATTATACAACCTTCTTCCTGATCTTGTTCAGTCGACGATAATCGACGCAGAAAGTGGCAAGGCACATTAGGCTTGAAGAAGCAGACACCAGGCTCGCAACTTGGACTAAGGAAGGATTGGACGTCGTAGGAAAAGCCGAACTTCCGGTCAGCTTCAAAGAACAAAGACTTCCACCTGCTGATAGTCGTTGTAAGAAACGAAGGTAGCACGCTTTTGGGTCGTGGTTGGTTCGAGGGCTTGAACATAAATATCACTGAGCTTCACAGCATCGAAAAAAAATGCAGAAGCCTTTATCAAAAAGGTTCCGGATGTTTCCGGCGAGACATTTTTATGCACCGCTCTGCCGCCACTACACATCGAGCTGAAGCAGGACGCCCGGCCCAAGTTTCTAAAATGCCGCAACATTCCTTTCGCACTCAAGGATGACGTCATGACGGAACTGAAAAAACTCGAACGTCAAGGTGTTCTGATACCGACGCGGTACTCCGAATGGGCTACCCCTGTGGTCATCGCCCGTAAAAGGATAGGTCATTAAGAATATGCAGCGATTATCGAAGTACAGTATACCAAGCGGTGAGGAACAACGTTTATCACTTACCTACTAGCAAGGAACTTTTCGGAAAGTCGTGAAAGGCCGTATTTTTTAAAAAAATTGACTTGACGCAAGCGTACCAGCAACTTGCAGTTGATGACGCTTCATCAGAAGTGCTCACGATAAATACAGTAAAGGACTTGTACAAAGTGCGACGTTTGTCGTTTGGTGTGTCGGTGGCACCCGGATTATTTCAAAGGGCAATTTATACAGTGCTTGCAAGTTTATGCCACGTGGCGGCATACCTTCATGAGATCCTTGTGGGCAGCGAAACGGCAGAGAAGCACCACAATATCCGCACTGAGGTTCTCAATCAACTTTCAAAAGCGGGACTGCGTATTCAATGCGCCAAGTGTCAGTTCTTCAAAGAGAGCCTGGAGTGCTTGAGACACTAGATAGACGGAAATGGCATCTACCCATCAAAGACTAAAGTCGAGGCAATTTGCAAAGAACCTGCACCAAAGAACAAGAAGGAGCTCCAAGGTGTTCTAGGTATGGTGAATTTCTACAATCGCTTCCTAAAGGGTCAGTCTGAAGTTTCCGAAGTGCTCTACCGGCCTACTGAATAGCGACAGTACGTGGAAGTGGGGTCAAGAGCAGCGACTAGCTTTCGATAGACTAAAGGCGTTGCTGACATCCGAGTCACTTTTTTGAATTTCAACCCTGATGCCCCCTAATTCTTTCTTGTGACGCATCACCCGTGGGAGCTCTATAAGCTCACAGCGATGCTCAAGGACGCGAGCAACCTGTTGCTTGTCCGGAAAACACTCACTAAGGCGGAATGTAATAACGCTCAGATTGACCGCGAGGCTCCAGCTATTGTCTACGGCATCCGTCAACTTCACCAGTACCTCTGCGGGCTATAAGTCCGCATCTTGACAGATTATAGGCCACTACTCGGCATCTTTCAACGAGACAAGCAAATTCCCGTTGTTTTGTCACCGCGCAAGTTGCGGTGGTCTTTTTTGTTATGAGCTTACGAATACAAAGTGAAGTATAGAAGAACGCAAGATCACGCAATCGCTGACTGTCTGAGCAGGCTACCGATACCCGGTGACAGTAGGGACAGCAAGCCTCCTAGTAACGTCCTTTTGTTGGAAGCAGTGGAGTACCCTCCTGTGAGCTCAGCAGACGTCGCATCAGCCACTCTGCGTGATCCTTGGCTGTCCAGTGTGAAGAAATGGGTCGCAACTGTCTGGCCATGACAATGTGTGCCCCCAGAATATGCCGCATCTCAGGTGAGGAGCGAAGAGTTGTGTTTCCACTGTGACTGTCTTCTGTGCGGTAACAATGTCATACTGCCACAAGAAATGAGAGGAAATGTCCTCGCCATTCTGCACGCAAATCATCGTGGTATAACAACCATGAAAGCTCTGGCAAGGCGATATGTGTGGTGGTCGAAGATCGATGCCCAGATTGAAGATTTCGTGCGTCATTGCGAACTATGTCAAGAGAACAGGCAAAGCGAATCTAAAACGCCTGTGCATTTCTGGACGATACCCGAAAGCCCATGGGGCAGAATTCACATTGATGTTGCAGTGCCGGTTAAGGGCGTTTTCTTTCTTTTTGTCGTGGACGCGCAATCAAACTGGGCTGAGATCGAGATAATGCCATCACTTCACTCCTCAGCTGCCAAAAACTGCCACGAATGTTTTCTTCATATAGATGCTGGAGTTAGTTGTTTCTGATAACGGCACAGTCTTCTCGAGCAACGAAATTCAATCTTTATTGAACAAAAATGGCGTGCAATGCATGTAAACAGCGCCATACATTCCCGCAAGCAACGGAAGGACTGAGGGAATGGTTCGCGAGTTAAAGCCTGCGCTCCGAAAGCCGAGCCAGGGCATAGCGGCATGTAAAGTTCCTCGTTTTTTATTCAAGCAGCACTCCACGCGCCACTCGGAAACCGGGAGGACGGCAGCAGAACTCATGCTGGGCAGGAGCATCCGCTCTGTCTTGTCGAGGCTGCACCCTGACGTGAAATGCCCTGGATGTACCAACCCTCCATCCGCGAGGGAGTTTCTACATGCTGACCCGGTGTAAGTGCGGAACTTCTCTTGTGGTCCGAAGTTGCTGGCCGCCAGGATACTGCGTCGCTTGGGGCACGTCTTGTACAAAGTACAGACTTCGGATGGTCCAGTAAACCGACGTCATCGCAATAGCCCATCCCGCTAAGGGCCCAAACATGGTCAATCCGCCCGTCCGTTCCGCCCTTGTCCGCCCGCGTGCGGACACCCAAAAGGCGGGTGGTGTCGCAAAATCCAGTGCACGCTCAATTTGCACGAGCGGAACGCACGCTATTGGGCGTCGCGGCCTGTTGACAGCTGACGATCGTTCGGTGGAGCAAAGGTGTTCAAGGTTGGCAACTACCTTTGACAGCGTACATCACCTCCTTTACGTAGAGGAGGCGCTGCAGCAGACGACACTGGCACATTTTTGCGGATGTGGTTTCAATCTTTCGCGTTACTGTGAAAATGCGACTCTAGGCTACCACATCCTGTTCTGCAGCCGCATGTGTTGCACTGGAACCGTCATCCTTCTTCAAATCACTGCACAGACATCTTATCTGAGCCACTTTTTAAATAGGTATTGCAATCGCATCATGTCGGCAGCATGCGGCACATTCTCGGACGATTACTTTGAGTGCGCGCTGCCTTGGATGGTTGAGCAAAACCTCTCGAATTATCCATCGTGCTGCCTTCTACCTCACGCGCGAGCGATATTACCGCCGGAAGCATTCGTCAGAAATTGCCCTGTTTGGGGCGATGGCGCAGTTTCTGTAGTGCTAGGGACAGCTTGCAAGAATACGAAACACACGCACATCTGTCGCGGAATAGAGCTGCATAGGTCGCCAAGGCACCCATCTTTACCACTGAGCACGCGTGTGAGGCTGCGAGTACAGCTTGCTGGCATGCTTGCATTTGCTTGCTCATGCTTTTTTTCTTTCACTCTGCCAATTTAAGAGAGTGCTTAAAGCACCTTGATGCATAAAATGCCTTTTGCGTTTTTTACATACGTAAAGACACCAAAGATGAAGCATCAAACATGCATATTAAAAATGTAATACTGGCTGCTTATAAACTTTCCAAGCAAAATATAACCTTAAATGATGTGCTCAGCGATAAATGAAGTTCTCAATGTGTGCAAAAGAGTTGTGCATACGTGTTTAACTTCATGCAGAAAGGAATTGAAGGTTAAGCAAGGAGTGTACAATTCATTACGACTGGCACAAAAGCAATATGTATGTATAGCGGTGACCTTATGCAGATATATACTCACGAGATGTTTCCAAAAAGAGTATTTATTTGAAAGCAATTAATTTATATTGGTGATAAGAGAACATATTTTGAGTGAAATGAAATAATTATATTCTTTCTTGCCAGCCTGGGTGGCCAATCTGTTGCCACCTTACTACTTAGACATACCTGATTTAACATATCAGCGATGTAAAAAACATTAACAAAGTGCAGAAAATTAAGCATTACCATGACCGGCATACTCCCTCTCTCACCCATGCCAGCAAACAAGGATGATCGACTTGAGTCTGTTTGATACTGTCAGCATCATACATGCGTGTTCTATTTTGATTGCTCTACACAAAAAATAAGGTTGCACAGGATGCACATGATACATGAACTATTGCAAGCTCTACTCATGTTATTTGAGTTGGTTGGACATGGGCTGCATGTTATTTATGTATTTATGCAGTAACAACCTAGCTAGCTGATGCACAGCCATATTTTAGGAAAATGAAAAAATGCATAGCATAACATAAACAGCTGGCCACTACTTGCATTTATTTGAAAGCAAACCAAGATTATTATCAAGTGGCTTAGCTTAGCACAAAGTTAAGCGACTTCTCGTGGTGGGAAAAGTTTGATGGAGTTAGTAGTTTTGTGTTTGTCTTTCTTAATCAGTAGCTGCTTTAACATGCACATCACAATGAAATGAAGGCTCATATGGCGAAAGACAGTGCCGCACAAAAAGTGATGAAACATTCATTGCGACTTTTTATTGCATAACAAACAGCGAATATTTCCTTAGGTTCAGTTTCGCGAATAAAGCACAAGGTGTTCTGCGTAAAACTGGAACATCGTTGTGCTGCATTATCTATTCACTATTCGGGTAACCAAATGAATGATACCCCCATTAGCACTGTGAGAGCACAGAAATTTGTAGTAAGAGGCCGCAATGCCTCTGTGCCTTAGCCTCTGTGCCAGATGTGAAATTGTTCCAGAATAAAACAAACATAATCGTGAATTGGGTGTGCATGGACATCTACTATTTAAATCCACAGATCACAAGTAATCTTTCATTCCTTGGCGCATTGCTCACCATTGTACAGACTGTTTCAGCACTGTGTGTGTGCAGTAATATAACTTGGCAAATCAAAGCTGTGGTTATTCAGTACACTGAAAGCAACTTTGCATGTGGGTTAGATAATATAATGCTCATACATATGAGTCAGCTCAGTATTATCAGCCGTTTTGTTTACTCGCTCGCTGTTACGCCATTGGACAATGCTGTATTCCTGCACGCACGCTAGAACAGCTTGGCTATGCACAAACATCACTTTGCATTGTGCTTAAATTAAGGTGGTGTAGATTCACTGTCAGAATGTGCTTATCAGCATAACTGTTGAGCATTCAAAAAATCGTTTGAAATGTAAGAGTGGATGAGTAAGAGTACATTTAAGAGTACAATGTAAGAGTAAGAGTACATTTATAGTGCAAGCCCTCATCAATGGACAAGAAGGATACCACATAAATGCTTGTAATGTGACCTCGCAGTCGCAATGCAAGTAGTTTTCTGTAGCTTTTAGCTATAAACATGTGAAGCAACCTGTAAATTGAAAACTGTGTTAGGTAAACTTAAGACACCATGGAAAGGAACATAACACTAAGGTGCGCATATTTTTTTGTCACATAAGCTCTTCGTGGTGCAGGTAAAATATATATATATGCGCTACTTGTAGCTGAAAACAGCGTGTGTCAGACATACATATGGTAACTTGTCCAATGCTTTGCACACAGATAGCTATGTTTGGCACAACTAGAGAAGCACATTCATAACGGACTACTACATACCAAATCGGTATTGCACCTCTCCTTTGTTGTTCTACCCTCCGACAAAGAAGTACGCGCTGGAACTTTTGTTTATGTCAATATTCAAAAGGCAAACAGGTTTTCGGCATCACACGTTTCAATCTTCCACACGTGGTTCTTATAGCATGTTCTGAATGTGCATTCATTGCCGGTGGTACATCTTCTAATGTGAAAATAGCTTCCTTGACATAGTTTTACGTGCATATTTTTGAACTTACCCATAAGTTTTCTGCTCTACTTGAATATACCTCCTTCAGTGCTCGTATCTGTGCTGTGCCTCCAATAGCGCAGTAAATGTTGTGAAAGCTGTTATTTCATAAAATCGGAAGGCTATCCATTATAAACAAGAAACTTACAGGCAAGGTAATCTTGGCAAGCCAACTGAGATGGTGGCACTATTCTACTTGTTTTTGCTTGTGATAGCACAAGTGTTACCACTTGTGCTGCCGGGTGGTTGCGACCAATATGCTCGCGAAGGTTTGGGTCATTCACATTTCAAGGGATGAGTAACTGTTACATACGTGCAACATTTTCCTCTGCCTATATCAATGACATAGTTATATATGGTAGGTTTAGCTGTGTAACTATTGGTGTAGCTGAAGTGTTGTATCACACATAGTTCCCGCACACTACCCGATTGGCGAAAAGCATGCAGGAATTGGTCTTTGAGCTATTAGTCCAGTGGTGGCTTTTTACTAAAATGACTGTTGAAGAGGCAGATTTCACTTGATGGAAAGGCCCGTATGAAAATGAGCCTAGAACTCATGCGGCGAAATAGAGCCACAATGTGTGACTGAAGAACAACACATGACAGAACGATGAACAGTGGGATTCATCTTACTATTATACAAAAAAATTGCAGCTGTATTCAGTATTTCACTGCTGGTATACTAAACACAAACCTTTATACGAGTTGTTTGTATGGCATAATCAACATCCCTCTAATAAGCGATGGCAAAAGGTAAATAAAAAGCTGCTGCCTCAGGTCTGCATTGGTCAAAAATATGCATTCTGACATGCAGTGGATACAGTCCATAAACTGATTTACACACAGGTATAAAATGTTGTAACAGCACCATGTGATAAAATTTAAAGATGAGCTGAATACCATATAGTACTTTTTTAATGAGGTATAGTTGGTGCAACATGCCTTGATATTAGAAGTTGTGCTGTTTTACTCACACACACATACATGTAAATGCAAGGTACACATACATTTGTGTTTATGTGTTACCTTGTAAATCAAATGAACAGCACAACTTATACAACCAAACATAAAGAGAAATGTTTTTCGCACTAGTCGAATTCCTATTAGCTACGCAATGATTTTTTTTTCACATGCAGCAATTCAACTACATGCATAAGTCAAGTTGATGTTGCTAATCTAAGCTAGACATGGGTGTCATTTCCAGAATATGATAAAGAATTGACCATGTGTATGGGCCTAAAATTGATGGTTGGACATCTTATCTGGCTGAGTAGTAAATTTATGTCAAAAAAAGAAACATGTAGCACACTGACAAAACAGGGTGGCTAACATAATATAGGGCGCAGACACTCTGCCGACAGAGTCACTTGAAAATTTAGCAAACAGTTCATGCTCATTAGCTGGATTCGATCACATAACTAGTGCTGACATAATTGTGAAAATTTTTGTTCAGGATAAACTCATGGCAGCCAATAGGCACGTTTTACATTGTAATAGCAGCTGACTTCTCAGGGACAATGCACTGTGGCCATGAATATGCTAAAACCCGCCGTGGTTGCTCAGTGGCTATGGTGTTGGGCTGCTGAGCACGAGGTCGCGGGATCGAATCCCGGCCACGGCGGCCGCATTTCGATGGGGGCGAAATGCGAAAACACCCGTGTGCTTAGATTTAGGTGCACGTTAAAGAACCCCAGGCGGTCAAAATTTCCGGAGTCCTCCACTACGGCGTGCCTCATAATCAGAAAGTGGTTTTGGCACGTAAAACCCCAAATATTATTATATTATTATTATGAATATGCTAAAGAATGACAAGAGGCGAGGCACCTCTTTCCGTAGTCTGTATCATTCCAATTTTAGTATATGTACTTTGGATAGTCTGGCAGCACTGCTGAAAACGGTTCAGCTAATAAGTAGAACAGTCGCCTGTGCAAAATAAAGATCAGTGAGATAGCCACTTATATTGTCCAAAATCCTACACCCACGAATGATAGTCAGCTGTAAGCGTAAGGATAGATGAAAGTGCACCGGAAAAACATTAAATGGACATACTTTGCAGGCCCAAGTCAGTTTATTGCACATTATTCGCTAATGACTATTGGCAGACTGAACACGAGGATGGAATATAAAGCACTTATCAGGCACATAGTACTGGCATTTGTACTGTTGTTCACTTTAAACTGAATGCTCGTGCCGAAACAGGTGACACGAACCAGATAATCAGATAGGCTGTTTATACACAGTAACTCCAACCTTCGCTACCCAATTCTGCCTGCATTAGTAACACGAGCATAGCTAGCCAGTGAGGTAGAACTCTAGGCAAAATTTATTTCACGCAGTTCTGCTGGCTGCTAGTAGAAAATCATATATCACCACACCTGTGACACTTACTTGTTATTACTTGTCTTGCGTGCTCATTTTTACATTCATAATGCTTTTTCTCAGCAAACGTAAAAATTTTAATTAGTAAGAAGGAAGTATCCAGTTCTTGCCTATAACACACTCATCTGCCATGCCACTGGTGTCTTCACAGACTGCTTACTCACCAGCCAAAAACAAGCAGTTAGGATTTTTGGGTATTTAAGCCGCTTGCCTCACAAAATATAGAGCAATTTACTTCATTAAATCTAGAAATCTTGCTATTCACACCAGTGTCCACATAATAAAAAGCAAGACTGCCTGAAATTTTCATTCATGACGTTGGTACTATCAGGCGTGTCTACATTCCAAGACGGCGCAGTATGTCTAGACGCCCGTAACAATTATGATGTTCCCTAATCTCCACCACAATAGAGCCACCTTAAAAAGTGCAGTAACATCTGAAACAAACGATACATGCATGAAGTAGAAAACGTCGGTGTGATAGGGCTTATCTATAAAGGTACTACATATGAAAACGCGATCGGCAACACAGTTCACTTCTGAGCACACGTAAATCGCGTAGAAGGAGCAATTCTACAACCAGCAACGCTGCGATACATCGCACATATATATCATGATTTGTAGCTTACGAACATACTTCATAACAGCAAGAACACAGCTCGAACGTCGCGGTCACCACGACGCATCGCAGTCGACTAAATGGCTCACACTCCGTATAGCGCACGCGCTATGGCAGCGATAACCAGGCAATAAAAACTTATCGCTACTGACTGTATCATTACTTCTGAAAGTTGCGAAGTACTGGAGTTCACCACTTCGCGGTAGCGAACCGCATACACAGAACAGATACCAATCGCGTACGCTGGGTGCGCCGATCGGAGACTACTTATGTCGCCACGCACTGAACATATGTACTGTTCAGAATGCACGTGTATGTTATGAACTTCTCGTTTGCCATGCGCACGCGACGCATGGAAAAAAAATCACGAAGTCGACGGCTTCAAATATTTCTTCCGACGCTCTCGTAAACACAACACACTTCCTGCGCTCCGTCTGTTTCTGTCGGCGATCGCGCGCACTGGCGACGCTTCGAAGGGTGCAACGGCTTGCGGCCTTCGGTGACCATCTCCGTGGGTGCCAAATAATTCTAGTAAAAATCGTAAGACGGCGAAAAATGGACTGTTTGTGACGCGGCTGTAGCTTAGGCCTTCCGTCCCCGTTTCGCTTCGCTTCGAGCAAGAGCCATGTTTGCTGTGACGACAGGCTGCACCGTCCATCTCGGACCAGCCAATGAGAGACGAGCAGGCGTGGGGATGGGAAAGTTGCGACCGCTCGTCGCTCTCCACTAGAGATCCATCAGCATGCGGGCGGACGAGGGCGGAACGGACGGGCGGATTGAACATGTTTGGGCCCTAACCCCTGGTTCAATCTTCTGGTGACTGAAACTGCAGTGCAGAGATCACCTATCCTTCCAGTGACGCAAACTGCAGTGCAGAGGTCGCCTATGCCAGAAGTTCCGCGAGCACGCCGTAGATCTACTCGTGCACGTCGGTAAGTGCTTCGTTATGGCATTGACTACTAGGCGGGAAGGGATGTGATAACAGAATGATGGGGCTGAATTGTCTATTCTGTGCGCATGTCTTCCGTGTTTAGACACATCGCACCTGTGCCGATAAGCGATGCACTGTGCCTGCATAAACCCTTGCTTTTTGTGCAATAAAGGAATCTTTCAACTGTTACTGCTGCGTCAAAATCAGTAATTAAATTTCCTGCTGCAGACTTGTGGCGCAGGTGGAGCGCTAATCCCGAGAGCACCGGAGATTCTTGTTCCGTGCACCTGCTGAAAAGGCCGGGTCACAGGCGGAAGCGGATAACCTGACGATAATCACGTTGAGTGGGAGACAAGGACACACGCCTGCCGATGCACACAACTTTCGCTAGTGTATGTTGATATTACCACAACCACGGCCGAAATAGGGTGCCGGCGTCGCTCAGCCTCCTTTCATTCTGTTCCTACTGCATACTATCGGCGCAAGCGCAGCGCTGGTTCCGAAGGCACTGAATATTCTTGATATGTGCGCCTAGTAAACACCGGGTCACACGTGGAAGGCGATAACCTCACGATGATCACGGGGAGTGGGAGACCAGGACACTCGCCTGCAGATGCAAACGTTCTGCAGTGCGTGATGCTATGCCACATGCGCTGCGGAAATGTGGTGCTGATGCCGCTGAGCCTCCTTTTGTTCTGTTCCTACGGCGGACTTATGGCGAAAATGCAGCGCTGGTTCCGACAGCACTGAAGACTCTTGATCCGTGCAGCAAGTTAAGGCCGTGTTACACGTGAAAGCAGATAACCTGACGATGACAACGGGGATTCGGAGACAAAGGCACTCACTTGCAGGGGCACACAACTTTCGTTAGTGTGTGTTGCTATTGCCACAACCGCTGCCCAAATAAGGTGCCGGTGCCGCAGAGCATCCTTTTATTCTCTTCCTACTGCAGACTGGCGGCGCAAGCGCAGCGCTGGTTCCGACTGCACCGAATACTCTTGATCTATGCACCTGGTGAAAAAGCCCGACACACGTGGAAATCGATAACCTGACGATGATCTCGCTGAATGGGAGACAAGAACACTCGCCTGCAGACGCACACAACGTTGTTTAGTGCGTGTTTCTGTTACCACAGCCGCTGCCCAAATAAAGTACCGGTGCCGCTGAGCCTCGTTTTATTCTGTTCCTACTCAGGAATGACGGTGCAAGTGCAGCGCTGGTTGCGATAGCACAGAATAATCTTGATCCGTGGACCCGGTGAAGGCCGGGTCACACTTGGAAGCCGATAAGTTTACGATGATCACGGGGACTGGGAGACAAGGACACTCGCCTGCAGATGCAAACGTTCTGCAGTGTGTGATGCTATGCCACATGCGCTGCCGAGATGAGGTGCCGATGCCTCTGACCCTCCTTTTGTTCCGTTCCTACTGTGGACTTGTGGCGCAAATGCAACGCTGTTTCCGAGGGCACCGAAGACTCTTGATCCGTGCACCAAGTGAAGGCCGGGTTATACGTCGAAGCCGATAAACTGACGATGATAACAGAGATTCAGAGACAAAGACACTCGCCTGCAGATGCAAAAAAAAATGTTCAGTGCGTGTTGCTATTGCCACAACCGCTGCCCAAATAAGGTGCCGGTGTCGCTGAGCATCCTTTTATTCTGTTCCCAATGCGGACTGGCGGCGCAGGTGCAGCGCTAATTCCGACAGCACCGGGGATTCTTTATCCGTGCACCTGCTGAAGCCCGGGTCACACGTGGAAGCGGATAACCTGACGATGATCAGGTGGTGTGGGAGACAAGGACACATGCCTGCAGATGCACACAACTTTGGTTAGAGTGTATTGCTATTGCCACTACCGCTGCCCAAAGAAGATTCCGGTGCCGCTGAGCCTCCTTTTAGTCTGTTTCTACTGCGGACTGGTGGCGCAATCGCAGCGCTGGTTCCGACAGCACTAAAAACTTGATCCGCGCACCTGGTGAAGGTCGGGTCACCCGTGGAAGCCGATAACCTGACGATAATCACGGGAAGTGGGAGACAAGGATATATGCCTGCACATGCAAACAACTTTGTTCAGTGCGTGTTACAATTGCCACAACCGCCGCCCAAGTTAGGTACCAGTGCCTCTGAGCTTCCTTTCATCCTCTTCCTACTGCAAGCTTTTAACCACTTTCTTCATCCTCGTAATCAATGTCTTCTCTATTTTTTCTGTCTACACCCTTTCCCCTTCCGCCAACGCCGAGTAGCAGGTCAGAACTTTGATTCAGGCCGACCTCTGAGCTTTTCCCTCATAATAAATACCTCTGTCTTTCTTCCTACGGCGGAGTGGCGGCGCAAGTGCAGCGTTGGTCTCGACAGCACCGAAGAATCTTGATCTGTGCTTCTGCTGAAAGGCGCGGCACCTTTTCAGGCCGATAACCGTACGTTAGACACTGGGAGCAGGGAACAATGGCACGCGCATTCGGATGCAAAGAACCTTGGTCAGAGCGTCTTGCTATTGCCGCAACCGCTCCCAGAATGACGTATCGCTGCCATTGTGCTTCCTTTAAAGCTCTTCTTACGGCGGGCAGGCGGACTGTACGCAGCGGAGGTTCCACCTTTGTTCCATGCAGGTCCACGCGTGGCCTTGGTGAAGGCCGGGACACAGGTTGAGGCCAGGAACAGGACGCTGATCATAGGGAGCATCAGGCAACGACACTGCCCTTCAGATGCAGAGAAAGTTGGCCAGTTCATGTTGCTATCGGCACCACCGCTGCCAGAATCAAGAACATGACAGCGGAACATATCTGGAGCTCCGCTGAGGTTGCCGCTTGTGTAATCTGCTGTTGGCCCTGTCGCAAGAGCAGCAGCAGAACAGAGCAGCTTCCGCTATGCAAGCTCCTTCGGGGGCATCTTCTTGGACCATCACTAGCACTCAGAAGGATACCCAAATGTTCGCTTGGCTCCACGGTGGTGACGTTGATGGCTGAATGAGACATTATGACCGGCGAGGGCAGTTAACTATTGGAGCAATTTGGCAAAGCTGACGCATGTACTTTTTTATTCAGCGAACTAACTGAGGACTTGGTTTCGAACCATGCAAATAATTTCAGTTGCAGCTGCGGCAGATTTTTGGCATCCACATTCTGCGCATAAGTGTCGCGATAAAGAAACTGCCGATCGTTTTTACCACACCGATGAGTCTTAACACAAAGAAGACGTCCTCACCTTTTGCCTCCATGGCGGAGAATTACCATACGGGACATTTACTCAATAGTGTTTTGACCGTTGCGTTCCTTGCCCTTGACGTGAGCAACCCCTCTATTCTAGCCGACGCCATCGTTTGATGCCAGCTGCTTGATGAGCTTCATTTGATTCGCTTGCTGCTTGACAGGCGTGATCACAGGGTAACGAAAGACAACGAGATGCGGGCAATGATTCCTGCCATCACTCGTTAGTAATAACCAGCAGAAGCTTCATCGTGTGCTCGATGGATGGATGTTATGAGCTTCCCCTTTGGAACAGGACGGCGGGTTGCGCTACCAAGCTCTTGCATTACAACGCCTAATGTCCTACCTAGGTTAAACAATAAAAAAAGAACGCTATCAAATCCCGCAACCAAATTTTCTGATCCCCTATGGCGAACTATTCTTTTGTACGTCTCAGTTTTTTTTTTTCGTTTCCCTACTTTTCTTCCATCAATCCTCCAAACGTTCTTACAGCGTCTCCTAGTGGCGGCCTACGTAACATCATGAGGAAAAAACTGGCTTCAGTGACGGGCCTGTAAGGCGCAAGCATTCTGTTCTTTCCAACTCCCACACGCGCTCAGTTTGCTACTGTGGCATCACCCTTCCTGCAAGCCCATCCACCTCGGGCTGCACCACATGGTTCGCCCTACCTTCTCAGCAAGAGCACATGGCTCCGCCTTATGACAGCGTATGGCGCCAAACCGGCCCGTCTGCTATTACTGGGAGATCCGTGGTCATATTTAAAAGTTTTTCCAACGCCGCCAATGGGATGAACGACGCGGTTTTATAGCTGTTGAGCGAGATGGAGCTTTCTGCCGAGCACCACAACAGCGCCACTTTTACAAACGCTTCCCATCTCCAGACAACCTCGGCACAGCCGAATGTTTTCCTTACCTGCGTCGTCGTTCTCTCTGGCGGATGTGACCCTCGTTTCCTCCTCACAGTCCTGCCATTTCGTCGCCAGACCAGTGCTCCGGAGGCTAGACGGGGCCGCTTTTGGAGGCAAAGCTGCATCTATCGGACTACATCAAAACGCTCGCGAGCGCTCGTCTAATATAACGATTGCTCTGTGTTACTGGTGTGCACATTGATCCCGTGGTTGACACGGGGGCTCCGCTTCCAGGTATTAGCGCCCTAGATCAAGACGCCCTACAATGTCCCACGCTTTCATTGTATTAATGGCGTCCTTGTTCAGCCTTCCGGAGTTGTTTTCATTGAAGGAATGAGTCACAACCATCACTGTCTCGTGTTGTTCTCTTGCACTCAGAAATCATTTAAGGATGGGACCCCATCTCTACCAGATGAGCTTTGATCTGCTGTCGTCAACGTGTAAGTGATAAAAGAGACACCGATGTTTTTGTGAAGCCAGCATACACAGTCTGCTTATTGGGCGGGGTTTCTTCTTCGTTCAAGCGTGCACAGGTCCTCGAAACGTTCCACGAAAAACCAGCTGCTGGTCATTAAGCTTTTCACAAAAACTATATCCGGACCAAGAGCCATTTCTTCTGGCTTGACCATTCTACCTTGTGACTAAATTCGTCGGTTGTTACAAGCTTTGCCACTGCAGAAGCGACTAACGACGCCTTTGGCTTGCCTGCTACAGCCCATTCTAATTCCTGAGATGCCTTTTGATATAGTTTGAATAGATGTCTTCAGACCTCTTTCTATCACAGCGTCAAGTCGCTGTGATCGGAAGACGCTGCTCATATTTATTCACCGCTTTGGACTCTATGGTCTCTGAACCTACAAGTCAACAGCAAATCTGTCACCACTAGGCCAGAATCCTCGCAAGGTATGCTTCTCAAAACTTCACCTAGATCCTTGATTTGTTCATTTATTGGACTAACGTTTGTTTCACCATATTTTCCTTCCATATTTGTCATGGCTTCATCGTTTCTCTTTTCAGGAAGATGGACAAAATAAAGCGCATTGGTCCGCAAGCTGCCCACCCCAAGCCATAAGAAACTCAACGGTCACTATAATGACAACAGGTCTTGAACTACGTACTTCAACATGAAATGTTTGCAAGTTTACGATGTAGAGGGGTGAGAAGCCTATCACGAAAGCAGCAGTGCACAGTTTTCTGTCATACCAGGCGAGAGTACTGAAATTTTACATAGAGGCTTACTTGCTTTTAAGGCGTTTTATGACAATTTGAGAAGTTACATAATGAGTCCCAACTTGTTTCTTTTCTAGTCATCATAGCCGTGACGACCACTACAGAACAAATGTAGCAAGCTACTCCTTCCTGATGCACGACCTCTGTTCTACTCTTTCCAAATCAGCTAGACGGGCATTACTTCCAAGTATCACGTAATCCCTTACAAAGTTATTTGTCATATGGAAATACAAATAATTTTAAAACCATCAAAAACACTCAATGCAAGTTTGAGAAAATTATACTTCATGTTGACTGAAACTCTGGTAGTCACTCTTCTTTTTATTATTCAATTTTGTATATGTTAAGTTATACGTTAAGTATATGTTAAGTTGTTAAGTACCCTAACAGCCATATGGCATTAAAGATGGGAGTTGTTACAAAGTAGTTGAGTAAAACAAACAAACAATTGTAGTGAGTTCTGGTCATATAATGACTCCCCTGATTATATTACGTTAGCTAATGTTGTGCAAAAGAAGTTTGTCATCGTTCGTGGCTACGACAATTGGTGAGACGCGATTGCATTACTGAGATGTACGGGGGATAAAGTATTGAAAGAAGGACTTCGTGTAACACCAATCAATTGCTACCTTACTGCGATGATCGACATGTTTTGAAATCTACTGCGGCCGCAGTACGAAGTCGCTGTGAAGTGCGGTGTGATGGAAAATGTGATGAAATAGCGAACGCCGGGCGACATTTCGGCGGTTAGTGGTCGAATAGGTGCTAGGTTGGTATTCATTGAGGTTATACTCGCAGTACTGCTGTAACTGGAAAGAATGAAACAAGTAGTATGGTTTCTTTATTAGTTCAAGTGAACTAATAAGACTAACGCCCCTGGGATCCCGCATTGCAGATGCATATTGAAGCTTCGAGCCTATTAGACTCTTGCAAAGCTGTACTTTAACGTAGATGGTGCTTTAGAAAAGTTACGCCGTCGGTACCCGAGCATATGATTAGCTTTGCGAATGACGCACTCTATATTATTGGACCACTTTTAATTATTTGTAATGTTTGCAGCGGGATATTTATATGACATGATGAAATTTAAGGGAATGCTGTAAAGAGGAAGCTTTAGCTGGAGTGCTCGTATCTAAATACATGTAAAAAGAGAATTAGTTTTTCTTGTTAACCACTGCACCAAACTTAACGTGGTTTGTTGCATTTAAAAGAAAAACTCAAAATCTAGCGACTCTTGGTTTCGAATTTTTTATTTAGGTAGTTAATGTTTTACTAAAAGCTAGCCAAAATCAAATCCTTTCAGAGAACTAAACTAGCAAGTTTACAACTCTGTAACTCAGCAGCGAAAAATGACATCGCACTCCTGTGAATTGCAGCTAGTAGTACATCTGTAATGGTGGTTCGCACTTATGTCTGTATGTAGGCAAGCGGTAATGAACGTCAGAGACGTGGGGACAGACGTAAACCAACATTTATCGAAGATGGTAGAAGTGAAACAAAACAAGCAGTAAACGAAGAGTATAGAATGATAGTCACTAAAACAAACTCATGTCTACATTAGGTCGTACGCACAGTGTTCTAGAAAGGGGTGAAAATGTCTCACATATTCAGTTTCGATGGTGGCTACGATCGGCGGTAGAACTGTCGTGACGATTCTAGTTGGAGGCGAGCCAAGGAATGATGACCCTCGTGGGAGGCGAGCCAGGCACCAACTGTCGTGGCAGGCGAGCTAAGAGGCGGCGACAATACTGTTCATCAGATGAGGCAGGCGACGGGCCCCGGCTGCATTACCGTGGCCAGCACACTCGAACGGGTGTCAGGTGGGCGGCTTCCAACGCCACAACTCAACGTGCCACCTCCAGCAAGAGGCGGCCTGAAAGCAAAGGCCTCGGTTTGGCCTCAATTAGGCCTCGTCCCGGACGCAGGCTTACGCTGATCCGGCAGGCGGCTATGAACAGGTAACAGCCAGGGCTGCACCAAACGGCGTCACACCAGGCGCCGCTCAACGTATGCACCAACAGGCAGGCACGTGCTCAAGCCAGCCTCAGGTACAGCAGCAGTAGCTAGCGCAACAGCGCCCTGGGTCCTGCTTCTTCCAAATCACGAGTGCTTAGCTGGCTGGTTTGGCATCCGCCTCTTCTCCCTTTTCCTCTTGGTGAGAATACTTGACGCTACCAAGCGCGCAAGCTGTCCCTGGTTGGACTTCTTCTTCGTTCTTCATTCTTTTCGACACAAACTGAAGTAAAGTCATTGAGCTACAATTATCCGCCCACTTAACAAATCTGTATGGAAAACAACTTGTCCACAGTGCACACTATTTATAAACATACACAAACATGATTTGCTTGATGCTGTACACATCTGTCCTAGCGTAACCTTACGATGGTAACTATAGTAACGTGTCCCAGAGTCCCGAGAGCAACTCACTAGGGTAGCCTTTTTATGGCATCCCTTTGGCGTAGAGTCAGGGAGGCTATTTCATGTCTTTCGGAAATATCCGACTAGACGGTATCTGCGGCATACTTCTGGTTGTGTGGTTCTGTTTCCCTTTCCTTATATATTTTGAGAAGGTTAATGTGGAATAGGCTCATTAGCGAACCGAGGTCTATAAAGTAGTCGTAATCGCTGCATCTTTCAACGACTGCGAAGGGGCCCTTCCAGGTCAAGAATAGCTTGTTCTCTGATGGAAGAAGCATAACACTTTATCGCCTGTAAAAAGCTGTCTAGCTCTTGACTTTCTATCAAAGCACATCTTTCGGGAAGCTTTTGCCTGCTGCAGTTCTTCATTAGCCATCTTGCAGGTATCCAGTAATCTTTCCTGGAGCTCTACGACATATCCGTACGTCGTCTTGCTTTCTGTGTCGAGATTATCGCTTGTCCAGAGTTCCTTAAGTATGGGCATCGTTCCACGCACAAATCTTCCGCACAGGAGGTCAAATGGCGAAAACCCATTGCTTGCTTGTGCGACCTCTCGACAGGCGAAATGCTCTGGGGCCAAGTATAGATACCATATTTAGGGCATTCCTGACAGATACGTCAGATCATTTAGTTAAGTGTTCCATTAAACATTTCCACAATACCATTCGCTATTGCATGGCACGGCATTGTGGGCAGTTGTAGAAATGACAGTAGTCGTCCCCATTCCTGCACTAGGCTGGATATGAAAACTTTGGCACGTTCACTTACTATCTCTCGTGGAACACCAACGCGAGAAAACATTTCGAGTAGGCCTTCTGCTACCCGCTCTGTCTTAATACTTGGTAATGCTGCCGTGTCGGGGTAGCGCGTAGCAAACTGGATCATGGTCAGCGCATATTTATTCCCTTTATCGGACGTTGGCGAGAGAGGACCACTAATGTTAACTGCGACTCGGTCGTAGGGTGTCCCGATGATGGGCATATTTACCAATGGCACGCGGCCTACAAGGTGCTTCGGTATGGTTCTCTGGTATGTCACATGATTTCACGAAACTTGTTAAGTTTGCCTGTACTCCCGGCCAATAAAATTCCTCAAGGACATGGTCTACCGTCCTCTTTTGTCCCTCATGATCAGCAAGTAACCCTGCACGTGCCATCTTTGTTATTCTGTTCCGGAGCTTCTTCGGGACCACAAGTTGCTCCAAGTCCCGCCGTTCTACAGTCTGGTAGAGCCGAAAGAGAATGCCTCGAACCACCACGAACTCTGTTAAAGCTTGCTTCTTTGACGTGCTTCTATTGTCGGAGTCTGCGAAACAAGGCTATCCCGTGGGATCCGTGTTTCGCAACTATCGCAGTTCCTCCGGTCTTATGTTTAACGAGTTGACTTGTGGTGCGGGTAGTTTTCGTTGCTGCTCTTTCTTTTTCCCTGCAGCAGCCGCCATTCCTTCTTTACGCGAATGTGTTGCACTGGGACTTGACAATGCTGAATCGAATTGCTTGCACACAGTATCGTCAATCGGGAGGACACCTTCAACGTTGCCAAGCGCAACTTCGTACAAAGGGTTCTCCTTGCAAACTGCAATAAGGTCTCCCTTGTAAACCGGCGAGTCAATATACACCTCTGCCTCTGGCAATCTCTTTGCAGACACGTCTAATACGTGTTTAATACGAGTATCACCAGTCAATTTGGAGTTCCGAACGAGTGCCCGTTTCACTACGACTTTGTCGCAGCCGGTATCTCACAAGACGGTAACCCTTTTCCTTTCAAGTGACCCATCACCGTCGTCATCGGATTCGGCACAGCTGCACACATTGTACCACTGTTGGCAACATGAAGAACATTGTGACCATATTCTGCAAGTTGTGGGGCAAGTTCCTGTTTTTATTGTTCCCCTTCGTCTTATCCTGGTTTTAAGAGAGAGCATGACACTTCGACATGCGTCCTATAGCCAGTAGGACATGCATCAGCCCTATGGCCTGTCTGCTTGCATTTCCTGCAGGTTGATGCATTGGGACTTCTGGATTTAGTCCAGTAGTCAGAAGCTCAGTGTCCCTGTTTATTACAGAGAAAGCAGAGCTGTTTTCCTTTGCTTTCATTTGTAGCCACTGCTTCATTGTGGGCTAGAAGCTTCCCCTCGTTTTCCTATTCTTCCTTGCCTCAAACAAAATTGCTTATTCCTTGCGCTTCCAGGTACTGGTCGGCTGTCTTTCCCAGTGTGTCAAGATCAAGACCTCCTCTTTCCTTGAGAAAGATGGTCAGCTTTGCCTCGCAGCGTTACAAAAATTGTTCTTACACGATCTTGTCTTGCAACGCGTCATACATCTTCGGCGTCTTGGCTCACTCTTGCCAGTGGTCAAAGTGCCCGAGAAGATGTCCTGCAAACTGTCTTGCCGTCTCAGCATTCTGGGGCTTCGCTTCCCGAAACTTCTCGCGATACCCTTCTTCCGTAAAGCGGAACCGCTGCAGAAGCGTCTGTTTTAACTTCGCGTAATCCGTCGCGTCTTCCGCAGACATCCCACCTACTACCAGTAATGCTTCGCCAGTCAGACAGAGACTTAATGACAAGACCCACTTCTCTTGCGGCCAGCTTTGACTAACAGCCACTTTCTCAAACCTTTGTATATAGGCGCCTAGTTCATCTCTACCCTCGTTAAAGGGAAAACCATGACCTCCACCGGTCTTATCGCTTACGCCACTCGCATGTGAACGCTGCGCCTCTACTATCTGCCATCGCTCTCTCTAAAAGGAGTGCTCGTTCAGCCTCCAGGCGGGCTAACTCTCCAGTATGTTCTTCCTGTGCCGCTATCCTTGATTATTCTCGTTTCTTTGCTGACTAATCTCTCATATCCTTCTGCTCTGTGCTCACTCATGCCTTCAAAGCCTCTCCACTCAGTACCTTCTCCTTACCTAACTCAACTAGCATTCTCTTTTCGTCCATTATCGTCTACGCACACAAACTACACGCGGCTTTAAGATGTAATGATAGAGCTTGTGCTGTGGGGGACGCCAGAAATGTAACGGTTGTTCGTCACGTATGTCTGTGTGCAGTCAAGCGGTAATGAATGTCAGAGAGGAGCGGACAGACGTAAACCAACTTTTGTCAAGAAAGGTAGAAGTTAAAAAAGCAAGCAGTAAACACGGAGTACAGAACGAAAGTCCCTAAAAGAAACACTTGTCTACATTAATGCCTAAGCACAGCGCTCAAGAAACGACTGAAAACATCTCACATAATCAGTTCCGATGGTGGCAACAATTAGCGGTGCAATTGTCGTGACGATTCTGGTTGGGGGCGAGCTAAGGCACGAACTCTCATGGGAGGTGAGCCAAGACGCGATGACGACACTCGTCATCAGATGAGGCAGGCGAAGGAACCCGGCTGCATTAATGTGGCCAGCGCAGTCGAACGGGTGCCAGGCGGCTGGGTTCCTCTGCCACAACTCGACGCGCCACCTCCAGCAAGAGGCGGCCTCAAAACAAAGGCCTCGGTTAGGCCTCAATTCGGCCTCGTCCCGGACGCAGCCTTACACTGATCCGGCAGGCGGCTACTAAACAGGAAACAAACCAGGCCTGCCCCAACGGCGTCACACCAGGCGCCAGTCCACGTCTGCACCAACAGACAGGCGCGCCTACAAGGCAGTCTCAGGTACCGCAGCAGGAGCCCCCAGAAGAGCGCGCTGGGTTCAGCGTCTTCCAAATCATGAGCGCCTCGCCTGCTCGTTCAGCACCCGCCTCTTTTTTTCTTCATGTGGAGATTCATTGACTCTGCCAAGCGCGCAAGCTGTCCCTGGCTCGCCTTCTACTTGTTTCTGCATTCTTCTCGACACAACATTCAAAACCCTAAATGTACTCACAAAGTCCACGTTCACACAACTTAGTAATATTAGGTCCTTGCGCTACACCACGTAAAGCAGAATAAATTTATATTTTGCACACGAGTCTCAAAAAATTAGTAATATAAGAATACGGCTTTTGCAGGACTGTTGTACACAATGTAAAAATTTTACCTAATAGATAAATTGACACACTGAATTTGTCCGCTTTGAATGATGTAATGGACGCCGTTCACAGAATGGCGAAGTCTGTTCTTCACGGAGAGCTATTAGTGCGTAAATTTTGCGCTTCTATTTTTTCAAGCTTTAGAATCTGGAAACAAAATTCTGGCCCAAAATCAAAAATCCGCTTCAATAGTCACTAGAATTTAACTTTTTTCTCTGAAATGTAACAAATTTCATTAATATCGGTGCGGGCTTCATGCGTATTATATTTATTTGAAGAGGCCACGCCGTAGTTGGGTCCAAGCTAAAGCTTCCTCGTAACTTGGCAAGTGGTATGATAAGAATTGGATATCAATACGCGCATTATATTACATCTTTAATTACAAATTCCAAACATGTACAGTTTGCGCGAAATCGACAAATAGGCTAGCCCTGTGCCGTAAGATATAGCTACAAAAAGTATGTTTGCACAATCGGCCTATTCCATGCTTCTAAAAGATACAAATCGCTAAAAACAATTTTTCTTTCTCTTGAAACAGCAGATGACAAACCTGAGCACTGTGTCTTCCCGAAAATTTTTCGAAATGTGCGCGGAGTGAGCTTGGCTTGACATTCAGCCAATGAACAATGGAAGAGCAACGTAAGCCTCAGTGTGGGAACTTTTCTTCGTGACGGCCCTCATAAATATGTTTGATCGTTCAAACGTTGGATCCAGGCTGAGGCTCCTTTGCTCATCACTGTTACTCAATTGAAGCCTTCATCTCCTTGCAACCACTTTGCCTAGTTTGGATGCACAAACGATATTGACGCATGTACTTAACTTTTATCGGGCGACCGCGTTTCGCCGCCTTACAAATGTTATCGCACAGCGCAAGACGCGCCTGCATGTACAAGAAGTTTTTGGAATGTTATCGATGGTTCCGTCCACTGTCTTTCACCGCAACTTGTGTAATCTGATTGCATCTATGCGCGACGCGAACAGTGTAGAACTTCGTGGAAGACACGCGGGTCCCAGCGGTTAATCTGGAACATTCGACGACCGATCTATAAAAGCCGACGCACTTGACCCTCTGATCAGTTTTTCGACGATAGCCGACCGTGTTCGCCGCTATCGTTGTGCTATAAGTGTAGCCTGTTTTTGTGGGCACAGGTTCGCCCAATAAAGGTTAGTTTTGTCTTTCACGGTATTTGCTACTCTGTTCTTCAACGTCCCACCACGTGACATATGGTGGAGGTGCTTTTCGTTCATGTACCTGACGCCCCCGACAAGCCGTGATCCAAGCCCGGACCGCAAAGAGAACACCAGCGTAGTCCTGGAGCATCGAGCAAGCCGCCGTCTTCAACAGCTGCCCCCGGAGCACGGACTTCTAGCTGAGAACACCAAGAAGATTATGGCCAAGGCAACCCCAGAGGCAGCCCCAGCGTCCCCATCGTGCTGCAGCAGCCCAGGGAACCTCCGACGTTCCGCGGATCAACATTCGAGGACCCGGAAACCTGGCTCGAGACGTATGAGAGGGTCGCTACGTTTAACAGTTGGGACAGCGACGACAAGCTGCGGCACGCTTATTTCGCACTGGAAGACGCCGCCAGGACCTGGTTCGAGAATCGAGAAGCCACCTTAACGACGTGGGACCTGTTCCGAAGCGGCTCCTTGCAAACGTTTACAAGCGTCGTGCGAAAAGACCGAGCCCAAGCACTACTAGAAACCAGAGTGCAGCTGCCAAACGAGACGATCACGATCTTCACGGAGCAGATGGCCCGTCTTTTCCGGCACGCCTACCCGGAAATGTCAAAGGAGAAAAAAGTCCGCTTCCTGATGCGGGGCGTCAAGCAAGAACTTTTCGCAGGACTTATTCGCAACCCACCGAAGACCGTAGCTGAGTTTTCTGCAGAGGCATCGACGATCGAGAAAATTCTGGAGAAGCGCACCCGGCAATATAGCCGCCAGGGGCTCACGCCGCAGTACGCAATCCAAGGACTGGGTTCCGGCGACCTTCAGGAGACCATCAGGGGCATTGTGCGCGAAGAACTGCGCAAGGTCCTGCCTTCGTCGCAGCCCCAAGTGGCTTCGATCGCCGACATCGTGAAAGAAGAGGTGCACCGATCGCTTGGAGTTCCCGAGCTGCAACCACAATTACCGCAGCCCCAGCTAGACGCGATGACATACGCCGCCGTCGCACGCCGTCAAGGTCCCTGTCCGCGACCACGCCAGGGCCCTGCAACGACGCAATTCCGTCGTCCGCCGCTGCCGCCGCCGCCAGCACGCGCACCCGTCGCCCAGCGCACCTACGCGAGGAAGACGGACTTTTGGCGAGCCCCCGACCACCGCCCGCTCTGCTATCACTGCGGAGAAGGCGGCCATGTGTATCGCCGATGCCCATACCGGGAGATGGGACTGCGAGGTTTCGCTGTCAACGCTCCGCGCCCGCAGCAAGGTAAACGCCCTCGCGATATCGCCGACTACCTCGCCGCTACTCAGCGGAGCTCTCGACGACCGTCGCGTTCGCCATCACCAGGCCGCTACCTCTCGCCGCACCGCCGACAATACACTGGCCCAGCCCGGGGCCGGTCAGCGAGCCGATATCCGGAAAACTAAACGCAGCAACCGATGGAGGTGCAGTTGCTGTTCGTCGAACTGACGAAGATCCTCCGCCGCCGACGAAGACGACAAAGAAACCATCTCGACGACCTAATGACGACACGCCGCCGTCCCGACGAAGTCAGGAAGCCAAGACTACACCGACGAAAAACGGCCTGACGACGCGACGTTCCAGCTTCAGTTCAACACAACGCAGCCGTGATCCGACGCCAAGACCCAACTGCAACGCCAGACAAAGAACCACCGACCTCGACGTACTTCTCGACGGCCATGCAGTCACTGCCTTAGTCGACACAGGGGCCGATTACTCCGTAATGAGTGGGCACATCGCCGCCCAGTTGAAGAAGGTTAAGACTGCTCTGAAGGGCCCCCAAATTCGGACCGCTGGAGGACACCTCATTACGCCGACTGGAATCTGCACGCCAAGAATAACCGTTCATGACCGGGCTTACCCTGCCACCTTCGTTATCCTCCAACAGTGTTCACGAGACATCATGCTCGACATGGACTTCCTGAACCAACACGGCGCAATCATACACCTGAAGTCAAAATCGATAAAGCTGTCGGAAGATCAAGCGATGCCGCCGCAGAGCTTTCGTAGTCACCACGCCTTGAGTGTTCTCGAAGATCAAGTGAGCATCCCGCCTCGCTCGAGCATTGTTATTTCGGTCGGCGCCGAAACACCCGCTTACGTAGACGGCGTCATTGAAGGCGACCAACGTCTACTGCTAGACTGCGAAATTTGCGTCGCAAGAGAGATCGCACGACTCCATAGAGGGAAAATTGCAGTGTTCCTGACAAACTTCAGCCAAGAGTTCAAGCACATCAACAAGGGCATGACGATCGCGTACATCGAGGAAATTCTGGAAAGCAGTAATGCGTTTGTCCTCTCGGGTTCCGCCGCATCTACCCCGACGAAGATGGTCCGAACCAGACTACGACATTAATCCAAGTCTCCCCGTGATTAGGCAACAGCAGCTCAGAAATCTGCTCCGACGATACAAAGGCTGCTTTTCGACGTCATCGAGGATTCGACAAACACCAGTCGCCAAGCATCGCATAATCACCGAGGAGTGCGCTCGACCACTCCGCCAGAGCCCTTACCGAGTTTCGCCGCGAGAACGTGAAGCTATAAGAGAACAAGTCGAAGAAATGCTGCGCAACGACATCATCCAGCCGTCGAAAAGCCCGTGGGCATCCCCTGTTGTACTGGTAAAGAAAGAGGACGGAACCCTACGTTTCTGCGTCGATTATCGTCGTCTGAACAAGATCACGAAGAAGGACGTATACCCCCTCCCACGAATAGACGACGCATTGGATCGGCTCTGCAGTGCTAAATACTTCTCGTCGATGGAACTCAATTATGGCTATTGGCAAATAGAAGTCGACGAAAGAGATCGCGAAAAGACGGCCTTCAACACCGCATACGGCCTCTACGAGTTCAAGGTTATGCCATTCGGACGGTGCTCGGCGCCTGCAACGTTCCAGCGCGTCATGGACATGGTGTTAGCAGGATTGAAGTGGCAGACCTCTCTCGTTTATTTGGATGACGTCGTCGTCTTCGCCGGAAACTTCGACGATCACTTCAGGCGGCTTGCGACAGTACTAAACGCCATCAAGTCGTCAGGGCTTACTCTGAAGCCGGAAAAATGCCGCTTCGCTTACGATGAGCTTCTGTTCCTAGGCCACGTAATCAGCAAATCTGGTGTCCATCCAGGCTCGCAAAAGACAGCTGCTATCGCACAGTTCCCGCAATCCATCAACTAGACGGCAGTGCGTAGATTCCTTGGCATGTGGGCCTACTACAGGCGCTTTGTCAAGGACTTTTCACGCATCGCCGAGCCTTTGACACGTCTTACTAAATGTGATGTTGAGTTCAAGTGGGAAACGCCGCAGGCCGACGCATTTCAAGAACTCAAACGACGCATGCAGTCGCCGCCTGTACTTGCGCACTTCGACGAGTACGCCGGTACAGAAATCCATACTGACGCCAGTAGCCTAGGCCTCGGTGCCGTTCTAGTCCAGAGGAGAAACGGAGTCGAACAGGTGATAGCTTACGCGAGCCGGTCGCTGTCAAAAGCGGAATGCAACTATTCCACGACCGAAAAGGAATGCCTGGCCGTCGTTTGGGCTACAGCTAAATTTCGCGCTTATCTTTATAGCAGGCCATTCAAAGTCGTCAGTGACCTTCACGCGTTGTATTGGCTAGCGAATATAGAGGATCCTTCAGGACGACTGGCGCGGTGGCGCCTCAGACTAAAAGAATACGACATCACTGTAACCTACAAGTCCGGACGAAAACACTCCGATGCCGATTGCCTATCACTCGCACCCATTGACCCGCCGCCGCAAGATGACCAGAATGACGACGCCTTCCTTGGAATGATAAGCGCAGAAGACTTCGCTGAACAGCAACGGGCAGACCCGGAGCTAAAAGGCCCCGTCGAATATTTGGAAGGGCACACCAACCTTGTCCCCAGGGCATTTAAGGGCGGATTATCTTCCTTCACGCTTCAAAACAGTCTACTCGTGAAGAAGAACTTCTCACCAGTCCGTGCCAATTACCTTCCTGTTGTCCCGTCAGCACTTCGTCCGGAAGTATTGCACGCCCTACATGACGATCCGACCGCTGGACACCTCGGATTTTCCCGGACACTATCGAGGATACAAGAAAAGTATTATTGGCCGCGCCTGACCGCCGACGTCGCCCGTTATGTCAGAACATGCCGAGACTGTCAGCGACGCAAGACACCGCCGACAAGGCCAGCCGGATTACTACAGCCAATCGAGCCTCCTTGCCGACCATTACAGCAGGTCGGGATGGACTTGCTGGGACCCTTTCCGACGTCAATAACCGGAAATAAGTGAATCGTCGTGGCGACGGACTACCTCACCCGCTTCGCTGAAACAAAAGCACTGCCGAAAGGTAGCGCAGCCGAAGTGGCGAAATTCTTTGGCGAAAACATCCTGCTGCGACATGGCGCCCCAGAAGTCCTCATCACCGACAGAGGAACGGCCTTTACAGCGGAGCTCACCCAAGCCATTCTGTAATACAGTCAGACAAGGCACAGGAGGACAACAGCCTACCACCCGCAGACGAATGGTCTTACGGAGCGGCTGAATAAGACCCTTGCCGACATGCTAGCGATGTACGTCGACGTCGAACACAAGACCTGGGATTCCGTCCTGCCGTACGTAACATTCGCTTACAACACGGCGGTGCAAGAAACAACACAGATCACGCCGTTCAAGCTGGTCTACGGCAGGAACCCGACGACGACGCTCGACGCCATGCTGTCGCACGTCACTGACGAGGAGAACCTCGACGTCGCTACCTATCTTCAGCGTGCCGAAGAAGCCCGACAGCTCGCCCGCCTGCGGATCAAGAACCAGCAGAGGACCGACAGCCGACACTACAACCTCCGACGACGCTTCGTCGAGTACCAGCCCGGCGACCGTGTTTGCGTATGGACCCCGATACGCCGACGAGGACTCAGTGAGAAACTACTGCGACGCTATTGCGGACCCTACAAGGTCATCCGACGTATTGGCGCACTGGACTATGAGGTCGTGCCAGACTACATTTCGCATTCACAGCGGCGCCGCGCACGATCTGAAGTGGTCCACGTGGTGCTCCTTAAACCCTTTTACGGACGCTGACGAATTTCCTTATTTTTTTTTTGTTTTCTGTGCTAAAAGTGCTTTTGTTTACTTTCGTTTGTTTGCAGCATCGGGTCCATGCTTTTTAAGAGGGGGGCAATAACACATGTACTAAACTTTATTGGGCGACCACGTTTCGCCGCCTAACAAATGTTATCGCAGCGCTAGACGCGCCGGCATCTAAAAGAAGTTTCTGGAATGTTATCGATGGTTCTGTCCACTGTCTTTCACCGCAACTTGTGTAATCTGATTGCATCTATGCGCGCCGCGAATAGTGTAGAACTTCTTGGAGGACACGCGGGTCCCAGCGGTTAATCTGGAACATTCGACGACCGATCTATAAAAGCCGTCGCACTTGACCCGCTGACCAGATTTTCGACGATCGCCGACCGTGTTCGCCGCTGTCGTTGTGCTATAAGTGCAGCCTGTCTTCGTGGGCACAAGTTCGCCCAATAAAAGTTAGTTTTGTCTTTCACAGTATTTGCTACTGTGTTCTTCAACGTCACCACCACGTGACAATATTTTTTCAACATGAAACCGTAAATTGCATGTTCCATTGATCCGTGAGCAATAATTGGACTTGGAATTGGAAGAAAGCTTCGCTCAATTTCAGCTTTCAATTCCACTGAATAGATAGTTCTCTGTATTTGTTTATGTTGTAAACTTAGTGACTAGCAGCCTTTAGTCCACCTGAGCTGTAGGAAAACTGAGCATGTACTGGTTCATTCACCATTGACAATAAACAATGTATGCTTACTTTTGAAGTGTCTTTCTGCCAGTTGAAGCGTCTTAGTGACCTGGAGACGTAATAAACATATCTGTAGTCATGATAGAGTACCGTACACGGGATTACCGCCCCGAACGGGGTTGCAAAACGCCCAAAAGCAGCGAGCGCGCACGGAGCGCGGCTATATTTCTCACTACATATTGATGATGATATTAGTTTTCATTTTTGTCAGCGCCATCTTTCGGTCGTATATTTTAGTTCACAATGCCACCGCTTTCTAATTTCCGTTGCACTGTGGAAGGTACAGTTACCTTTCTATAAATTTATATGAGTGTTGTGTTGTTTGAGGTCGAGCAGAGACGTCGACGCAGAGAGATTCCTCCCACGGAGAGTGCCCATGGACGGTTCGAGAGGGAATCCCTCGACCGTGAGTGCTGCCACAGCTGCAAGGTGTGTGATGGACTGTGGTTTGATCACAACCTCACGCAACTGAAGAGCGCGGAATCCGGAAGTGAAGCTCAAATCAAGCAAAACCACGACAACGAGACAAAAACTTTCATGAAAATCGCGCTAAGAGGAGTTTAAACTTGAAAATAAGACCATCAGCTCCGCTGATTTGACAGCTTTTACTGCCTGGAAGTAGCTTTATTTTTTTTTAACCCATCGCGTTGTGTGATGGAGCGCGTCGTGTTCTGTTGAGTGTCTGAGGCAAAACATTTTTGTTGATAATACGCGGAAAGCACCAGACTTTGTCGCACAGTTTATAAAACGACGTCGCTTACAACCTACAGGCGGCTTGTCAGAGCGACCTTATCGCAAATCAGCTCACATGCTTATGGATATTGCACGAGACCACAGGAACTGGAACCCAATTATTCCATTTGTGGCGTTTATTCACAAGATCGCAGTTCAACGAACTACTCGTTACTCGTTCTTGTACCCTGTTTACAGCTGTTAGCCGACATTTAACATGGACGCCTCTTTCTTCAGTGTCCCTACTTGTTCCTCGATGCCTGCGTCCGAACAGTTCGTTTCAAGACTTGACAAATGTCGGCGGCGCTCTCGAGCAAAACCACCTGGCTCGACCCAACACAACAACCGGCTAACACCGCAGGCGAAATTACGACACCTCTCGCTGCAGCATTTGCTTTCTTTCCGGAGATGAGGTGTTGCTCTGGAAAACCACTCCTACCTCTGGATTTTGCGAAAATTTTCTCTCTTGTTTTCTAGGTCCCTCGTTATTACGGAACAGACCTCCCCTGTGAACTACCTTGTCACTCCCTTTGAAACTTCTGACGGTGGTGGAGGGATACCGAGTTTGTTCACGTTGCGCGTCTGAAACCGTTTGTTGGGTGTTTCTTGCGAGTGGAACTAGCGGACGAGCTTCCTGCGTCAGCGCCCGGGCTAAATTAGTGCGAGGGCTTCTTATGCATCCCATATTCGTCATCTGTTCATAAAAATCATCACTCGGGGCCGTGGTAGTGAGTGGCTCGCTCGCTGAAATAAAAGGAATACCTGCGGTCTAACCGTTGTCTCATTATGTGTTTAATTTACGGAAGCGGGGGCTGACATACGTATAACGTAGCCCTCCCTCCCATCCTTCCTGGTTAAACGAAAACTATGCTTGGTGTTCCTTGGCGAGCGCCTAAATCTAAAGAACGGAGCCTTTTTCTATTTAAGCCACGTCGACGTGCGGCTGCCGCAGTACGTTTCAGTACGCAACCCTGAACTCAACAGTGAAAAGACGCGGCGACAAAGATACTGCCCTGGGTAGGCGCAGTTTACTTGATCAATACTCCGTATAATGTCGGCGCAAAGGTGTCTCAAACGGACGCTGACATTCAGCCTTTTATAGGAACTTAGCACTTTGTTCAATTGATTACTTGATTTACTTGATCTTCGTTTATGTAGCCATTTATTTATCGGAAGTAGAAGGGTATTTTTTCCTTCTCATGAAGTATTATTAAAAGCGCCTCTCCCACCTGAGTACCCATTATTTACATATTCCTTCAATAATTGCAATCAAGTCGAAATAGTGCAATGTATTGTTTGACTTCTCTGCTACAGCACTGGTATCTACTTTTAATGACATTTTTGTGTTTATTGTATAAGTGTATGAGGCTCTCTCACAACTCAATAGGCCAGAAATTGGTTGATGTTGATGATCATTGATTGGCATTTACTTTGAAACAGGGCGGTGACAGAGAGTCATATAGACTCCCATTGAGCTATGCGAAACATGTTTTTTTTTAATTTTAGCACTTTCGAATAAATCTCCATAACCTTTTTCCTCAAAACTTCTCTACCTTTCACCACTACCTACGCCTCTGACAGATCCGGTTCTATTAATCTCTACGCCTCTTTTTTTCCACCAATACGCTAATAATGTACTCCTTATATCGACTGCCGACCTGTTAATGTTGCCATCCACTTAAAATCCATTCGCTTCTGTAAGGTGTACGTCACTTTCGGGTGTCACTGGGAAAAGCCTGTAGAATGTGAAGTGAGAGACTTATGATTTCATTAGGATATGCTGTGACGTCAGAAGTCTGGATGCAGCAGACACATGCCTGATCCTGTTACGTACATTTGCTCCCGTCAGTGTTTGGCCTTCGAAAACCAGCTCGAGCCCGTAATAGCAAGGCACTACCCAATGTGTAATCGTACATATTCTTCCTTCTAATTTCTGTCTTCCCATTTTTCTAAATCTCCATGGCCATTATTGTTTAATTCTTTGCATCCAATTCCCTCTCTACGTTCCTCACTGCCCTTTTGATGACGCCCGCTCGCCGATTTACACTTTCACTTACCATGCACTTAGTTGCCATTTTTATCTCTTTTCTATTCTGTATCCACGCTTTTCTAGTACAGATACTTGTGCATTTTAACCACCCATTTACTATGATCAGTGTTGCTGAGTCTCTCTCTAATCTAATTTTGCTTCACGCTTCTTTTATTTTAAGAGAGGCCCAAGCCATGTCACCCTGCAATTCCTGCGGTATGGTATAACCATGGCCTCCCGAAGCCAACCGGCCTGCTGTATTATGGTTAACTTCCAGCCCCGACAAGATATTCGATTTTCAGCGCAGAATGGCATTTGCAAACGTTAGCTCTGGTACCATTACTCGTTTCCAGGATCCACACCCCACTTCATTGTTACACTAGCACCAAAGTGTTCTTTGCATCAGTAGGGGTGCATTCTGCTTCCCCTTTATTTTGAAGTTATAGGATGGCTGAGTGAGTCCCTTCGTTTGCATGCTTAAACAAAGGTATTAATCTTGTTTAACTACAGATATGAATTGCTCTGAAATGATAACACGCAATTACTCGTCTCTTCATTAAAACGCATAATTGCCGATTTCTCTGTGCTAATCTTAAGGCCCAGATTTGTCGCTTCGTTCATCAGAGTGACGGCGCTCCGGCAACCTCTCCCCCACGCGTGCAAACACGATCGCGCTGCTTTCATGCCCAGGCTGGACAAGAAGCCCGGGTTCGAGAATGTCTGGGCCACCTCTCTCACTTTGGCGTGGATTTCATTGTAGGTGTCTTCGTAGAAGGGGGCGAGAACTGTTGGTGACTACAGGCGCTGCTTAAGCGCTTTGAAGGCGTCGGCTTGCGCCGTTTGTTACTGGATTTCGTAAGGGAGGTTAATGTCGTCTGATTTCGTAAGAGAGGGAAACATTTTTGATGAAGCGCCTATATTGGGCAGACAAGCTAATGAATGTGCGCACTCCCTTCTTATTGGTAGGCTGGGAGAAGTTAGCGATGGCAGATGTGTTCTGCGTATCGGGACGGGCTCAGGATTTGCTGGTCACGTGGACAAAGAACGCAAGCTCGTCGTAAGCGAATCGTCACTTTCCGGTTTCAAGTTGAGGCCTGATGACTTGATGACCTTTAGTACTGTCCGAAGCCGCCTGAGGTGATCGCCAAAACTCACGGCGAAGACAACAACATCAGTAGACAGGACAGGTCTGCCACTTCAACCCTGCTAACAACGTCTCCATCACGCTCTGCAAAGTTGCAGGGGCCAAGCACAGTCCAGATGACATGACCTTGAAGACATAGAGGCCGTCCGGTGTGATGAAAGCGTTTCTTTCGCGATACCTCTCGTCAGCTTCTGTTTGTTAGTAGCTAGTCTTGAGATCTATCGACAAGAAGTATTCAGCGTTGCAGAACCGATCCAATGCGCCGTCTATCCGTGGGAGGGGGTATAGGCCCTTTTTCGTGATCTTGTTCAGCCCACGATATGGGACACGGAAACGTAGGCTTATGACCTTTTTCTTCACCAAGACTACAGGAGACGCCCACAGGGTTTTCGACGGCCGAATGATGCGTCGTGAAGCATTTCACCGATTTGAGACCTTAAACTTCGCGTTCTCTCCGTCGAAACTCGGTAAGGGGTCTGTGGAGGGGTCTAGTTCACTCTTCGGCTATTATGCGATGCTTTGCAACTGGTGTTTGTCGAAATATTGATGATGTTGAAAAGCCGTCATTGTTTCGTCGGAGGAGACTTTTGAACTGTTGCTGCTTAATCATGGGGAGACTTGGATTTATGTCAAGTGGGGTTCAGAAACTATTATCGTCGGGATACATCCGGCAAAACCCGAGAGGAGAAACGCACTGGTACTTTTTTACAATTTCCTCTATATATAGGGTCGTTGTGCCCTTGTTGATGTGCTTGAACTCGCGGCTAAAGTTAGTGAGTATCATTTTCGCTTCCCCTGCATGCGCTCAAGGGATTCCTTTTGCGACTAAAATTTCACGGTTGAGCAGTAGACCTTGGTAGCCCTTGGTGATGCCTTCTACGTTGTTGAGTGTTTCGGTACCGACGGAAATGACCATACTGGAGCGAGCCCGGATACTGGCTTGATCTTCGAGTACACTCAAAGCATAGTGACTACGAACGCTCTGCGGCAGTATCGCTTCATCTTCAGATAGCGTTGTCGACTTCGACTTCAGGTCGCTAATTGCGCCATGTTCATTCAGGAAGTCCATTCCAAGAATGACGTCTCGTGCGCACTGTTGGAAGATAACGAAGGTGGCAGGGCAGGTTCGGTCATGAAAGCGGACAAATCGCAAGCATCGACCCCACCCTCCTCATCCCATTATCAATTTTCAGTGTGCTGGCTCGGCCGCATCGCTACCCTCTCCACTTGAGCGTGCTCCTCGCCTCCTGGTAGCCAATTACAAACGAAAAACTGCTCAATTAGGCAATATTATTCATTTTGAAAGCAAAGAAAAGTCACCAGATCATATAAACTAGGAGAGCGTTTGACTGGGCTGATAGGGCAACGCTGCCATCACCGCTCAATGCTTGCATCGGTGGTTACTCAAATTTCAGGTCAGGAGATGAGAACAAAAGGTATTGGAATAGCTTTACGTTATAGGACCCCAGATCTACGTCACCCTCGACTAGCAGCGTTGGGTGACGGGCGGACGTACTGGCGGCGGCGGAGGTGGACGACGGAATTTAGGCCTTACGGGGTTCTGACGGCAAGCAACGGCCTCGTAGATCGACGGCTGCCGCAGGGGTTGCGGCGATGCCCAGCTTCTGGTACTTCCCGTGACTGCTGAAGCTCTTTAACTGCGTCAGCGATTGAGGCCACGTGGGGCTGCGACCTTGGGTACAACTTCTGCAACTGTTAGCGTACGACCGCCCCAATCGTCACGCGCCGGTCTTTGACGTCAGCGCTGGAGCTTCGTCACAGTTTGTCAGCGCACGTTCGTTGCATTTCTTATGCGTATAACAAGCGTCTTCTCGATTGCGGTGGCCACCGCAACAAATTCTGCGACAGCCTTGGGCGTGTTGCGTATCGGCGAATAGTTGTTCTTTCACCTCTCGCATCAAGAACCGAACCTGGTTTTCTTAAGGCATGTTGGGGTCAGCGTGACGGAAGGGGCGAGTCATGTCCCCCTTGAGACCAGAGTGCCCTCTTTCGACAGCTGCATGCGGCCTCGCAGCAGAGCTTTGGCTCGCTCTTTGCGCAGGACGCTCGTGAAGGCCGGCAGGAAGCCGCTGCAGAGCAGGTTCCATGCAGTCAGAGTCAATTCCCGGTTCTCGGTCCGCGTCATGGCGGCGTCTTCTAAGGCGAAGCACGTATGCGGCAGCTTGTCATTGGAGTTACAGTTGTCGAGTGCAGCGTCGTATGTTTCCAGCCAGTTAGCAATGTCTTCAAAAGATGATGAGCAGATGGTCAGTGGCTTCCTGGGCTGTTCAGCACGATCGGATACGCTGGGGCTGCTGCCACTGGGCTTGTAGACATGCCTACAATTTTCTGGCTTGTCTCAGGTAGAAGTCGAGACCGCGGTGGAAGATATATAAGTGAGCACACAGCGGCCCGCACCGGTCCCCAATAAAGTCCCCTTGCTTCTCTAAGTGCCACGAGGTGGCTCTTTCCGCAGAGGCCCGAGCCTAGTGAGCGGCAGTACTTTTCTATGGGGGATACGCGCTTTGTCAATGCCATTTTTCCGGAAACTATTGCTGATGAAGAGAAGAAAATACTTTTGCCGCATTGTTTCCGCGCAGCTTCGTTACTAACTCCAGTTTTGGGAAACAGCGGCTTCGTGCTCGTTTAGTTGAACGCGTAGAAGGCAATGAGTTTTGCTGGGTTATTTGAACCTGCTACACTAGTAAGCGCTGACGCCCTGATAACGCAGCCGTAACCATCGCTTGTCTGTTTTGTTCTCTTGACCACTGCCTCGTTGTGTTCTTCGCGCGTTAGTTTGCCACTCGTCGGTCCATTCCACGCCCTGATCGTTTGTTTGCTAGTTCGCTCGTTGGTTTGTTCCTTAAATGATTGCAGCTAGTGTCCCAGCTTTCATACACAGCGCTCGTTCATATTTCCGTGCACTTCCCTTTTATACCGTTAATTAACTCAGTCTTTTACTCGTTCTTGATTTGTCCGCTCGTTCCGTTGTTTTAATGCGAAAACTACTAGCCTACCACCCTGGATTCCGTGGCTGCATGCTTGCAAAGATACTTGGATGCATGCGTGCGAGGATGATAACTTCAACTCCCGAGAGGTTGTTAGGTACGAGAAAGCTCCGTATCTCAAGCACCATGGGTGGCTGTTTTGGGAACAGCCGCCTGCCAGGGCAGTTGTGTATCACTTAACCGCTGCCCCGCTGTGCCAGGAATGGTATTAGGAGTTTCGGCGATCTATAAACTTCCCCGACGGATTGTGCCACTCTGATAGGGGGCAGTGAAACTGCATAATCTACGCATAGCAACGGCCTAGCATCGCCTAACTGCACTCGCGAATGTGCTTTCGCGGAGTGCTACGCTCGTGTTGGCAGCCACACCATCCCTCATTTTATATATTAACGCGATAGCGTTAAGGAGCTCGTGTCGCAGAAAAGCCGGTGTCGTCGGCGTCGGTGTCCGCGGCGTTGGCCGTGAGCGATAAATCACGGCAGGCACTTCATAAATAAGAAGCAACTTCCAAGATGGGCTGGGTGGGAATCGAACCAGGGTCTCCGGAGTGTGAGACGCAGACGCTACCACTCAGCCACGAGTTCGACCCTTGAAAGCGGTACAAACGCGCTTCTAGTGAACGCGGTGTTGCCTTAAAAACGTGCCGTAGAAAGTTATACTGTGGTGTATATCGGTAATTATGAGCATGTAACTTACAGAAGTCGCATTTACACGAGTAGCGAAGTAAGTTTCCGCTACATTTCTTCTGCGCTTACCGCACACGCAGAGCCATCTTGCGGCGAACACAGAAGACCCCCTCCTCTCAATGTACGGCGCTGCCCCGACAGGTGGCGCGCCATGCGCGCATTGGGGCTGTGCGCGGACCGGTGCCAGGCGCGTCGCGGCTCCGTCTCCCTCTCCCCTGACGACGCTTCGCCGTGCTCCCACGCGGGTTGCAGAATCAAGCGCCGTTCCTTTCTTTAGATCACTATCTATCTATCTCTCTGCCCGTGCCGATCACAACGTTTGGCTGGCGTAGATCGTTTCCCCCTCCGAGACACCGAGTTCTTTGGTTCGTTCCGTTTGCTTAGGCGTACGTTTCGTTGCCGCGCCGAACGCTGCGTTGCTCGACGCTCTCCGTGTGATAGGTGGCCGCAAAGTCCGATGCGGGGCGCCTCGTAAATGATCCCTGCGCCGTAGCGCATTGTCTTACACCCCTTGGCGGGTCGATGGGAACGCTGTCGCGTTCCACTCTTGAAGGCGAAGCTTAAGCGTCCTCCAATTTTTTTTTTACTTTTGCCTCTTCGCGTGCTCTAGCATGCGCATGTTTTACAATATGGCTTTAGCATTTTCTTTTCATTAATTTACTGTAACTAAAAAGTGCGATAACTGTGTTTCCCGAGTACCTGCAGTAGAAAGGCAGTGACTCAATGGTGGGGTAATATGCTACTGAATGCACCACGTTACACCATCAAGCGCAATGTCAACCTACTGCAATATGCGCAAGGTGTTTTGTTTTGCTGAGGTAAGGAGGTGATGGAGGTGATGCCTACAGGCGTTGCTCGCGTCTTTGTAGCGGCATTCGAGGCGTACATCTGCGTGCTTACTATGACATTGGCCGCCAGGACAGAGTTGCAGTTCATGATGACATTGTACCGCTTGGCTTACAATGATCCAGTACCCCTGACATTGCAGCTGGCAAAAATCTCAAATTCCTATTATTGGAAGCTTGCGGCCTAGTATAAAAGTGTTTAAAGAAAACGTTGAATTTTATCACCTATTGGACTAAGAGAGCCTTCGATGGAAGGGGTTGTCCTAATGGTGATAGGATAACTATCATAAAGCAATAGCTGTGAAGTCCGTCTTGATGCACACTATGATAGTTCCATGCAGCACTGGGCGGCCGACGGATTTAATCCACGGGGGAGCTGGCCTGCGTTACACTGCTGCAGAGCCCTTGCTGGGCATTGTGTCGAAATGTCTGGTGAGGTAGCCCTCGTGAACGTTGGTATTAGAGAATTCTGTACACTTGTGCTCAACGAAGGAAAAGTCCTTTTCTTCAGAAGCAACAGTCGGGTCGTCGTATACAGGAGCACAGGATGGTTGCTTAATCTCATCATGTGGGGGGTGCTCCATAAGCATCATCATTCGTGCTGGCGACTCCTGTATGTCGTTTCTTTCCGGGCCTTGCGGGTAGGGGTGATTTCCTGGTCATGGCTGACTTCCACTTCTTCAGGTATGCCGGTGGCAAAATGCAAGGTATGGCGTGATCTCCCGGCATGGGACTCTTTGGAACGTGAAGCAAATTATTGCCACCAAACTCAGCGAAGTTTCCTTTTTCAACCGTCATTTGCTTCATAAAGTGCTTGCTGCAAACGGCATCTTTTTGGCTAAGCACACGGCATTAGCGAAAAATGGCTTCTGCTCAGTCTTTTAATCGCTTCGGGTCGGAAGGAGCATTAAACAGGATTATGTGTTCTTTGCAGCTTGCGTAGGCATTGTTGCAGTTTTCAGCAAAGTTTTTGCGGCCCGTCGCTGCAGTTTACTGGTCACCACAGTGCCGCTGGCGCAGCGCTGGTTTAAAACCACACTCAATTGCTCACTCAGCAAAGAGCTACGACGATGCTGCTGGAGACCACTCAAGGAGCAGTTCAGGCCATGCGAACGGCGTGTGTGACATGGACGAGCTTTGCGATTAAGTCTAATTGCTATCGCAACCACATCTTTCGTGTGCTTTTTTGTCTCTTCCGGTGAAGTTTCATCGCTAGGCCAGGCTGACGCTGCCATCAGCGGGCGGTACGCAGGAGCGTGGCTGGTACTTTATCTGGGCTGCTTGTCCCTTGTGCTTCGCCAGTGCTGTGTCCTCACCTATATATCTTCCACTGTGGTCGCGACGAAGAAGAAATGGCTCTTGCGTGGAACCCCGTTTTCTCCTGCTCTCATTTTACCAGTATTTTTGCGTGCTCGCGGGAGGCGCCGCTCCCGATACCTTCGGTGGTGGAAGCGGAATAAGCTAGGCGTCCAGGCGAGACAGACCTCACAGTGTCAAGAGCTCCGAGGTAGCGCAACCACCTCATGAGTGACACAAGCAGCGAGGACATCATGCTGTAATACTCTGCTTCAGGAGGATATGTGTCGGATGAGGTTTACTACTTGACAATTGTCAAGCAAAAAGGAAAGAGGAGAATCGTCACTGCTTCCTCGTCTTCAACATGGACGACGGCGATGGCGAAAAACAATGACACGGCTCATACCATCCACTTATTTCCCCAGAGGCCGACCGACGACCTGTATCGGATAAACAGGCAAGCTATATCTGTCACATTAGAGGCTCTTCTTCCGAGTGAGATAATGGATGTGATAGATAACACCCGTAAGAATATCCTCGCAGTCGATGTCAAGAACAGAGCCGCGCTTGATATCTTGTGCAGAGTCAAAGTGCTGGGCACGATAAATGTTCGCAGCAATTTATTGTGCAGGACAGCGATACTTTATCATGTCATTTATGACGTCGATGAGTGAATCAACGACACGGACCTGCATATTTTCATTAAACCCGCCACAGCGGATGTAACTAATATTCAAATCCGCCGCCTTGGGGAATCACGTTGTGTCAAGATAAGTTTCAAGGGACTAAGCTTACCGTCACATGTGATAGTTGGATTTTTAATCATCCAGTGCGACCTTTCGTTGGGAGACCACTGTAGTGCCGTAATTATTTTAAGATTGGCCATGTCAGCGGTATAACCGAAAATTGGACCGCGTGCCTAAAATGATCTGAGCAACACAGTGCTGACGCTTGCCGTGCGACTGATTTCAAGTGTGCCAAACTCTGGTGCCCATCAAGCATCGGCGAAAGACTGCCCGAGACACAAGAAAGAGCTGTACGTACTCAAACAAATTTTGAGAGACAAGTCGACGCACAGAGAGGCGGCCGCCAAAGTGCCAGGGCGTCGTGGCCGCCGCAGATGATCATCGTCTGCTAAAAATACTGATACCGTCGTTTGAAAGACGCTACTTTCTCCAGCTAGTCCTCCCAAGGCGATCAGCCGCACTGACAACACGATGTCTGGTGACGCAGTGTATACGTCTACTGCAAGCGCCTGGTCTGCACTTCCGGCATTAAATGCTCCCGCAGAACCATGACTGACGGTGGACTACCGACGCACCAGTGACGGCACAGATAAGGTGCAAGGTCAAGACAAGCAAGTAATCGAAATGATTTGTCTCTAACTAAAGTCATTCGCGTGATGATAAACGACATGCCAACGCCATGTGCTCTGGGTGCACTGTAAGTGCTGGATGGTCTAAATCCGGTTCTTGCGAGCCTCGAATAGCAATCACAATGGCTCTACCGCCTATGCCGTTCTTCAGACAGGTCAAGGACGCATCCATAATGCAATGGAATGTCCGTGCACTGAAATCCCGTACTGCTGATTTGCGCCAATACGTTTTCACTAATCGATTCCCCATTATTGTTGTCTGTCAACCTAACCTACAGAAACCCGTTCGGCTGTCAGGATATTTATTGATTGATTTACTTATTTATTTACTTATTTATTTATTAACAGAGTACCTACATCGCCATAAAGGCATTACGTAGGGGGGAACAAAATATAACCAGTAATACAGAAAAGCTTTTGGACAGATATACTCACAAACAGAAGCACTACAATGCTTTTAGAGAAAGGCATACAAATAATGCGAAACAAACAGGTTTCAAGATATATAGCACATACATTTGCTTTACAAGAGCGTCGTCACAGCATAGAATAGAATAGCTCGTTATTTGACACATTTACTATATCATTTGATAAACTGTTCCATTGTCTAATTGATTTGGGGAAAAAAGAGTAGTAAGAGCTTACTACTCCTAAGTAAAAGGTTCTGCAGTTATAGGCTGAGATCTTTTTGTCGTTATCACAGCGAGTCGATATGTAATGTGGTTCCAGGAGATAGTTATAGCGATTAATACCTGTCTGGTTATTATAGATTCGGTGCAATAGTTTAAGCCTTAACTTCTGCCTACGCATATTTAGTAGATGCCATCTTAAAGTGGCCTTCATTTCGGAAACGCTAGAGTACGGGCTTTAATTATTGCAAACAAACTTTACTGCTTGGTTCTGTAGCTTTTCCAGTCTATTAAAGAAGTAATCTTGATAGGGATACCATATTACACAAGCATAATCAATTATTGCTCTGACATCTAAGAAGTATAAAGTTTCTTTAACTTCACGTGTTGCCTGTTTAAAATTTCTGCGAATAATATGTAATGTCCTACTAGCTTTTACTATGACAGTGTCAATATGTTTATGCCATAGAGTTTCTCATTAGTATACCTAGAGGGAAATCTGGCGTTGCGATCGTTCAACCATCATGGGAATGATGGGAAGTACAGGCTTCGGATTGGAATTCTGCTGACTGGCGAACTAGTCTACAATTGGCAGTTTTGGTTTCGCTCCTAGCGCAATTGCTGTAACCTGCAGTGGGACAGTGCAGCGCAAAGCTATCTGCCTTTGTTATGTTGCTCGAAGTGGCGATAGCGCACTGGCCCAGCGGCTAGGACCACGTTTGTGTCGCGGTGTGGTGTCGAAGCCCTGACAAGAAAGCGACGGCATCATAAACGTTGATAGAACATGCTTTGAGCATTTGGACCTTGGTTTGTTAAGTGTGTTAGGTTGGCGCTGTACCGTTACGTGCTTTATGAAACTTCAGAATAGGAAAATGAAAGCACTACTGATACAAGACACATAAAGTTGTACTTCTAGTCGGTTGACAATCAAATTTTATTGAGGGCTTTATTATGCATTATGTGCTCATTGAAGTGCGTGTGTTAGGACTTTGAGAACACAAATTTACTTGTGGTAGGAAAGGTTGCTGCTTCCTGGCTGTAGTCTAGTGTCGCAAAATGGGTACGTGCAAAGCCACGCCGCAACGCTTCAGAAGCGGTACGTCAATATAAAATATGATGAAGCATACTCGTAGGAGGCCAATAGCGTCCTAACTAGCACTGTAGCAGATGTGCTTAAAAGTACTTGAAGACGTTCAGCAATCGTGACAGCCGACGCAGCCTTTCGAAAGAGCGAGAGGGTTCGCAAGTGCCTGTCGTCTGTGAGAAAAGTCTCGCATTTGCAGCGAGCAGGCGTCGTAGCAGACGATACTTGTAGCATTCCGCTCAAGGGCACAACACTTTCTCACAATACAACACTTTTATTTCCATAAATATTTGATGAGTATTTTTATATAAGTACATGCACGGTTGTTATTGCTGTTGCAAAAATAAATAATTAATTATTATCTGGCGATAAATCGGGAACACAATCGCACAAGAATGCATACCATGGTGTGTCCTGGTGATAAAACATAGTAAACTATGCTTCCATCTCAAATTCATACAAAGTTTATATAGCTTGTTGTACATTATATAACATACCGCAGAAATAAAATTAGATTTTACGCCATAATATTTGAGTATAGCTTTGTTTACTGCGCCGCAAGCAAACGCCACTAGTCTAAAGATCGAAGTCAATCCGAAACCTGTACTTCCCATCATTCCCATGTAGGTTGAGGCAACGCTCATGAGAGCCCCCGTAGACACTAGCGCCACATTTCCCGCTAGGGTATTTATTTAGAAACTCTATGGTTTATGCCAAGTGAGTGATTTGGTAAAATAGACTCCTACATACTTATATTCCGACTGTATGTCGATAAGCGTGCCATTTATGTTATATTGGTGCTGATATAAGGATAATTTCTGGAAAAACTTACGCTACTGCACTTTTTTATATTTAAATTCATGTTCCCATTTTTACACCAGATCGCTACCTTATCTAAGAAGCACTATGAAGTACTTCTTGCTGGGCTAGTTGGCGCATTGCTTTAAAGAAGCAAGTTGCGCATTGAAAAAATACAACCGCAGGAAAAGGCGAGGGAGACGGAGACGTTCTTTCCGTTTCCCGTCAACTTTTCCTGTGGTTGTCTTTTTTGAATACGCAACTTGGTTCTTCAAAGGATGTGAACCTTATGTGACATTAACATGTAATGGCATCAGCAAAGTGATCATCTATGTGCGGGGAGAACTGACTTATCATTTTTATTCAGTACGGCCTCATCACACTAACTAGTGTGACAGTTTGACCATAGAAAAACACAAACTCGCGTTTACTCTAGAGCGCGCTTACCTTTCTTCATCAAGTTGTTTCGATAGACAGAGAATGAGTGACATTTTAGATGCGACTCCTGGTGAATAGGCTGTTGGGCACTTTAACGCACATGATTACATCACTCAATCTGGTGAAGTATCACGGTAAATTCCCATGGAAGAAACCTCGTTTCCTTTGCCTGCGACCATGAACTTTGCTGCCTAAACGATGGCAGTCTCACGTGTCTTCGAGGCTGGACGTATAGCTGTTGTTTAGACTTAAGCCCAAAAAATGAAACGTTGCTTTCCTTCGAGCGCTTCCTAACCTTACGTGAGGCCTCCTTACAGCGAAGGACCGTTGGAGGAAGCAAGCGTACACTGAAAGCTCCCTTCACCCGTCCTCACGTAAGGAGCGGTTGCCGCATGCCTGGGTTCGAGATTATCTCTTAAAAGCTTTACGCGAACACCATTATTCAATAACAAAATGTTGCATCGTCGCACAATCGTTAAATTGAAGAGCTAATATAGAGAAGCTTGGACGCTTTCTTCTAGTTTCTTTACTAAACTTAAAAAAGTAGCGTATTACAGTGCAAAACTTGATGTGCTCCAGCAACGCTGGTACGCCGGCGTCGTGCAACGCCTAGCAGCGCTTCCATGCCGCACACGTGACTGAAACGACATGCCTGGCAAGACTACATTACACTTTAGCAAGACGCACCGTGCTCGCGCCTCTCCGCAGGTGGGCGACAGCGCGCATGCGCTAGCAAACGTCACGTGGTTAAGCAGTGAGGTGAAGCGCTCGTTCAGGGCCAGGAGCGGCGTAAGGACGCATGAAGGTAGCTGTGGAGCTACCTTATGCTAAGGATGCACCAAGGAAGCCTTCGCGGAGGGCCCCTCAGTAAGGAAGCTTTCAGAGTGACATAAGGTAGCCTCACCGCAATGAAGGCTTCCTTACTGAGGTAAGGAAGATTTCATTGTTTGGCGCTTAGCGTTTGTCACGCAATGCCTCACTCGCTGCTTCCATTGGTTCGCATATGTAGAAGCTCACGGAAGTGACCCCAATCCCACCTACTTGAAGATAAAAGGGCTAACCAAATTGATTTCGTCAAATTTTAGTTAAACAATCAGTTGGTGCGCGTTTAACTCACCTATGGAAAACGTATGCCACAAAAGCTCTTCATTCACACTGGAAATTCAGATCGCCAAGGCCATGCAAGAAGCCATGCGTTCATTTCGGTCACTATAAAAATACACGGATTTCAATCGGAAATATAGAGCCTTGATGCAATTCGCCGGTCAGCGGACCGACGTACAGACGGACTAAATTGGTTTACGACCTGAGAGAGGCCGGACGCATTCATAAGAAAATTCAGCGTCTCATTGCTGTACCGCAAAATCAACGCTGGAAATCTTTTTGTGAGTGCCTCGATCCGCGTAAACCTTGGTCGGAATGTCTGGAGAACAGTCTGTGAACTTCAAGCATCTCCTGAACAGTGCAATCTATTTAAATCTCTAGCCCTCCATCAAGGACGTGGAGAAGTCGACGTAGCCGAAAATTACTGCGCAAGGATCGGGGGCCCTACGTTCCAGCCTTGCACACCTATTCTTATTGTCTCCATTTGCTCCCGAGATCCTCCTATGGACGCTCCTTTCTCGATCGAAGAACTGGAGGCCGCACTCACTAGGTGCAGGCGATCTTCGTCACCAGGACCCGATGGCATCACATACTCTGTGTTTGGAAACCTTGGTCAAAAGGCCTGACATGCACTTCTTGTCCTATACAACACATCACAGTGTTATGGCTTGCTCCCTGCGACGTCGAAATTGCAATTGTCGGCTTACCATTCAAAAGCACTGGCCAACTGCGTCGGCAACGTAATGGAGAGAGGAGGAGGATGACGGAACTTTATTATTGCAGAAACTTGCGCGGTTTATTCCTGGGTGGTTCCCTCTGACAGGGCTCCACTGACGATCGCGGCTCACTTGGCCTGGTCGAAGGTCATCAGTTGGCTTCCCAGATCCAGTTCGGAGAGTCTCGACTCCCAAGACCATGTAGTGAGTGTGTGTGTTGTGACTCGTGGCGAAATTGCGTCGACCGGACGGTCGGTAAATTCGTGTGTTGTGTGCGCGAGTGTCGCTGTGTGGTTGCTACACCACGGACATGTCCGGGACGTATAACTGTCTGGGGAGATTACGTGTAGACGAGACAAGTGTGGGTATGTGTTAGTTTGCAGGCGGCGCCAGTCCCTTGCCTGGAGTTTATTGAGAGCTTTGTGTGGGGGAGCGTATTGCGTTCTTCCGAGACGTTGGTCCTGTAGTAGTTGTTGACTTGTGGTTAACTCGTGGGTCGTTCCTCAGTCTGTTGGGCGCTGAAGAACGGTGTGCTCTGCCGCTCGGCTAGTGAGACCTCTAGCTACGCAGTCCGCCTCTTCGTTGCCCCGCAGGCCTTCGTTCTCGGGGCACCGGACGATACCGTGGGTCCATTCTAGTGAGCGGCCCAGGATTCGAATGGCTTGTATAGAGAGGGCTCCATTCATGAATAAACGAGAAGCCGCTTGTGAGTCCGTAAGAACGCGGGCGGACCATTCCTTGCTCTCGGCGTCGCGAAGTGCAAGCGCGATCGCTGCTGCTTCTGCTGCTGCGCTGCATGTGGCGCGGATGGAGGCAGAGGACACAAGGTTCACCTGATTGACGACGGCGAGTTTGTATTTGGGCCCACGACGTGGCGACGAGGGATACGGGCTAGCGTCCGTGTAGTATGTATCTGGGTCTCTGAAACAGCGTTTGTGCAACATGCGGGCACGCACTGCTCATCTCTCTTGATTGTGGATGGGGTGCATGTTCTTGGGGACAAAGTCTACTACAATGTTCTCTCTAATGTGGTTAGGCAGGAGTTGTGTTTCTTCTTTGCAGTACTGAGGTGTCACTAGGGTATCCTAGCCGTTGAAAAAGGTGCTTTCCCTGTTGTGTCTTGTTGAGGCGCTCCCTCTGCGCCATGAGCGTGGCACTTGCTAGCTCCTCAAAGTTGTTGTATACCCCTAGCGCTAGCATTTTCTTTGTGATTGTGCTTGACGGTAGCTGTAAAGCCGTTTTGTATGCCAATGATTCTTACACGGCTAGAATGGTACGTGGAATTTTACAGCGTCTGCCCAGAGGTAAAAGCGGGCTTTTGACGCGGACGTTCGTCAATCGATAGCGTTACTGATATTGCAACGCACGTACAACGCCATAAACACCTGAAACGAATTTCGGCGTCCTTGTTCTTTGATGTTGAAGGTGCCTACGACAATGTAGATGATCTCGTAATTATGGACGCCTTAGAAGCTGTAGGGATTGGTGGACACGTGTTTCGCTGGATACGCAGCTATTTGAATGGAAGATCTTGCTTTATCTTGACTGAAGATGGACCAACGCCATCTACTTATACCAGTCATGGTGTACCGCAAGGCGGAGTAATCATACCTACCCTTTTCTACCTGGTGCTCCTGGTGCTTTCCACATGGGCTTCAGGAGTGACACGTGTCCAAGCCCGCGCATGACTTCAGAAGGCTTCAACGGCCGTGTCAACATTCCTAAGAAAGCAAGGTCGGGAGCTTTCACCAGAGAAGCGTGCACTCCTTGCTCTTACTCGCAAAGTGATGGCCCCGTATGATTTGCAGGTCAATAAACAAAATGTACCATACAGATGAACGCACCGATTTACTGATGTCATCATTGATAGAGACTTGTCTTGGAGCCCTCACTTCTCGCACATGACAAAGCGTTTGGCCACCGTTGTGAACCTTCTCGCGTATCTCGGCGGAAAGCCCTCGAGCGCAACTGTACCATCAATGTTGCAACTATATAACGCACTATTTCAGGGCTTCTTGCAGTACGGCTTACCTGTGCTAGGAAATACTTGCACTACAAATATCCTCAGACACCAGAGTGTGGAAGCCTAAGCACTCCGACCTAGTCTTGGTTTCCCAAAAACTATTTCATTGATTGCGACAGTGGCCATCGCCCAGAGACGCTTCTTTGACAGTCTAAATTGCGACAGATATTGTCACGTTGTAGTGACGGCGAAGAAGGCAGCAGAACTTTGATTAACGAAACTAGCGTTTTATTGGGCGAACTTGTGCTCTCAAAAGCAGGCTACACTCAAAGAATGATAGCGGCGAATACACTCGGCGATCGCCGAACTTCTGATGAGCGCGTCAGGCGCGTCGGCTTTTATACATCTGTCGTCGAATGTTCAAGAGTAATCGCTGGGACCCGCATACGTTCCACAAAGCTCTACATTATTCGCTTCACGCACGCATGCAATCAGACTACACAAGGTTCGGTCACAGACAGCGGATGCAGCCATCGATAACATTCCAGAAACTTCCGATACATGCAGGCGCGTGCTGCGCTGTGCGATAACATTTCTTAGGCGTCGGCACGTGTCGCTAAAGACAAGTACACGTGTCAATATTCTAAGAAAAATTATGGGGTTTTACGTGCTCAAACCACTTTCTGATTATGAGGCACGCTGTAGTGGAGGACCCTGTAAGATTTCACGACCTGGGGTTCTTTAACGTGCTCCTAAATCTAAGTACACGGGTGTTTTCGCATTTCGCCCCCCATCGAAATGCGGCCGCTGTAGCCAGGATTCGATCCCGCGACGTCGTGCTCAGCAGCCTAACACCATAGCTACTGAGCAACCACGGCGCTTGTGTCAATATTCTCAAAGCACATATCCGACCCCTTACTCGGATTCCCTGACACTATCTTGCTTGCGTGCCAGCAAAGAGGCCACATTCTGCATTAGCCAAAAGTATTTTAAGACAGTCCTACTTTCCCCCACAATTCACGCCTGCTACACGAGTATTAGACCCATTGTGGTGCCTGAACCGGCCACAAGTGCAATTGACAATTCCGGGTATGAGAAATAATACCGGAGCGGCGTTCAAGCTTTGTAGTAAGCAACTTTGGAACACATTTTCAAGGTACACAGATTTCGGCAACATGTCTACGCAGATGGGTCGGTAAAACTCAACAGCTGTGCTGCTGCAATTCATCCCTGCAAAATCTGAAGAAATCAGGTTGAAGACTTCACGTGTTACTACGTCGACGAGTGCAGAACTTGTGGCACTCAGTGCTGCACTTGATTTCATTAATCAGGAATCAACGCATCAATGGGCAATTGTATGTGATTGCATCGCAGCCCTTCAGTGCATACAAATCCCAATGGGCCATGGAAACAATGGACAACTGGCCTCAAAAATTCAGCAGATATATCATCGCAGCCATGATAAGGAACAGAACGTATTCTTTCAATGGCTTCCAGGGCACCGCGACATAAAGGGGAATGACCACGCAGACGAAGCCCCCGATCTGCACATAAAAATGGTCAAGTTGCCTTACTTCCGCTTTCGCGAACAGACGCTGTGGGTTGGCTGCGATTGATGTCCCATGAATGTACTTTGCCCCTGTGGGATTCGAATGTCTCCACAATGTGTTGTTTGCGTTCCTTGTCTCCGGATCTACGGATGCATCTACCGCCTGCATTAATACGACGTGAACAGACCTTGCTGTACCGTCTGTGGCTAGGCGTTGCATTTACAAACTCATATGGTTTGCTTATTGGAACGGCCAACAGCCGCATGCACAACACATGCAGCAGTGAGAAGATGCTCGCGCACATCATCTTTGTCTGCACACGCTGTAGTGCCTAGAGAGTACTGATATGCCGTGTGCTGGGCCAATTAGACAATCGTTCACTATCAGAACTAAAAGATTTAGGTTAGAGCTCCCAAAGAACATCCGCGCTGAAGGCCTTAGTAGCATTACTTAGGTTCCTGGGGTCTACGGGGCTTCACTATAGACTTAATAACGCCGCCCCCACCGCTCCAAAGTGTACGTGGTTTGTTTGGTTTCGCATCCCTTTCCCTCTATATATTTGCCCTTTCAACCTTCTCTTTCTATCGCCCTTAACCCTTCCTCCCGTGCATCGTACGCAACAGGAACTACATATGGTCAGCCTGCCTGCCTTTTTATGCATCATTTATCCTTCTCTTTCTCAGATAGGACTTCATGTTCCAGGGGTAGGTGTACCCTGCGGCTTGCTCGATGTTCAGGGACGACGTTGGTGTTGTCTTCGAGTCTTCGCGGTGAGGGTTTGGATCATGGCTTGTCGGGCGCGTCCGATAGAGGAACGCAAAGCAGCTCTACCAGATGGCACATAGTAGTGATGACCTCACCCATACTTCTACAACTACCCCTGTCATGTCCTAATTCTGGCCATGTCGTCCCGGCAAGCTTCTTAATTTCGTCCGCCCACCAAACTTTCTGCGGCTCCCAGCTACGCTTCCCTTCCCTTGGAATCCAGTCATCATCATCATCAGCGTCGTCATCATCCTGGTTACGCCCACTGCAGGGAAAAGGCCTGTCCCATGCTTCTCCAACTACCGGTCATGTACTAATTGTGGCCATGTTGTCCTGCAAACTCCTTAACCTCATCCGCCCACCTAACTTTCTGCCACCCCCTGCTAGGCTTCCCTTCCCTTGGAATCTAGTCCGTAGCCCTTAATGACCATCGGTGATATTCCCTGCTGAATACATTTCCTGCCCATGTCCATATCTTTTTCTTCATTTCAACTAAGATGTCGTTAACTCGCGTTTGTTCCATCACCCAATCTGCTCTTTTCTTATCTCTTAACGTTGCACCGATCATTCTTCTTTCCATAGCTGGTTGCGTCGTCCTCAATTTAAGTAAAACCCTTTTTGTAGGCCTCCAGGTTTCTGGCCCGTACGTGAGTACTGGTAAGACACAGCTGCTTTACACTTTTCTCTTGAGGTATAATGGCAACATGCTGTTAATGATCTGAGAATGCCTGCCAAACGCACACCAGCCCATTCTTACTCTTCTGATTATTTCTTTCTCATGATCCGGATCCGCGGTCGCTACCTACCCAAAGTAGATGTATTCCCTTACCACTTCCAGTGCCTCGCTACCTATCGTAACCTGCTGTTCTCCGCCGAGACTCTTAAACAACACTTTAGTTTTCTGCAGATTAATTTTTAGTCCCACCCTTCTGCTTTGCCTCTCCAGGTCAGTGAGCATACATTGCAATGGGTCGCCTGAGTTAGTAAACAAGGCAATATCGTCAGCGAATCGCAAGTTACTAAGGTATTTTCAGTTAACTCTTATCCCTAATTCTTCCCAATCAAGGTCTCTGCATACCTCTTGTAAAGACGCCGTGAATAGCATTGGAGAGATTGTATCTCCCTGCCTGGCGCCTTTCTTTATTGAGATTTTGTTGCTTGCTTTATGGAGGACTACGGTGGCTGTGGAGCCGCTAGATACCTTTCAGTATATGTACATAGTGCTCGTCTACTCCCTGATTCCGTAATGCCTCCATAAATGCTGGGCTTTGGACTTAATCAATTACTTTTTCGTAAGCAATTAAAGCTATATATAAGGGACGGTTATATTCCGCGCATTTCTTTATCACCTGGTTGATAATCTGAATGTGGTCTATTGTTGAGTAGCCTTTACAGTATCCTGCCCGGTCCTTTGGTTGACAGAAGTCTAAGGTGTTCCTGATTCTATCTGCGATTAGCTTAGTAAATACTTTGTAATGAATGGACCGTAAGCTGATCGGTTTATAATTTTTCAAGTCTTTGGCGTCCCCTTTCTTATGGATTAGGATTATCTTAGCGTTCTTCCAAGATTCCGGTATTCTCGAGGTAATGAGACATTGCGTGCAGAGGGTGGCTAGTTTTTTTAGAACAATCTGCCCACCATCCTTCAACAAATCTGCTCTAACGGTATCCTGCCCAGCTGCCTTTCTTCTTTTCATAGCTCCCAAGGCTTTCTTTGCTTCTTCCGGCGTTAGTTGTGAGATTTCAAATTTCTCTAGACTATTCGCTCTTCCATTAACGTCGTGGGTGCCACTGCTGCTGTATAAGTTTCTATAGAACTCCTCAGGCACTTGAACTATCTTATCCATATTACCAATGATATTGCCGCCTTTGTTTCTTAGCGCATACATCTCATTCTTGCCTCTTCCTAGTTTCTTCTTCACTACTTTTAGGCTGCTTCCATTCCTGAGAGCATGCCCAGTTCTATCCATATTATACTTCCTTAAGTCAGCTATCTTACGCCTGTTGATTAAGACGAAAAGTTCTGCCAATTCTATTCTAGCTGTAGGGTTAGAAGCTCTCCACCCAATTAGATACTCTTAATTAACTGACCAACTTCTCAAATATTATACCTAGATGAAAATGTAAATGAGAAAATTGTACAGCACATGAAAAACTTTAGATAAAGCATTCTGTTCCTGAATACGTGCTACATAACAATGTTTTTGCGAGCGTGAAAGCAGCCCACAAATACAGGCAAAGTTCCTCGAGCTGCCAGTGGCGTGACAATGAGCAACCATATTTCGATCAACTTCGGCCCATATTTTGATGCATGAGGTCGTGATATCATGTTTCAAATAACTTCCGGGGGTATAACATATCAAAATTGTGATCTCATTTTAAGACTGACCATGTGGGCATGTATGGATGATGTAGATAAAGAGCACGTATTATATAATTACGGGTTTTAAGTGCCAAAACCACTTTCTGATTATGAGGCACGCCGTAGGGGAGGACTCCCAAAATTTCAACCACCTGGGGATCTTCAACGTGCATCTAAATCTAAGTACACGGGTGTTTTCACATTTCGCCCCATCGAAATGCAGCCACCGTGGCCGGGATTCGATCACGCGACCTCGTGCTCAGCAGCCGAGCGCCATAGCCACTGAGCGACCACGGCGGGTAGCACGTATTCGTAACTGCGAAAGGTCATCGGTACGCCCGTAGGGTTTGCCCAGCTGAGTTCATGGCCGTCTGCACACGTGCTATTCCGGAACTACGAGGCCAGAACTGTTTATAAATCGTTCTGCATTGGGTTAAGCATCGCGATCAAGAAAACACATCTATCGCGGATACATCAATATGTTTTACGCGCGTAATATTTATGAAATGGGTTGCAGAAATCCTCCATACGCGCTCCCGATATGTGCCTTCTGAGATACCCTCCTTTTTGTGAGTGAAGCGAGCGCATCGTGCTCGCTATTATTATTTTAAACGCGAGTAGTGGTACGAGCTCTGTGTCGCATAGAATCCGGTGGGGCAGCCTTCCCATTCGTTCGCGTGCGATAGTTTCCACGCATACATACCTATGGGTGTGTATATATATTGTTACGGGAAGGAAGAAGCGTGCGTCTGTTTACACATGGCTGTTAATGGCTGAGCCAACAAGCGTAGAGCAGCGATAATGCTAAACTCTTCTTCGTCGTCTCCAAGGCCACCATCATCGTCCTCTTCTTCCCACATTACCAACTGTGACATCGCCCCCGTAGGAAAAAGCACCTTATTGGTGGGGCTCATCGGTCTGAGGAAGGTAAGGTTTGAGACAGCTGACGTGGAGGATGTCAGAGAAGGGTGAAGGCACCGTGGCATCCAGCGGAGACACTTCATATGTGACAAACTCTTGTTCCTTTGCCCGGCTATTCATCATTTTCTTTGTCTTCTGCATATTATTCTTGAACACCACTCTTAGACTCTCTCTGTTAAGGTCCTCTATCATTTCTTGTAGTTCGTCTGCATTGTTGCTGAATAGAACAATGTCATCGGCAAACCGAAGTTTGCTGAGATATTCACGTCGATCCTTACTCCTAATCCTTCCCAGTTTAATAGCTTGAATACTTCTTCCAACACGCAGTGAACAGCATTGGAGAGATTGTCTCCCTGTCGGAGCCCTTTCTTTATAGGTATCTTCCTGGTTTTCTTGGGTAGAATTGCTGCAGCTGTGGAACCTCTGTAGATATTTTCCAAGATATTTACGTAAGTATTATGTACTCTTTGTTTACGTGATCCACTATGACTACTTGTATCTCTACTGGATCAAATGCATTTTTGTAATCTTTGAAAGCCATATATAGAGGCTTATTATACTCTGCCGATTTCTCGATAACCTGACCAAGGAAATGGATGTGCTCTATTGTGGAGTATCCCTTCCTGAAGCCAACCTGTTCCCTTGGTTGACAAAAGTCCAGTGTTGCCTTTATTCTATTGGAGATTATTTTGGTAAATATTGTTACGGAAGCATAATAGAAAGAGAGAGGAAGAAGAAGACTGTGAAACGTTGACTGCTGCGTGTTGTTACTAGTAAGCCATCCCAACCCCAATGACTCTGCATGCATAGACATTGTAAATACGGTCTTATATTTCCAACATCGCTGTGAGATATTGGTGGTGGTGTGGGGTACTAAGGCTGGAAACGCAGATCCGCAGTAGACGTCGCATCCCCGTCCTCACCATGACTGACGGGGAGAACTCGGGATAAACGTCGTTGCCTCCTCCAACGTCACCATCGCACGCTACGTCGCTGTCGCCTTCGGTTGTGGTTGTGCAACCCAACGATCCAGGAACTTTCTGTGGGACTGATGGTGCCGACGTTGAAGAGTGGGATACTATGTACGAACGTTTTAGTGGAATCAACAGATGGGACCCTACGCCTATGTTATGCTACGCTTATGCTAGCTAACCTGTTGTTCTACCTAAGATTCGTGGCAAAGGCGTGAATCGAAAACCATGAAGAGGAGCTGACTAGCTTGGACCAATGCAAAGAGAAGTTGGCAGAGTTGTTTGACAAAGCAGCCGGCCATAAAATTGCCGCAAAGCAGGAACTAGCCTCCCGTGCCCAATTCCCAACGGAGTACTATGTTTCGTATATCCAGGACGTGCTGGCGCTCTGTCGTAAAGCAGATCCCGACATGACTGAAGCTGAGAAGGTAGGCCATGGGCTCAAGGGAATTGCTGATGACGCCTTTATACTGCACATGTGCGAAAGCTGCTCTAGAATTGATGCGATCATGAAAGAGTACCAACAATTCCAGTAGGCTAAAAGTCGACGAGTCCTGCAACCATTCGCCAGAGTTCTCTATACTGCCGCAACGTAGCCGTGTGATCAGCCCGCACAGCACTATGCATCGCCATCAGAGGACCTGGTGCGAATCGTTCGACGTGAACTGGACGCGATGGTGCCGGCATATTCCTGTTCGCGTAGCTCTGATGCTACCCTTTCTTCAGTTCCCTTCGTGCAAGCCATCGTTCGACAGTAACTTAAACACATTGTTTTACAGTCTCTCTGTGCGGTCGCCAATCCCAGAGCCAACAAAAGCCCTTCTACTACTTTCGCTCTACACCGACGCTTATTTCCGTGTTATCGCAGCCCGAATGAGTGGGGAACCGCGGACGACCAGCCAATAAGTTTCACCTGTCACCGCATTGGTCATGTCGCCAGATACTGTCGCAACCCGTGGCCCTCAAGACCTCCCACGTCGACAAACCTGAGCCGTTTTAATGGAAATTCCCGCAATGCTTCGCCCACCGTCGAGTCTAAAAGCACCGACAACTCTGCTAGTAACACGTGGTATAGTCGCTCACCATCAACACGCGGACACCAGTCTGGTTCGCGGCAAACGCGTCGCCGATCTTGCCGTTTGCCGCAGCCACGTGGCCTTTCGTCCCCTCTGGCTTTTGGTCGCAAATTTTCGGAACACTAAGAAATGCAGCTGTTGGAGGTGCGGCATTTCCTACTACTGCAGCGAATCCTCTGTCTGTAACCACAAAGAGAACTGTAATTGACGTTAAAATAGACGGCGTACCTGTCCAAGCACTCGTCGACACTAGAGCCCACGTATTTGTGATGATTGCTAGCCTACATAGACGTTTAAAGAAGGTCCTCACCCCAGCAACTCCCCGAGTGCTTCCTGTGGCCTACGGCGGCGTGCTTGTTGTTCTTGGAATGTGTACTGCGCGTTTAATTATAGCCGGCCACCCTACTTCTGTTCTCTTTGCTGTGATCGACAACTGCCCTCACGACGTTATCCTTGCATTGGGCTTTTTATCCCATCATTCGGTTCTCATCGACTGCACAACCAGCATTCTTCAGTTGGAACTGCCTCAAGTCGCTGAGTCTCCGAGCTTCGCATCACCGCACTTGTGTTCGCTTCAAGATAAGCGTCTGTCACCTGATGTAGTCACCTACGTCGCTTTGACCGCACAGCCACAGATTCCTGACGGTCAATATGTCCTTCGCCCCATCATCGACGTGCTTTTGAACCGGAACGTGGCTGTTCCGCATACGCTGGTGACGATTACTAACAACCGCGTTGTTCTACCGCTTATGAATCTCAACCTGTGCCCTCAAGTGCTTCCAGCCGGCATGTTCTTGGCAAGTATTTCTAATACATCCGAATTTGACACTGAAAGTCGTAATGACAAGAGCGGTTTTTTGCACCAATTGGAAGCTTACAGCTCTGGTTCCCTAACTGACGACTTTGCGAAGATGATTGCACCAGGCCTCACCTCTGCACAGCCAGGGACATACGTGTCCTCCTCGAATCGCACCTTGACATCTTGCACTTCGGCCACGAGCCTTTAGGCCAAACACCTGTTGTTCACCACTGTATTAAAATTGGAGACAGGAATCCTATTCGTCGACGTCCCCATCATGTATCGCATGCTGAACGTCGAGTCATTCAATCAGAAGTAGACAAAATGCTCCCCAAAGGGGTCATCGAACCATGAGTCAGCCCTTGGGCTTCGCCTGTCGTCCTTGTGAAAAAGAAAGATCGTACCTGGCGTGTTTGCGTCGATTATCGCCGCTTGAACAAGAGCACACGAAAAGACGTCTACCCACTACCACGCATCGATGACGCCTTGGACTGTTTGCACGGAGCTAAATGCTTCCTGTCTATTGATCTTCGATCCGGCTACTGGCAGATATCACTTGATGAAATGTACCATGAGAAGACGGCGTTCATCACATCTGATTGCTCATATCAGTTCAAAGTCGTGCCCTTTGGCCTATGCAATGCTCTTGCGACATTTGAACGTATGATGGACTCTCTTCTGCGAGGCTACAAACGGACCACCTGTCACTGCTATCTTGACGACGATATTGTTTTTTCTCCAACGTTCGGCAGCCACCATACCCGAATCGGTGCAATTTCTCGGTTTTCTGAAAAGCCGGCCTCGAGCTGAACTGCACGAAATGTCAATTCGGGCGCCGTCAGTTACCATGTTGGGACAACTCGTTGATGCATCCGGTTTACAACCAGACCCGGAAAAGTTCGCGCCATTCGCAGTTTCCCTGTGCCACGTTCTGCTTCTGACGCGCACTGCTTCGTTGGCCTATGCTCTTACTTTCGCCGTTTCGTCAAAAACTTCGCCGACGTTGCTCGGCCTTCGACAGATCTTCTTAGGAAGAACACGCCATTCTCAAGGGGCCCTGAGCAATCTCACGCGTTCGGCGTTCTCAGCGGGTTTCTGACCACCCCTCCCACACTTGCCCACTTTGATACATCTGAACCGACCGAAGCGCACACTGACGCAAGCGGCCCCTGCATTGGCGCTGTTCTCGCCCAACAGCAGAATGGTACCGAGAGCGTGATAGCTAACGCTAGCCGCTGGCTGTCACCTGCTGAGAGAAATTACTCCATCACCGAGCGTGAATGCTTGGCTTTAGTTTGGGCTGTCGCCAAGTTCGGGCCATATTTGTCCGGCCGCAAGTTTTCGGGCGTCACAGACCACCACGCCCTTTTCTGGCTGTCTTCCCTCCGGGACCCCGAAGGACGGCTTGGTCGCTGGGATTTGGGCTCCAGGAATTTTCATTTGTTGTCATCTAGAAGTCTGGACATCTGCACAAGGACGCTGACTGCCTCTCAGGTCACTTCGTCGATCCTCCCGGTCCAGCTGCGCATGATCCGATAACCTGCGTGATGCCTTTGACTGACGTAACCGACATGCGTGCTGAACAACGCGACGCATTCTTACAGTCCATGATCGCCGGAGTGCAATATGGCAGCATGGACGGCACGTGCCGCATGTTCGCGCTGCATAACGGCATCCTCTACAGCCGCAATATCAACCCTCACGGCCCTGACTTGCTCCTTGTCCTTCCTTGTCATCTGCGATCAGTCGTTCTCGAACACCTTCACGACGCACCGACGGTGGGACACCTTGGCGTTTTGTGTGTCTACGACCGCGTACGACGCCGGTTCTTCTGGTCGGGTCTTTACCGCTCTGTGCGCCGTTACATCGCAACTTGGGAAGTGTGCCAGCGCCGGAAGAAACGTCCGCTGCGACCTGTTGGACGACTTCATCCAACTGAAGTTCCCCTTGAACCTTTCTTTCGCGTAGGCCTTGACCTGCTTGGCCCTTTTCTCACGACGACTAGAGGGAATTAGTGGATCGCTGTCACTACTGGTTACGTGACGCGCTACGCGATAACAAAGGCGTTGCCGGCTAGTTGGGCACCTGACGTCGCCGATTTTCTCCTCCACGACTTCATTCTCCATCACGGTGCACCTAGACAATTACTTGCAGACAGCGGCCGCTCGTTCTTGTCTCGAGTTATGGACGGCCTCCTCCGTTATTGTGCCACTGAGCACAAGCTTTCCACCGCCTAACACCCGCAAACGAACGGTCTTAGGGAACGTCTCAACCGAATACTCACAGAGATGCTGTCGGGTTACGTTCCCCAGAATCACTGCGACTGGGACGCCACGCTGGCCTACTTGACATTCGCGTATAACTCGTCCCGACATGACACCGCTGGATATTTACCCTTTTACCTTTTGTATGGTCGCGACCCCACTTAGTCCTTTGACACCATCCTACCTTCTGTGCCACGCGTTCCCACTGAGTACGCTCGTGAAGTCATCGATCGCGCTCACATGGCGCGTCAAGTCGCCCGATCTCGTTTATTAGCCTCGTAGCATCTGCAAAAAGAGCGTTACGACCGGTGCCAACTGGATGTTCAGTTCGCCCCAGCTGCTTGGGTGCTGCTTTGGTCACCATGTCTGTCAGGTTGGCCTCTCCCAGAAGTTTCTCTCTCGCTACACGGGGCCTTGTCAAGTCGTACGTCAAGTTAACTGCGTCGATTACGAGATCACTCCGTTATAGTTTCATCCATCCTCAAGTCCGCCGCCAGTTGATGTCGAGCACATTTCGCGGCTGAAGGCATACTTCACTCGCAGTTCTTAACCTACCGTACGCCGAGGCGGTGCTTTATTTATATATTTATATTATTTACATTTATAATTTATTTATATAATATATAATATCATAGACGGCGGTTATATTTTATACAATACAGGGGAGTAAGCTAATGGGCCTATAATTTTTTTCTTCTTTAACGTCTCCCTTTTTGTGGATTAATATAATGTTTGCATTCTTCCAGTTTTCTGGCACCCTTGCAGTGGATCGTATAAACAGCCGCCAGTTTTCGAAGCATTACGCCCCCTCCATCTTTGATTCAATGCACTGTTATTCCATCTTCTCCTGCCGTCGATCTTGCACGTTTCATGTCTTGCAAAGCCCTTCTGACCTCATCGCTAGTTACAGAAGGTGTTTCTGTTCATTAGTGTTTCTAATGGAGGTATCCTGACTCCCCTGGGTATGGTATAGGTCAGTATGGAATTCTTCCGCTTCCTTTACTATATTTTCGAGATCGCTGTTCATATTACACTGCTTATCATTCAGTGCATACATTTTGGTTTGTCTTTCCCAAGTTTCTTTCTCACCGCTCTCAGGCTGCGTCCATTTTTTACGGCTTCTTCAATCTTTCTCACGTTATAGCTTCGCATATCACTTATTTTCATCTTTTTGGACAGTTTTGACAGTTCTGAGAACTCTGTCTTATCTCTTGAGTTGGACACTTTCATTCTTTGTCGTTTCTTTATTAGGTCCTTTGTTACTTGGGAGACCTTGCCTACTGGTTGCTTTGGTGCCTTGCCTCGCACTTCAATTACTGCCTCTGAAGCCGGCCTATTTACGGTTTCATTCATTAGCTCCATGCCATCATAATCTCTCTGTTATTATGCTGCATATTTATTTTCAAGTACCAGCCTGAATTTGTCTGCTTTTTCCCTTATTGCCTCTAGGTTGACCTGTTTCTTGTCAACGAATTTTGCTCTCTCTCTCTCTTCAAATTGAGGTGAATCCTAGCCCTCACTAACCTATGATCACTGCACTTTACCCTAATTAGCACGTCTACATGCTGCACTATGCTGGGGTCAGCAGAAAGTATGAAATGAATTTTATTTTTTGTTTCACCGTTAGGGCTTTTCCAGGCGCACTGTCTGTTTCCACGCTTCCTGAAAAAGGATGTTCATTATTCAAAGCTTATTCCTTTCTGCGAATTCTACCAACATCCCTCCTCTAGCGGTCCCGCAATTGACGCCGTAGGTGCCAATTGTTTGTTCACCAGCCTGCTTTTTCCCCCATTTTTGCATTGAAGTCGCCCATTACTACGGTATACTGAGTTTGCACTTTTATCATCGCTAATTCAACTTCTTCATAAAACTAATCTACCTCCTCATCATTGTGACTGGAAGTTGCATCGTAGGCTTTTACTACCCTTAATCTCTACTTCTTACTAAATTTGATGACGAATACAGCTACCCTCTCATTAATGCTTTAGAATTCGTCAATGTTGCCCGTTATGCCCTTATTGATTAGGAATCCATCCCCGTATTGCTTCTTATCAGGGAGACCTCTATAGCAGAGTACAAGACCGTTATTGAGCAATGTATAAGCCTCACCTGTTCTTCTAATCTCACTAAGGCCGATGATATCTCAAACAATGTCTGATAGTTCCTCAAAGAGTCCTGCTAAGCTAGCATCATTCCAGAGGGTTCGGGTGGTAAACGTTGCAAGGGTCGGTTTCCAGTGGCGGCCTGTCCGAATCCAGAGATTCTTAGCACCCTATGCTGCGTTACAGGTCCGATCGCCGCCTTGCTCAGGTATTCCGCAGCTGCTCTGGGACTGAGGGCCATTGGGTAATTGAGTTAGCCATTTGGGAGGGGATGGCACAATACTGCACGAGGGAGGCCAATTCCTGATCTGGTGAGGGAGTGTATTGTTCAATCTTTGTGCGCCTTCCTAATTTGGTTGTACCTGGATTAGTATAGCTCCACTCGCTTTAGGAATTTTTTGCCGATGACAGGCGTCACTCCAAGCCTACAGAAGTTGCGCACTGTAGGAGGTGAATTTCAAGCTCACCATCATAAAGAAAAATTCTAGCGGGATTAGAACTTCCGACTATGGCAACCGAACATTCGCCCTAGCTCAGTCAGGTAATCTCGCAGGCGGGGAGGCTACCTTATCACCGACAGGTACAGCCCCGATGGCCCTACATGCCTAAAAACTTCTTTGATTGGTCCGCGACAGATGTGTTTGCTACTTCGCTACTGTTATAGCTACGTTAGTTTTCTTATGATGTGCGTGATACTATAAACTGTCTCATCATATTCTGTTTTCCTTTCGGACGACAATTATTTTTTTTCTGTTCAGAGCCCATACTACTATTCGTGTTTCGAATAATAATAATGTTCACGATGCGCTCGCTTTGGTTGCAGAAGTGGGCATCTCATCAGTTACAATCGGCAGCGAGCTTCGGAAGTTATTACAGCTCATTCCGTAAATGTTACATGCCTAAAAGCTTATTTGATTTGTCCGCGATAGAAGTTTTTTCCTGATCGCGATGAACAACTCAATAGAGAGCGATTTTTAAGCTGTTGCGGCCTCGTAGTTCCGGAGCCGCTCGTGCTGAGGGGTCACGGCGTAGTATTGCTCAAAGGTTCGATCATGGTGGTTCCGCAGTCACCCGTACGCATGTAGCCATGAACGTGGCGATATATACGATACATTTTTGGCGAACTTCAACAATACTTAAATGTAGTGTGGAAAAAAAGAAGACAAGAAGAAATTAAAAACTTACAGCGCTGACCGGGAGTTCACTAGTATCGTGTTCAAGGCGGTACACCAAACAACTTCGGTCTCGGCTGCCTATCCAATGCATCGGAGAAGTCTTTCCGAACAAGACGGACCTGGTACTGATGCGCCGCACAAGGCTGAGACGTCGGGTGTGCGGAGGGGGCATTGACCGAGACTTCGGTTCAAAGGGAAATTTTCAGTGGTGAAACGGGCTGACAAAATATAGTACTGAGCCGCGCGTAATATATGCGACCTTGGAAGCGGCCTTGCTGTATGGTTGGAAAGCGCTTATACAACGCCTCCTTTAAGCTACAGCGTAAGCTTCTGCCTGCGATCAGTTAGACATTGTGTGTGCACTTCGCGCGGGAAACCTACTGACGTACCGTTTGCCGCCGAACTTGCATACTTGTAATTTAGCAGCTGCGAACGCGTGCTCCTGATGGTTTGAGTACAAACAAAAACCCGCGAAGGCTAATATACGTGCGAATGTAGCGAAAACAGATGGGCGCGAACTACGACCTTTTCTGCATGATGAAGATCTGTATTGTCAACTTTGCTACTGTTGCCGCTATGTTATTTTTCTTAGGATGTGCATGAAACCGCAAACTGTCTTAACAATGTCTTTTTTCCTTTCGCACGACAATTATTCTTTTTTTCTCTGCGGTATAGGGCCCATACTACTATTCCTGTTTCGAATAATAATAACGTACACGATGCGCTCGCTTTGATAGCAGAAAGGGGCATCTCACTGGGTGCAATTGGCAGCGAGCTTCGGAAGTTATTGCAGCTCATTCCGCACTACACTTTGCTTATCATGAAGATGTATATAATTTTACGCGTCACCGTTAGCTGAAAAATTAACGATACTACGGGTACTAAGGCTTCGCTTCACATAGATTCCTGCATGGACTCCACGTTTGGAAGATTAGTGTAACGTAATAAAACAACGAACTGTTCCTCGGTGATTGGTAATTTTTTCGTCATCATATTTAGATGTACTTTGTGGGACATGCAGTACTATTCACCACCAAACTTACAGATTATATACCGCTTATAATGTTCTGAAGCATATGACCAGTACGCCTATATGAGTACATCGCAAAGTCTCTAAGTGCCCCGACTTCCATAATCTTTTGCGGTTGCTGCACAGGCTGTACTACCACTTTGCTGTTTCTTGTTTAGGATGTTGATAGTTCTCATTTGTTTCTTTTTTGCAGGTCCCGGGTTGGTGTTCATAGTCTATCCTGAAGCCATCGCTACCATGAAGGGATCAGTCTTCTGGTCCATTCTCTTCTTTCTTATGCTAATCACTTTGGGCCTGGACAGCACGGTGTGTTGGCCTACGTTTTTGTTGCGTTAACTATGCAGTGATGAAAAAATAAACAGGGTCACAAAGTTATATGTGACAGCACCTGCAGAAACGCGTAAACTGCCTATACACTATTCTAGCTATTGTGCCTAACGCTGTGTTGAAAGTTCATGATGACGTAGGATGATGATATAGGTTTTAAACTCGTGTGAAAAAGGAAAACACAGAGAAAGATATTTTAGGACTACTTGCTTTTGGCAATTATGTCCCGGCGTTCGCAACATCGAGACATGCGCAATGCCCGCGCGTAGAAGCAGTACAACACAATTGCGCATCGACGGAGCGTATTTTTAGGCGCAGACAATCACCGAATTATTCCAATCTAGGCCGATAGTTTTTTTTTCAAATAATCATATTCCAAACTCTAGGGTCGGCTTACATTCGAGAATTTCAAAAAAACGCGCCAGTCTTTCATTGAAACTGCTAAATATGGTGCATAGCTAGCGCCATCTAGAAAAGTCAGTATCGCAGCCGCCATTAGCCGTGCCAGTAGCCAACCTTGCACAAGCGAGGTCGCCATTTCGACCTGTGTCGTGTCAACCGTATCCGTGTGCGGCGTGGTGTTATCGCGATGGCACCAAGCAGGAGATGCCACTACAGTGCCGCTTTCAAGCGAAAGGTTGTGATAGCCGCAGAGGCATCGTCGAGCCTTCAAGTCGGCTGGGACTTCGGCGTCGACAAGAAAAACGTACGTCGTTGGAGGGGACAACGACAGCAGCTTTTTGCATGCGCCGCAACGAGGATGGCATTTAGCGGACCAAAGAAAGGCTTTCACCACGAAGTGGAAATAGTTTTGGCCGACTTTGTTCAGTCGCAGAGAGCAGCTGCTCTTGCAGTGACGACAGGAGTGCTCCAAGCGAAAGCTAGGGAACTTTTGAGGGATCGAGGCCTAACGCCAAGGGATTTCAAAGCCAGCCGGGGCTGGCTTCAGAAATTCATGAAGCGCTTCGGCTTCAGCCTCCGATGTCGAACTTCAATCACCCAGAAGCTACCAAGCGATTTCGAAGAAAAGTTGATAGCTTTTCAGCGCTACGCGCTGCGAAAGAGAGAAGCGGCAGGCTACAACCTTGGGCAAATTGGCAACGCCCACCAGACGGCTGTGTATTTTGATATGCCAGTGGCGTACACCGTGAATGAAAAGTGTGCCAAGGAGGTGAAGGTGCGCTCTGCGGGCTACGAGAAGCATCGCGCAACTGGCATGCTGTACTGCACAGGTGATGGACATAAACTCCCTCCTCATATGATATTTAGAAGGAAGACACTGCCTGCTCGAGAAACTTTGCCAAGAAATGTCATCGTGCGGGCAAATGAGAACAAGTGGATGACGGTTGCTATGGTGGAAGAGTGGGTTAAGATTGTGTTAAGAGCCCTCTTGACAAAGAACTCGCTCCTTGTGGTCGACTCTTACCGTGGGCACTTGACCGACAACGTGAAGGCTACGCTCGCCCAAACGAACACAGACCTCGCTGTCATATCGGGCGGCATGACGGGCCAGTTGCAGCCACTTGATGTCTTCATCAACAAAACTTTCAAGGATCGTCTGCGGAAATATTACACGGACTGGTTGACTGACGAAGACCACATGCTAACGGGAACGGGCCGCATCAAACGTGCATTGCTATCGCAGCTGGCAGGCTGGGTAGCTGCAGCGTGGGACGACATCCCAGGTGCTTTGATGGTGCGCGCCTTTAAAAAGTGCAGCATATCTAATGCGCTTAACGGTACTGAAGAGAGTGCACTGTTTGAAGGTGACAGTGACACGGAACACAGCGACGAGTCTAGCAGCGACGACGACGTTGAATGAGCTCTGCACGTTCAAATTAAATAAATGCTGTTTGCGTTTTGTGAACGCTGTCCTCGCTTTTTTTGTTCGGCTTACATTCGAGGTAATATATATTTTTTTGTTGGCTTCGGACTTTAGGGTGTCGGCTTAGAATCAGGGTCGGCCTAGATGCGAGTAAATACGGTAGATTTTCGATGATGAACCAAGACCCACCAAGAACTTGTACCGACAATATACATACGCCCCTCCTCTCTCCCCTGCTGCTGCTTCGCTTTGCGCAACAAGGTAGGCTACAGAAGTAGTAGTAGAACGGAATATAGACCGGTTTAATTTACAGCCGTAAAACTTTGAGCTACCAGGCTAATTCAGAGAAATAAATGCAGTCGTCTAACAAAATGCTAGGCATCTAAATGAGCACTTACGAAAATATAGATGGTAATAAGGGAATGGAGCTAGAGGTCAGCAAAGCTGGCAACGAAGTTCAGAGTAATTGAAAGTGTAAATAAAAATTAGGAGCAATCCAGCAGTAAGTGAGAGAAACAGATGGGAATTGGATACCAATAGTGGTAACAAAAAGACCATGGACATTTACAAGAACAAAAGAACTAAATTAAAAAGGGATATCTTTACGACAACAACAAAGGGCAGGGCCTTGCTATTTGAGGCTCGAGCTATTTGTCTAAGGGCAAAAACACACCGGAACAAATATTCGAAACAAGATGAGGCATGCATCTGCTGCAGTGAAAATGCCGGGACCACTGTGTACATTTTAATTGAATTCGAAAGTATTCCGGCAGTGAGACCCATAGCTATTGTACACCTTCCAGAAGTGGATGGAACCATGCGTAAGTCAGCGGTAATGATAAGCAAAAGACGTTTACAGTAGTGGTGGAAAAAGAAGCAAGCAATATATCGATATGACCGGGTGTGTTACAGGCATAGGTAGCGGTACAAGGTAGGCAGAGAGGTTTTATGGTTCAGCAAGAACACTAGGAAAATGTATACAAAGATGCTAGAACGAAAAGCATGCATTGCACACCTGATAAACTCAAGCAGGCTAGGGGACTATTTCTCACCGCCCCGTTTCGATGGGTATGATAATAAATCATCATAATAATAAATATGGCAGTAACGTTCCTGCAAATTGCAATAAAATATGCTGTATTTCAGCTACTGTCATGTAAACAAGGAGCAAGGAGCAGAATAGCATTTTGAATGAAGCTGGTTCATGATAAATAGCGAAAACAAAGAACGGCGGTCAAAGATAGCAACGGTAAAGGATTATACATTATGCGCCGTATGCTGGCCCTTGCTATGAATTAAAATGACTGTATTATAATGTACGCCTAGGTTTTATTGTCAGAGTAATTATATCACCACTCCAGGTGCATTTCTGCCGTCGACGGCAGCGTCGCCGTGAGGTGCTGTAGAAAGTGCAAGGGTGATATTATCGTCGCCACGCGGCGTACGCTGTATGTGTGAGTAAAAGCACGCGAGAGTGAATCGGCGAACTCTGCTCTCGTGCACTAGGAAGGCAGGGCGGATGCACGCCTTCTCCTGTCACGTGCGAGGAAGGAGGGGGCGCGTTGTTCTCCCGCGGTGAGTTCCAATCAGTCGGCCGAAGTGAACGGACATCGGCAACTCCGCAACCACCGAGAAGACTACGCGACCTTCAACGACAGCCCGTGACCGCCCTTGCCCAGGCCGCTTTCGCTGGGAGTCATATGGGAAGCGGCTTTCTCGCCGTTTCCCACCTACCGCCTTTTCTTCCCGGGACTTTGTTGCCGCTCCCCGCGCCTCTACAGCTCTGAAGCACTTCCAAGGCGGCTGCCCCTGCCGGGGCCATAGCTGCCTTGGCGTGTTTCCTACACCACGAACCAAGAGCGCCAAGCGACCAGCTCTTCCAAGGCCCATGTTCTAAACCGGCGTGCAAAGGCCTTCGGCCAATTCACCGGTCCGTTTCGATGGAGCGTTTATCTACCGCAACGTCATTTTCCAACGAGCAGGAGACGCACTCGGTGATAGAGAACGCCGGCGCGCGTTCCTCAACAACAACGAAGACACCCGAGGTGGATACCGCGGGAGTGGCCGCCGATCCCATCGTCGTCAATTTTCCCTCCCAACGGCGAGAGGCGGACACTCCGACCGGGGAAATGATGGAGGAAGATGCTGCCCCGAACATTTACGACGACAAAACTGACGACGACACAGGTAGCTGTTGGAAGACAGTCATACATAAGCGACGCATCCGTCAAACGCGCGCTAAGACGCAACCCTCCGAGAACATCTTGGGCATTCCGGACGCTTCCCAGCCTACCGTACGCAGGCGCATTCGGAATCACAACCTGCCTCAACTTCCTTTGTACGATGAAAAGATAATTCTGCGGCCTCACGGAGGACTTTGTCTCGATAAGTGGACGCGCCCAGAACTCGCCAGTGCTCTATGGAGTGCAGCCGGCTTGACCACCGATGATCGTCAGGACATCATATTCCGACTGCGACCTCAGCAGAACTTCGCAATCATCAGCACACCCCAGCACACGTAGCCGACGCATTGTAGACGGTGAGGGAGCTGAACCTTGGTCAGCGGGTCTCTCCCATCACGACATATTTTGCGGTCCCAGACAACTCATGCAAGGGAATTGTTCCTGGCCTTTTGCCCGGTACACCGTCTTCCAAGCTAGCGGATGAGCTTGTGGCTCCTGGAACTCAAATACGTCAACACAAATGATGGGTCAAACCAACGTTGCGTTGGTAACATTTGAAGGACTTAAAGTGCCTCGCTACGTGCGTTTCTATTGTGCAGAACTCCGCTGCTAGCCCCATCAACCCCGCCAACTGGTTTGCAAGATATGTCACAAGCTCGGCCATTGGGCTGATTACTGTCCTACGCCGCACGTGGTCATTTGCGGGACGTGCGGGACTGACAACCCCACCCCGTCACATCCGTGTACCCCACACTGCAGATCCTGTGCAGTGTGGGGTACACGGTGTGGGTGACGGGACCCACCCTACAGCGGATCCAAACTGCCCGCGGCGGGCTAGGCAGACACTGAACAAAGCTTGGGTTCGAAAAGCTCTCGAGAAAGAGCAGCGTGAACTCCAACCCTCCTGCGACCCGACTACTACCACAGATACGGCGGAGACCCGAACGTCGCCCGCCCCAACTAAGGAGACCAGAAAAGTCCGGGCGGAGACCCGTTCGAGATCCCGTCGCAAGTTCAAGCCTCGGTCCCGATCCCGCGAGGCATCGGTGCGACTCCCAGGGAAGCGCTCTCTTTCCCCATCTTCCCAACAACCCTACAAGAAGGCCCTGCAGACCAACGCCCCAGCCAAGGTGACCCTGGTCCCTTCAGGGTTGCAGCGGACCTCGGAGAAGAAAACAGCAATGGAGGCGCCTCGGGATGTAGGTTGGCCGGAGGGTCCCCCACAGCTCGCTCCGCCCCGTAAATCTCTCCCTACCTCTTCCCCTATTACCAATTCGCTACCAAATCCCGATCCTCTAATAGAAATAGCCCGCCTACGTCGTGACATGGAGGCGCGCTGTGAGCGCTTGCCAAAACAAATGTACGCGCTGGTGGCAGACATGAGCACTAGTATGCAGGCGGCTTTGGACAGGATAGAAAGCCAAATGGAGGTCCTTAAATAGGGATTACGGAGCAAGTAAAATCATATATAGAGTGCACTTTCGCACGCATGCAAGTTCCTGAGCTTAGCGGTAACAACGAAAGCGCGCTTTCCGACCAAGGCTCTCGGCCGCAACCTTCAAATGTGGGCACCCGGCGCCCGCATCCCTATGCACGACCGCCTGCTTCCTCTCGCGATGATGATGGCGCCGCGTAACGCGGAGCAACTAGTGGTGTGGCAGTGGAATTGTAGGGGATTCCGCAGAAAACGAGGTTCCCTACAGCAGTATATCGCCACATCCACGAGCCCTCCCGATGTCATCCTCTTACAGGAAGTCAATTGCACCCCTTCTTTATCCGGCTACAGCACGCTCGCGAGTGTCTCTCCTCTTGTGAGAGCGTTGGTTTCGAAACATGTTACATGTCGCATGCATACCACTAACACTGACATTCCTCACCAAATATTGGAAATAATTACGCAAGGTAAACGCAGCGAGAGTCTGTTTATACTCAATGCATACAGTTCCCCCCGTTCGCGAACGCACTGTTTTCAGCCCCTACTAACAGAATTCGGTAGGTTTGGACGGGTTTGTTCGGTGGCCGGCAACTTTAACGCTCCGCATACTGCACGGGGTTACGTTAAATTGCAGGCTAAAGGGACCCGCTTATGGAATGCCATCTGTAACATGAGATACACACTGCTCACCGACCCAGAGCACCCCACTCGGATGGGCAACAGCGTGTCTCGTGACACCTGCCCTGACCTTACCTTCGTACGCAACACTGGCCCAGTCGTCGCGCACGGGCCTTTAGAGGAGCACCTTGGTAGTGACCACTACGTCGTAGCGACCACCTTGTCATTACGGGGTGCGCGCAGGCCCGAGCGATATGTGCGTATAACGGATTGGGCGACATTCAGGGTAAGTCGCCAGGACCCACCTGAGCGCCAAGGGTACGAACGCTGTCTTGACTCTCTCGCACAAGATCTAGAGGCCACCACGAGCACAATGCGCACCACAACCGAGACACCAGACATAGACCCGCATTTACTTTATCTTTGGAACGCCCGCAGAGGGTTGACACGACGATGGAAACGACAACGCCTCAACCGCAAACTTAGGAAACGTATAGATCAAATTACACGGCAATCTCAGGAGTATGCAGAGGTCCTTAAGAGGAATAACTGGCGAGGATTTTGCGATCGCCTCTCAGGCACATTGAGCACAGCAAAAACGTGGCCGATTCTTCGCTCACTCACATATCCCACCACAAGAAAGGGAAAAACATTTCAACAGCTGCACATCCTAATGCACGAGTACCGGGACGATGTCTCAACACTCCTCAGAGAGCTAGAGAAGCATTTCACACCCAAAGGCTTGCCGCCGCAGTACCCTGACTATCCTTATGTAGGCGAGGCGAACGAATTGCTCGATGCAGACATCACATCTGACGAGGTGCGGGTGGTCCTACAAGACCTGCGCCGCAACACGGCACCGGGAGCCGACCACATCCGATTCGCCACCCTTCGTAACCTCAGTGACGCGGATATTAACCAGCTCACCCATATCTTCAATGATTGCTGGCGCAAGGGCATGCTTCCACAAGCATGGCGACACGCCGACATCACACTGATCCCCAAACCGGGCAAGCCTGTTAAGGTTGAAAACTTACGACCCATCTCCCTAACATCCTGCGTTGGTAAGCTCATGGAGCATGTACTCTTGCGGCGTCTGCAGCCCTTCCTCGAAGAAAAATCATTCTTTTCTAAGTCTCGATTCGGATGTCGGACTCATCTGTGCTTGTACAATTGTGCTTGTACAATTGCGGGAGGTAGTCATAGGACCTCCGTCGTCCGCCCAAACGAGAGCACTCATCGCCTTAGACCTAAAAGGGGCATTCGATAATTTTGAACATGACCTCATCCTTCGCAACGTTGCACATTCACACTGTGGAATTCGTATGTACAACTATATCCGCGCATTTCTTCGAGATCGCACAGCCACCGTTGGAATGGGACCGCATCGGTCCGGTACGATTCGACTTGTAGGACGTGGGACACCCCAGGGCTCAGTTCTTTCCCGTACTCTATTCAATATCGCGCTCGCAGGGCACCCCCGGCTACTCGACCAGATCCCTGATGTCGCCCACACTATATATGCGAATGACATTACTATCTGGTTGACACGGGGTACTGACGGAGCCATCCAAGACCAACTGCAGCAAGCAGTCGACACAGTTTCCGAGTACGCGAGAAAATGCGGCTTAAGATGTGCTCCGGAAAAGTCGGAGCTCATAATCATTCGCCCCCGAAGCCGTTCCTCTACTCCCCCTATCACACGTGGATGGCACACCGATACCACAGGTTAATCGTGCTCGTATCCTCGGCCTACACGTCCAAGCGGATGACAGGTCAAACTACGCTGTTTGTCTTCTATCCAGACAGATCGAGCAAATTCTGGCCATGATCCGGAGGGTCTCCAACAGGCGCTCGGGCCTTCGAGAAGAGGACTTGCTGCGTTTGGTGGACGCGTGCGTGATCAGCCGCCTTACATGCCATCTCCCATTTCAGCGGTTTACCCAAGCGCAACAACTTCGCATAGACGCAATGATTCGCAAAGCGACGAAGCTGGCCCATGGCCTCCCGAACTACCACACACCGTCTCCTTAACTTAGGGACACATAGCACACTAGGCGAGCTGCTAGAGGCACATTGCGTCAGCCATCGCCAGCGCCTCCTACTCACTCCTACTGGCCGCCATCTTCTCACACTGCTAGGATACTCTGTCCCACCCCTTGAGTCTGAAACCCGTCCAACGATCTTGTCGTCAGCGATACGCCAAGCACTAAGTATTCATCCGTTGCCACGTAATATGCACCCCGAGCATGACAAAGGGCGGCGCAAAGCCCGTGTACGATACATTGGCCGCATGCTTGCAAACATCCCGGAAACACATACTTTATACACGGACACATCAAGCACTCAAGAGGGCTATACCTCGGTAGTTTTGGATGGCACCAAATCCCTGAGAGACTCTGCTGCACTGCGCGCAACAAATGCCGCTTACGGAGAAATTCTCGGTGTTGCTCTTGCAATTCAATACGCCATCCGTATTCCTGAGGAAGTGTATATATTGACGGACTCGCAAGAGGCATGCCGGGCGTTCCTATCAGGACATGGCATCCCGAGAGCGGCGCCCCAAATTCTCAAACTGATCCCGCAAAATACACCAGCCACACCTCCCCGCATCCACTTACTCTGGACCCATGGTCATACCTCGCTGCCGGGTAACGAACGCGCACATACGGTTGCCCGAGAAATTTCCCTCCGGGTGACTCGGCGTGAGGCGACTAGTTTAGAGTGGGGGGATCCCTTGCTCCGCTACAAAGGCATACTCCGTCATTATACAGGCATTCGTCGCACCCACGCCGCACCACCGCTGTCCTTCTCGCGGGAGGAAGCAGTGGCATTACGCCAGTTACAAACCGCAACTTTTCCAAATCTTGTCTCTCTCAATAAATTCTACCCACACTGTTATCCAGATCGTTGCCCTGGCTGTGGTAGCTCGCCCACAATCTTCCACGTCACGATTGAGTGCACTGCAAACCTCTTTCCTCCCTTGCCAACTCTCCTTCACCCCCTACGCAACAAAGAGCTGTGCGACGATGCCCTCCGCGACGGACCTCCTGAGGTCCCCCGAGCTGTGATACAACGGGCTCGAAACATCGCCGGGATCATCTTAGGGACCCTGGACTAAGGGCTCCTCCCACACTGCTCTCGCCATTCAAATATTATTAATAAAGATGTTTTACTCTCTCTCTCTCTCCAGCGGTCGCTGCTTACGGCACGGCCATGCAGGCGCCGTATCTTCAAAGCTATCTAGGACAAGGTCAAAGTGCGCGCCAGTGCGGGCCTCATCTCCGAAGCAATCTTCAATATTTGAAGAGTGCGCGTAGTCCCGGTAACTTCATATGCACTGTGCTTTAGACGTTTCGTTCGCGTTGAAGCGAGAGATGCAGAAAGGTAAATTCGCTCGCAGCCGCTGCCGCGGTTCCTCACTCCAGCGTTTTTACAGCGAGTTTCCTCGGTCAACGAGCGAGATGTGTTCATGATTAGCTATGCGCGCGTGACTTCGTGCTTGTTAATTCAGTTAGTAAGCGAAAGTTTTCTACAACTTTATACTGCCGATGAAGCTGCTTTCGTTAATTCGTGTAGCCATGTACTAATTTTGTGTCGCAAACAATGTTTCGCCGTTCGGGCGAAACTGTGACTTTCTTTTTCTTTTTAAGAACAGATGCAACATAACAGGCTTGTTAATTTTTGCGGACATATGCTGAATCAAGAAATCAAGTGGAGTGTATTAAAGGACCTGATTATACAAGAACAGTTTGCGCTAAAATTGTAATTAAGGACTATACTAAAGGATGCCTTAGTTGAAAGCTGCCAAAATTCACAAGATAGCTCATATTTCAGATGAATCCTGCCCATTTATGTGGCATTGAACGAAAATGCGCTGTCGTTTTTGTACGAATTATGACAATGGCGGATATTCTGTAAAATTTGAAGTGACAAAATACTATTACACAGGAAAGCAGCTGTATCATTTCTTCTCTTGAACCGCCGCCAATCACTTCTCACCGTCCTGTCACATTTGACTATTCCTACAAGTCTCTTTTCCACCTTTCGCGCTGAAAGTCAAGGCAATTCCCGAGTTGCTCGCGCTGCTACGGCAGTCATTTGCACCACGTTAATTTCCTGCCAGCGGAAGTTGATCTTGGGAGAAAGTGTACGCGCGGTATAATTTTTGAATGTTCAGCCATATTCGTGGCTTCTATTGACGTAGTACTCTGCGGACGCCATCATCACTAAGATATCTGGGCACTGTGCTGGTCTGTGTGATTGCCAGAGCAAAAGCTAAAAACGAATCCACAGAAACGCAAAAATTCAAATTCAGATTTACTACATACCACAAATCCATTATATCCTCTTGAACTGGCTCGTGTGCATATATTGCCAGTAATTACAGCTCGCATACATTTGTTACTAGAGACCACTTCGTTGTTGATATTGTCTTAGAGTTATGAATTGGAAGGCTCTATAATGTAATGTATGCAAGTAGGTGCACCACGCGTAGCATAACACAACACAAAGGAAGAAATTGAAAGGGACCACACCGCTATTTAAATATTACAATAGGACTGATTTCTCAATAGTGCAATGCTTTGACGTCTTAGTGATGGTGTAGAAACAGAAATATAGACAAAAATTGGATATAAGAATCTAGCTACCGTATGTTGGAGTGCCCCTCCACTCAACTCGGAGCCTTGGCTCAAAGACGGACGGATGAATGGATGCTATGAGTGTCCCTTTCGAAACGGAGCGGTGCGTAGTGCTACCAAGCTCTTTTTCCTAATTTTGCCTTATTCTATCTATCTCATTTCCTGCATACAAAAAATTCCCTGTATCAATCATTATGAACCATTATAGGGAGAGACAGAGAGAACGAACTTTATTGAGTGATAAAAAGAATATTCTGATGGCGGAGCCTTAGTCGAGAGCTGCACTCTCCCGTCTAATCTGGTCGATGAGCGATTGCTGGCTCGCCAGGTCAGAGCTGGACTTTATATGGAGCTTTCTTTTTATACATCCTGCTTGTGGTCAACCTACTTTTCTGCTACCAAAGTTCCAGTCGTCTCTGTTGTGGGCATGTTTACTTTACCCCTGCTATCCCTGGTCTCAAGAACTTCAATGAGCACATCGGATCTTAAACTGCAGCCGGGTACATATCGTCACCTTCTAATATAACGTGTTTCATCGTTTTCCTAGCTTTACCACAGGACGCACATGCACGCTCGGTGTAACTTGCGTTATAACTACGCATTCTAAGGTATCATGACCTCACTTCAAAGAGTAAAGAGCTTCCCTTTCAATTGTCATATATTGTTTGTTTCGGGATATCGTTTTTCCTTCTTCGATAGTTACTCGCAGCATTTTCCTTTTCCACTGCCTGTTTCCGTTATTTTTTTCCAAGAAAGTGTACCAGCCAGCACACAAATCGCTTAACAAGCGACAAGAAGTAGCTTGGAGACGACTTCAGAAAAACACCTACCCCAACCCGGTAGCCTATCACCACTACTACCCGGACCAATACCCAAATACATGTAACCATTGTAAGAAAAAGGCGGATCTGTTCCATATTATGTGGTCGTGCCCAGCAGAAAATCACACAAATCACGAAATAATACTGAGCAGTGGGAGGCCGCGTTGCTCAGCTCCGACCCTGACCTGCAGGCCAAGGTCGTCAAGAGAGCTGAAGCCGCCCGAACCCAGGGCCTCGTGGCTTCCTAACAACAAGGTCATCCGTCAATACCTTGTTTTCAAATAGTCGATTGACTCACTCACTCACTCTTTCCAAGAAAGCACACAGTCGCACCATCGTCGTCATCAACCAATTTTATGTCCACTGCCGGACCAAGGTCTATGCCTGTCATCTCCAATTACCCCTGTCCTGCACCAACCAATTCGAACTAGCGCCTGCGAATTTTTTAATGTCATCAGCCCATCTAGTCTTCTGCCGTCCTCGACTGCGCTTCCCTTCTCTTGACACCCATTCAGTTACCCTAAGGTCCACCGGTCTTCTAGCCTACGCGTTACATTATCAGCCCAGCTCCATATCTTTCTGTTATTGTCCATTAGAATATCGGCTATGCCCGTTTGCTCACTGGTGCACACCACTATCTTCCTGTCTCTTAACATTATGCCTAACATTCTTCGTTCCATTGCTCTTGGCGCGGTCCTTAACTTCTTTTCTAGCTTCTTCGTGAATTTCAAGTTTCGACTCCTGATGTGAGCATCAGTAGAATGCATTGATTGCACACCTTTCTTTTCAATGATAATGGTAAGCTTCTAGTCAGGATCTGACAATGCCTGCCAAATGCACCCCAACCAGATTTTCAGTCTGGAAATTTTCTAATGATCAGGGTCCCCTTTGAGTAATTGACCTAGGTAAACGCACTCATTCACAGACTCTAGAGGTTGACTGGGTTGGGTTGTCTTGTTGTCTTGTTGGGTTGTCCGGCTATTCATGATTATCTTTGTCTTCGGCATATTAATCTTCAACCCCACTCTCTCTGTTAAGGTCCTCAATAATTTGTTGTAACTGGTCCCTATTGTTTACGAACAGGACAATGTCATCTGTAAATTGAAGGTTGCTCAGATATTCGCCGTTGATCCTGCACCATCTCTTGACAAATAGTCGCTGTTCTTTAAGGTCATCCAAGGCTGTTATTCACATGCGGAGCTTCTTTATCAATCCAAGGAAAGCGCTGCGTTCATCTTGGTGGAGCGGAGGAAAAGCATCACCGCTATCACCAGAATGCACTGAAAGCTTCCTCAGCAAGTGCAACTGTCCTAAGGTCATAATCGTTCGAGAAAACTGTGAAGCGCTAGAAAAGTTGGTGAATGTTTAAAGATAGTATGATTACGAACATTAAAACATGCTCAAAGTGTAGAAGTATATTGATAAGAAAAAAATACAAAAATTCACCTCCTCTTTAAGCACGGGAGGAAGGTTTCCAAATTCTCAGTCATTAGGCAACTTGGAGAGGCTTAAAAATCTTTGCCCTTGGCGCACCAATACGGCAGTCATGTATGCACTCAGAGCCTTCAGAAGTCGCCGCAGCCACCTATGGTAATCGCGACGCAGCAGAGCCAATCACAGTGCACCGTCTTCGATGTCCTGGCGAATCGCCACAGAGAAAAAGCAGCCTTGCGTTTCTCAGCACTTACGTTAACGAAATGATTCGATGCTCTAATACTTGTTGCGGAGCAAAACAATCAAACCATATAGGTAGCTTACCAAAAACACCACAGGGGCTGCTCTTTCATCAAATAGTAAACGTGTTTTTCTACATGAGTCAGATCTCAGGCGACCGTCCGCTATTAAAAACTCAAGAGTGGTATATGGGCACAGTAGGAGAAAGCGCAGTTATAGCCTTTAGGGGGGTTGATATCTAAGCCCATTGGTCCATATCGACCAATCAAAAGGGCACGAACCCTGTGAAACTACTTGTTATTTCAAGAGACCAAGTACCGGTATGGCGTAGGATAACAGAGCCATTCCACATCAGGAGAGGGGGTTTGTTTTATACCCGACAATGAATCTGTCAATCAAGGAAGAAGCCTAATTATGCACCATGCGTAAAACGAAAATGTAAATGATGCGGCTGTTTACGTACTCCTGTATCCTTGCATCCGTGATATAAACAGGGCAGTCTGGCTGCAGTATGATGGCTTTTAGCAGCGCGTTCTTCCCTGACTTCTGCAGCATAATCATGATTAAAGGACGCCCGCATTACCACGACATAATGAGAGAGTCGGGATGGCCTCAATCGAACTATGCACGCAAGATAATTACGATCGCATGACGACAATAGGTTGACCTTTCTCAAGTGATGGAGGTGGTTAAACGACAGCGCGTCAACAACGCCGTGACTGACATTAGAATGACGATGATGGGGCAACCACGACAGCGTAGTGGTGTCGGTATGACAACGAATACGTGAAGATGAATCTACGACGACATCGCGTGGGCAATGTTGGCGTCACGATGATGGCACGACGAGGGTCGCATGCCGAAGTCAGAGTAGCAGCTATGGAACGGCCACAACCGTAGCACAATGGCGTTGTGACATGTGCGTGGCGACTGTTAGACAGCGACGGCAGTACGACAGCCTTATGGCAAAAGTGCGATGACGGCGATGCAAGGACTGCAACATCATCCCGACAATAAGCAGGCAGCTTTCGTTGTGGCCTATGTTATTATACAACTTATTAGATAGCTACCTTGTTGCCCTAGCTGTTACGCAACTTAGGGCACTGCGTCGACGTAAAAGGCGTGATGACGATGCCATTACGATATTCAAAGGACGAAGGAATGACGACATTTCAATGACCACGACGGCATCCTGACTATGAGATGAACGATAATGTTATAACAACGACGGTGTGATGACAATGCCGTGATGATGATAGCAGGACCAGTGCCAGATGATGGAATGAAAACATGAACGACAACGATGGAATGAAAATGACGACATCATGACGGCGGTGTGGCCAATGCATGACAACTCACTGGCAGTGATGACATGACGATGATGACATGAGTCAGATAACGAAGCTGGAGAGACGACGATAGAATAACTACAACGGCTGACGATAACGATATAACATGGAATGCATGACAACTGGGGAACCTTGTATCAGGCCGTCGGTTTTGGGGATATCAGTTTCATTGTGCGTTTATTGGCTGGTTGAATAATAACGGATGACGTGACTAGATTGTGTTGCTCTACGCCACGTAACAACGATAGTATCGACGATAGTGATCGTTCCAGTGACTGTCCTATAAGACAACAATGGTGTGACTACGATGGCATTACAACAATCGGATGAAAAAACAGCAATGACGGCTATGTAACAACTATGACGGTGTCACGACCACGAGCACGTGCAGTCAACTACAAAAGTTTGCGCACCACGGGACCTCAGCTAACATTCATCTTCCGAGCAGCCTGCAATGTTACCAATAAAACTAAACATCACAATGTTGTTTACGTACACTGGTAGAGGCTGTAAATGCATGTACTAGGCTGGCTGGTGAGGCTGAGCAGGCATTCAGCTTTTTCTCAGATTTTGTGTTCCCTAAGAATTTCTGGTTGCGTGTGCCTGTGCCCAAAGCTACTAGACAACCTAGGCTACAGGTCGGCGTAGTAGGCGTGATGAGGAGATGACAACATTAATTTGACCAAGCTGGAATACCACGATGGAATTACCTGAAAAATCAAGAATTGCATGGAAACCCGCCTGGTCGGGAATATACAAAACTACATTTAAAAAGGGACACCGACCACTAAAATTTATAAAAGACGTTTCACAGTGAAGTTGAAGGCGGAATTAATTTGGTAATGTGGGCCTGCATAGCCAAACCATTTCTGCCTTCAAGTTTATTGTGGACATGTTCTTTCCATGTATAAACTTTCGTGGTTGGTGTGCGCTTTTAACTGTTGCTATGAAGGACCTCCAAGGCGTCATGACCATTATCACGCAGGTAGTCACTATATCTGAAACGCAGGTTGGGCTTCTGTGTTGGCGTTAGAGGACAGACAGACAGACAGACAGACAGACAGACAGACAGACAGACAGACAGACAGACAGACAGACAGACAGACAGACAGACGGACGGACGGACAGACGGACGGACGGACGGACGGACGGACGGACGGACGGACGGACGGACGGACGGACGGACGGACAGACAGACAGACAGACAGACAGACACAGACAGACAGACAGACAGACAGACAGACGCACGGACGGACGGACGGACGGACGGACGGACGGACGGACGGACGGACGGACGGACAGGCTAAAAACGATTCATATAGAAAAATAATTATAACCTCAATAATACAAAAAGAAGGTGTCCTAGTGCCTTTTACCTAGGATTATTAAGATTTTTGCTCAAGTAAAACTCTTGCTTGGGCTAGTTGGTTCATGCTCGAATGAGTAAAGGCTAGGCGCAAAGACCAGTCCTGTCATTTGCCTCCTTCTTCAGTCCTGGTCTTTTGCCCCTTGCCTTTACTCATTTAATATTTACTTAAGAATAGTTCAGATCAATGACATACCCAACGCAATCCTTGTCTGGTAAGCCGAGTGGGGCTCTAAATTCTTCTGCGTTATCTTTAGTAGATTTTTAGGCCTCTCCATGTTGCCTAACTTCTGAGAATTTGGAAACCTTCTTCCGTGCTTAAAGAGAGGAGGTGAATCTTGGTTTTTTCCTATAAATCTACTTCTACACCTTGAGCATGTTTTAATGTTCTCCAACACACTATCTTTAAATATTTATCAACATTTCTAGCGTTTCACAGTTTTCTCGACGCGTAGCACTGATTTCGCAAAAATTTTCGACCACTACGCAACAATAAGAAACCATTCATAATTTTCAGCTGCTTTCGATGAGCAACCACAAATTGATATTGTATTCATAGATTTACTAAAACAGTTTGAATAGGCATCGTACACTAAGCTCCTGACAAAACTTAAGCCAACCCTAAAAATTGGTCATCCTCTATCTTTAATTGAAGCGTACAATTCTTCGCTGTAACAAATTGTACAAACAGGTCTAGCATATGCACTTTCAAAACTAGAGTAATCCGGAAATCGGCAGAGATGAGTGCCAGCACTCTCATTTTACTTAATTTCTTATTACTGATGTTGTGCAGGAAGTACCAGTAGAAACAAAAATATTTGCTGATAGTTGCCTCCTCTATCGAGGGTCATGAAGACCAGTCACTTCTAAACTCTTTCTGCTGCGCAGTCATAAAAAATGAAATTAAATGCAAGAGAGAATGTAGCAATGACCGTAAACGACGCCCTTGAACGTTGGAGGGAAAATTTTACATTTAATGGGAAGCCACGTTAGCTGGAGTTCCGAGCTGGTATGCATGAAGGAAACAGGCATACACTTGTTTACTTGAGGTGTTATGGCATTCACCACGTAGGATTAAACTGCAAACATACATTGCATTTGTCCACCCGATTCTTGAGTACGGTTCAGTTGTATGTGACGCACCCAGTGATGTCACCTTAAAGAAAGTAGGAAACATTTAACGAAAGGCAATTACATTCGTATTCAATTCATTTACTAGGTATGCATCACAGTGTGCGATGCTAGAAATATGACAATTAGATACTTGACGGAAAAAGTGATATCAGGAGCGAATAAAGTACGTGTGTTTACTTCGTCATGAAAAGCTAAGCACAAATAGTAAGACCTACACGGAGCTTCTCATTAGTCGATCCACCCAATCCTGCCTCAATAAAAAGCTCAAAAAGTGTCATTTTAAGTTGAAGCGCTTAGAATGTAACACTTTCCTCGAGCCAGTAGAGAATGGAATATACTGCCTACCTTGGCATCGGTGTTTGACACTGTAGACTGATCTTTATATTCACCTAAAGCTACAACATAGACGTGCGGGACGTATTGGTTGGAATAATTGTTCCTTCCTTCGATTTTCAACCTGTCTTTCCGTGTGATCTCAAGCATGAACTTTTTGCGCATTTCCCAATGTTTCATCTTTCTACACACAGACGCACAGATCACTGTGGGAGTTTTATGAGAAAACATCGCATGACAGCTGTTGCTAAATCTCGCAGTTATTGACACGCGGACTTGTTTATCTTTTTTGGGGGAGCGTTATTTCATCATCATCATCAGTCTGGTTACGCCCACTGCAGGGCAAAGGCCTCTCCCATATTTCTCCAACAGCCCCGGTCATGTACTAATTGTGGCCATGCCGTCCCTGCAAACTTCTTAATCTCATCCGCCCACCTAACTTTCTGCCGCCCCCTGCTACGCTTCCCTTCCCTTGGAATCCAGTCCGTAACCCTTAATGACCATCGGTTATCTTCCCTCCTCATTACATGTCCTGCCCATGCCCATTTCTTTTTCTTGATTTCAACTAAGATGTCATTAATTCGCGTTTGTTCCCTCACCCAATCTGCTCTTTTCTTATCCCTTAACGTTACACCTATCATTCTTCTTTCCATAGCTCGTTGCGTCGTCCTCAATTTGAGTAGAACCCTTTTCGTAAGCCTCCATGTTTCTGCCCCGTAGGTGAGTACTGGTAAGACACAGCTATTATACACTTTTCTCTTGAGGGATAATGGCAACTTGCTGTTCATGATCTGAGAATGCCTGCCAAACGCAGCCCAGCCCATTCTTATTCTTCTGATTATTTCCGTCTCATGATCCGGATCCGCAGTCACTACCTGCCCTAAGTAGATGTATTCCCTTACGACTTCCAGGGCCTCGCTGCCTATTGCAAATTGCTGTTCTCTTCCGAGACTGTTAAACATTACTTTAGTTTTCTGCAGATTAATTTTTAGACCCACTCTTCTGCTTTGCCTCTCCAGGTCAGTGAGCATGCATTGCAGTTGGTCCCCTGAGTTACTAAGTAAGGCAATATCATCAGCGAATCGCAAGTTACTAAGATATTCTCCATTAACTTTTATCCCCATTTCTTCGCAATCCAGGTCTCTGAATACCTCCTGTAAACATGCTGTGAATAGCATTGGAGAGATTGTATCTCCCTGCCTGACACCTTTCTTTACTGGGATTTTGTTGCTTTCTTTATGGAGGACTATGGTGGCTGTGGAGCCGCTATAGATATCTTTCAGTATTTTTACATACGGCTCGTCTACACCCTGATTCCGTAATGCCTCCATGACTGCTGAGGTTTCGACAGAATCAAATGCTTTCTCGTAATCAATGAAAGCTATATATAAGGGTTGGTTATATTCCGCACATTTCTCTATCACCTGATTGATAGTGTGAATATGATCTATTGTTGAGTAGCCTTTACGGAATCCTGCCTGGTCCTTTGCTTGGCAGAAGTCTAAGGTGTTCCTGATTCTATTTGCGATTACCTTAGTAAATAGTTTGTAGGCAACGGACAGTAAGCTGATCGGTCTATAATTTTTCAAGTCTTTGGCATCCCCTTTCTTATGGATTAGGATTATGTTAGCATTTTTCCAAGATTCCGGTACGCTCGACGTCATGAGGCATTGCGTATACAGGGTGGCCAGTTTCTCTAGAACAATCTGCCCACCATCCTTCAACAAATCTGCTGTTACCTGATCCTCCCCAGCTGCCTTCCCCCTTTGCATATCTCCCAAGGCTTTCTCTACTTCTTCCGGCGTTACCTGTGGGATTTCGAGTTCCTCTAGACTATTTTCTCTTCCATTATCGTCGTGGGTGCCACTGGTACTGTATAAATCTCTATAGAACTCCTCAGCCACTTGAACTATCTCATCCATATTAGTAATGATATTGCCGGTTTTGTCTCTTAACGCATACATCTGATTCTTGCCAATTCCTAGTTTCTTCTTCACTGTTTTTAGGCTTCCTCCGTTCCTGAGAGCATGTTCAATTCTATCCATATTATACTTCCTTATGTCTGCTGTCTTACGCTTGTTGATTAACTTCGAAAGTTCTGCCAGTTCTATTCTAGCTGTAGGGTTAGAGGCTTTCATACGTTGGCGTTTCTTGATCAGATCTTTCGTCTCCTGCGATAGTTTACTGGTATCCTGCCTAACGGAGTTACCACCTACTTCCATTGCACACTCCTTAATGATGCCCACAAGATTGTCATTCATTGCTTCAACACTAAGGTCCTCTTCCTGAGTTAAAGCCGAATACCTGTTCTGTAGCTTGATCTGGAATTCCTCTATTTTCCCTCTTACCGCTAACTCATTGATCGGCTTCTTATGTACCAGTTTCTTCCGTTCCCTTCTCAGGTCTAGGCTAATTCGAGTTCTTACCATCCTGTGGTCACTGCAGCGCACCTTGCCGAGCACGTCCACATCTTGTATGATGCCAGGGTTAGCGCAGAGTATGAAGTCTATTTCATTTCTAGTCTCGCCGTTCGGGCTCCTCCACGTCCACTTTCGGCTATCCCGCTTGCGGAAGAAGGTATTCATTATCCTCATATTATTCTGTTCGGCAAACTCTACTAATAACTCTCCCCTGATATTCCTAGTGCCTATGCCATACTCCCCCACGTTATTTACCGTCTAACAAATATTGCTCAGCGCGGGGCGCGCCTGCATGTATTGAAAGTCCCTGCAATGTTATCGATGGTTTTATTTCCTGTCTGTTGTCACCGAATGTTGCGCAATCTTATTGCACGTATGCTCGACGCGAATTGTGTAGAACTTTCTGGAGGACACTCAAGCACCAGTGATTTCTCTGGAACGTTCGATTGCTCCTGTTTAAAAGCCGACGCACCTAACCGGAGATCGTATTTTCGATGACCGCCGACTGCGCTCGCCGCCGTTCGATTTCTTTGAGTGTAGCGTGATTTTTAGGGCACGAATTCGCCCAATAAAACGCGAGTTTCGTGAATCACAGTTTTTCTGCTTTCTGCACCGTCAATACTACGTGACAGCTGGTGGATGTGCTTTGCGTTCAAGTAGCGAATGCCCACGCAAAGCCGCGATCGAAGCCCTAAACCCGAAGACAACACCAACGTCGCCCAAGACCAGCAAGCTAGCCGCAGAATTCCGTGCCCCCTGAGCACGGGCTTCTCCCTGATACTAGCAGAAAGACCGTGGCCAGCTCAATAACCACATTGGCAGCCCCAGCGTCACCCATCGTGCTTCAACAACCCAGGGAGCCGCCTACCTTCCATGGAGCTTTGTCGGAAGGTCGGGAAACTGGCTCAAAACCTTTGAAAGGACCTCAACCTTCAGCAAGTGGACCTCTGAGGGTAAGCTACGCCAGGTGCACTTCTCCATCGAAGAGGCCGCGAGCACTTTGTTTGAGAACAGAGAGGCCACCCTTACAACGTGGGACCTGTTATGCAGCTACTTCTCGAAAACCTTCACAAGCGTTATCCGAAAAGAGAGCGCCAAAGTTCGGCTGAAAACCCGAGTGTAACTAGCCAATGAGACCATTGCCATCTTCACGGAAGAAATGACCCGTCTTTTCTGGCACGCCAACGCGGAAATGTCCGAGGAGAAAAAAATCCGCTTCTGGATACGAGGTGTAAAGCAAGAACTTTTCGCCAGACTGATCCGCAACCCACCGAAGACGATAGCTGAGTTCTTGACAAAGGCAACAACGATTCAGTAAACTCTGGAAATGTGAACTAGGCAATGTAACAGCCAAGCGCTCACGCCGCAGTGTGCAACCCAGGCACTGAGCTCCGGTGATCTGCAAGCTACCATCGGGGACATTGTGGGCGAAGATTTGCACTGTATGTTTGCTTCGTCGCAACGTCAGGTGTCCTCAGTCACTGACATGTTCAAGAACAAACTTTGACGGTCACTGGGTATTTCCTAAGTGCAGCCTGAATCGCAGCTTCCCTTGCCGGATGCGATGGCCTACGGCGCCGTCGCCCGCCGTCAAGGTCTCCCTCTGAGCCGACGCCAGAGCTGTTTAAACCCGCAATTCCCCTCGTCCTCCGCAGCCGCCGCCATTAGCTCCCCCACCCCAGTTGCCCGACGCGGATACGCGGGAAAGATCCACATTGAGCGAGCGCCCGACCACCGTCCGTTCTGCTATCACTGCGGAGAAGCCGGCCACATGTACCATCGATGCACATAGCGTGACTTGGGACTGAGAGGGTTCGCCGTAAACACGCCGCGTACACATGTTGGGGAGCGCCCACGTGACATCGCCGACTATCTCACCGCCACTCAGTGCAGTACTCAACGACCGTCCTGTTCGCCCTCCCCAGTCCGCTACCTGTCGCCGCAACGTCGACCATACACTGGCCCAGCCTAGGGCCGGTCTGCAAGCCAAAATCCGGAATGCCAAAAGCGGCAACGAATGGAGGTGCGGTTGCTGTTCATCGAACTGACCAACATCCTCCGCCGGCGACGAAGACGCCGAAAATTCTGTCCCGACGACTTATCAACGAGACGCCGCCATATTGACGAAACTTGGAAGCGAAGAATGCGCCGAAGAAAACGACCTGACGACGACACGTACCCGCCACAGGTAAATGCGATGCAGCCATGATCCGATGCCAAGTCCTAACTGTCATCATCAGCCTGGTTACGCCCACTCCAGGGCAAAGGCTTCTCCCATGATTCTCCAACTACCCCGCTCATGTACTATATGTGGCCATGTTGTCCCTGCAAACTTCTTAATGTCATCCGCTCACCTAACTTTCTGCCGTCCCCTGCTACGCTTCCCTTCCCTTGGAATCCAGTCCGTAACCCTTAATAACCATCGGTTATCTTCCCTCCTCATTACATGTCCGGCCCATGCCACATTTCTTTTTCTTGATTTCAACTAAGATGTCATTTACCCGCGTTTGTTCCCTCACCCAATCTGCTCTTTTCTTGTCCCTTAAAGTTACACCCATCATTCTTCTTTCCATAGCTCGTTGCGTCGTCCTCAATTTCAGCAGAACACTTTTCGTAAGCCTCCAGGTTTCTGCCCCATACGTGAGTACTGGTAAGACACAGCTGTTATGCACTTTTCTCTTGAGGGAAAGTGGCAACCTGCTGTTCATGATTTGAGAATGCCTGCCAAACGCCCCCCAGCCCAGTCTTCTTCTTCTGGTTATTTCAGTCTCATGATCCAGATCCGTGGTCACTGCCTGCCCTAAGTAGATGTATTCCCTTACCACTTCCAATGTCTCGCTACCTATCGTAAACTGCTGTTCTCTTCCGAGACTGTTAAACATTATTTTAGTTTTCTGCAGATTAATTTTCAAACTCACCCTTCTGCTTTGCCTCTCCAGGTCAGTGAGCATGCATTGCAATTGGTCTCCTGAGTTACTAAGCAAGGCAATATCATCAGCGAATCTCAAGTTGCTAAGGTATTCTCCATCAACTTTTATCCTCAATTCTTCCCACTCCAGGTCTCTGAATACCTCCTGTAAACATGCTGTGAATAGCATTGGAGAGATCGTATCTCCCTGTCTGGCGCCTTTCTTTATTGGGATTTTGTTGCTTTCTTTATGGAGGACTACGGTGGCTGTAGAGCTGCTATAGATATCTTCCAGTATTTCTACATATGGCTCATCCACACCCTGATTCCGTAATGCCTCCATGACTGCTGAGGTTTCGACTGAATCAAACGCTTTTTCGTAATCAATGAAGGCTATATATAAGGGTTGGTTATATTCTGCACATTTCTCGATCACCTGATTGATAATGTGAATATGGTCTATTGTTGAGTAGCCTTTACGGAATCCTGCCTGGTCCTTTGGTTGACAGACGTCTAAGGTGTTCCTGATTCTATTTGTGATTACCTTAGTAAATAATTTGTAGGCAACGGACAGTAGGTTGATCGGTCTAAGTTGATCGGTCTAAGTTGATTGGTTTCAAGTCTTTCGCGTCCCCTTTCTTATGGATTAGGATTATGTTAGCGTTCTTCCAGGATTCCGGTACGTTCGAGGCCATGAGGCATTGTGTATATAGGGTGGCCAGTCTTTCTAGGACAATGTTCCCCCCATCCTTCAACAAATCTGCTGTTACCTGATCCTCCCCAGCTGCCTTTCCCCATTACATAGCTCCCAAGGCGTTCTTTACTTCTTCCAGCGTTACTTGTGGGGTTTCAAGTTTCTCTAGAATATTCTCTCTCACATTATCGTCGTGGGTGTTACTGATACTGTATAAATCTCTATAGAACTCCTCAGCCACTTGACCTACCTCATTCATATTGATAACGATATTGCCGGCTTTGTCTCTTAACGCATACATCTGATTGTTGCCTATTCCTAGTTTCTTCTTCGCTGCTTTTAGGCTTCCTCCGTTCCTGAGAGCATGTTCAATTCTATCCATATTATAGTTCCTTATGTGAGCTGTCTTACGCTTGTTGATTAACTTCGAAAGTTCTGCCAGTTCTATTCTAGCTGTAGGGTTACAGGCTTTCATACATTGGCCTTTCTTGATCAGATCTTTCGTCTCCTGCGATAGCTTACTGGTCTCCTGTCTAACGGAGTTACCACCGAGTTCTATTGCGCACTCCTTAATGATGCCCCTAAGATTGTCGTTCATTGCTTCAACACTAAGGTCCTCTTCCTGACGTAAAGCCGAATACCTGTTCTGTAGCTTGATCCGGAATTCCTCTAGTTTCCCTCTTACCGCTAGCTCATTCATTGGCTTCTTATGTACCAGTTTCTTCCGTTCCCTCCTCAAGTCTAGGCTAATTCGAGTTCTTACCATCCTATGGTCACTGCAGCGCACCTTGCCGAGCACGTCTACATCTTGTATGATGCCAGGATTCGTGCAGAGTATGAAGTTCATTTCATTTCTAGTCTCACCATTCGGGCTCCTCCACGTCCACTTTCGGCTAACCCGCTTGCGGAAATAGGTATTCATTATCCGCATATTATTCTGTTCTGCAAACTCTACTAATAACTCTCCCCTGCTCTTCCTAGAGTCTATGCCATATTCCCCCACTGATTTGTCTCCAGCCTGCTTCTTGCCTACCCTGGCATTGAAGTCGCCCATCAGTATTGTGTATTTTGTTTTGACTTTACCCAATGCCGATGCCACGTCTTCATAAAAGCTTTCGACTTCCTGGTCATCATGACTGGATATAGGGGCGTAGACCTGTACTACCTTCAATTTGTACCTTTTATTAAGTTTCACAACAAGACCTGCCGCCCTCTCGTTAATGCTATAGAATTGCTTTATGTTACGCGCTATATCCTTATTAATCAGGAATCCGACTCCTAGTTCTCGTCTCCCCGCTAAGCCCCGGCAGCACAGTACGTGCCCGCTTTTTAGCACTGTATATGCTTCTTTTGTCCTCCTAACATCACTAAGCGCTATTATATCCCATTTACTACCCTCTAATTCCTGCAATGACACTGCTAGACTCGCCTCACTAGATAACGTTCCAACTTTAAACGTTGCCAGGTTCAGATTCCAATGGCGGCTTGTCCGGAGCCAGGTATTCTTAGCACCCTCTGCTGCGTCACAGATCTGACCGCCGCCGTGGTCAGTTGCTTCGCGGCTGCTGGAGACTGAGGGCCGGGGTTTCATTGTTGTATTCATATAGGAGGTTGTGGCCAATTACTTCACCAGGGTGGCCAATCCTGCTCTGGTGAGAGAGTACGCTACCGGTTCTGGTCACCGGGATCAGGCCGCACTCCAGGCCTGTTTCTGCAATTTTCTCAACACACGGTTTTTTTTCGGTGGAAATCGCGCGGCACCGGGATTCGAACCACGGTCCTCTTGCACGCGAGGTGGATACTCTACCGGCCGCGCAGGAGTTGTACGCCTTATTTAACCTACAGTGGGGCCTTATTTGATCAGTCAAGGTGGACCAATCTGAGCTCGGCTATACCGCACGGATGGCACTCAGCTAGAGAACCTGGAATTTATGACCTGCACATGTGTGGCCATACATAATAGAGAAGATATTTTCCCTTTTTCTTTGAGGAGGGTTCTGTATAGTGATAAATTAAAAGAAAAGACATATTCAAAAGGGGAAGAAACGCACAACTGTACGCAAAACAACGAAACACCGACCTCGACGTTCTTCTCGACGGCCACGTAGTCAGTGCCTCAGTGGACACAGGCTCCGTCATGAGTGGACCGATCGACGCCCAGTTGAAGAAAAGGTGAGACTGCAGTGGAAGGCCCTCCAATTCGGAAAGCTGAAGGACATCTGATAACCCGATGGGAATCTGCTCGCCAAGACCTACCTTTCATGACCGGCCTTAGCGTGCAACCTTCGTTATCCTACAAAAGTGTTCCCGAGACGCCATCCTCACCATCGACTTCCTGAAACAACACGGCGCGATCATTGACCTGAAGTCGAAGTCGGTAACGCTCTCAGAAGATCAGTCGATACCGCCAGAGAGCTCTCGTAGTCACCACTTCTTGAGTGTGTTCGAAGATCAAGTGAGCTCCCCGCCTCGCTCCAGCATTGCTATTTTTGTCGGCACCGAAACACCCGCGGGCGTAGAAGGCGTTATCGAGTGCGATCAATAGCGTGGAACCGGCTCTGCGATAGCGCTGCCATTCACGACTTTCCTGTGTTTCATGCAGGTGTTCGCAGGAAGCGCTTCTCGACAACTTTGTCACAACGTCGAGCTTGACGGCGACGGTGCAGATTCATCACCGGAACCGTTCCAGCACAACGCATTAGATGATCAAGAAAGAAGCGGAAAATCTCAGGCCACCGAATTCGGAAGGTGAGATTTCCTGGACAACGAACCTTGAGCGACATTCGTACATCACCTCGAGCCACAAAAGACGCGGACTATCAGTCGCTCACTGGGACGTGGAACCGCCTCTGCGATGGCGATGCCATTCACAATTTCGCTGTGTTTCATGCAGGTGTTTGCCGGAAGCGCTACTCGACAACTTTGTCACAACATCGAGCTTGACGGCGACAGCGCAGACTCATCATCGGAACTGTTCCGGCACAACGGATTAGATGATCAAGCTAGAAGCGGAAAATGTCAGGCCGCCGAAATCGGAAGGTGCGGCTTCCTGTACAGCAAACCTTGGGCGACCTTCGTACATCACCTCAAGCCACAAAAGACGTGGAATATCAGCCGCTCACTGGCGCGTCGAACCACCTCTGCGATGGCAGTGCCATTCACCACTTTGCTTTGTTTCGTGCAGATATTCGCAGGAAGCGCTACTCGACAACTTTGTCACAACGTCGAGCTTGACGCCGACATTGCAGATTCATCACCGGAACCGTTCCGGCTAAACGGATTAATGGTCAAGCTTGAACCGGGAGATGTCAGGCCACCAAATTCGGAAGGTGCGGCTTCCTGGACAACAAACCTTGGGCGACCTTCGTACATCACCTCGAGCGACAAAAAACGTTGAATATCAGTCGCTCACTGGGGCGTAGAACCGCCTCTGCGATGGCGGTGCCATTCACGACTTTGCTGTGTTTCATGCACGTGTTCGTAGGAGGCGCTACTCGACAACGTTGTCACAACGTCGAGCTTGACGGTGACAGTGCAGATTAATCACCGGAACTGTTCCGGCACAACAAATTAGATAATCAAGCTAGAAGCGGAAAATGTCAGGCCGCCGAATTCGGAATGTGAGATTTCCTGTAAAATGAATCTTGGGCAACCTTCGTACATCACCTCGGCCTAAAAAACACGTAGAACATCAGTCGCTCACTGGCACGTGGAAAAGTCTCTGCGATTCACGACCTTACTCTGTTTCATGCAGGTGTTCGCATGAAGCGCTACTCGACAACTTTGTCACAAGATCGAGCTTGACGGCGACTGCGCAGATTCATCACCGGAACCGTTCCGGCATAACGGATTAGATGATCAAGCTAGAAGCGGAAATTGTGAGGCCTCCGAATTTAAAATGTGCGGTTTCCTGAACAACGAACCTTGGGCGACCTCGAGCTTCAAAAGACGTAGAACATCAGTCGCTCACTGGGGCGTGGAACCGGCTCTGCGATGGTGGTGCCATTGACGACTTTGCTGGGTTTCATGCAGGTTAGCTTCGCAAACCCTATGACTTTTGTGGCATTGTTGCATTGCCGGTTCCACCCCCATTGCTTTTCGCACCTGTAGGTTCTCACATAAATAATAGAGCGCGCGTTTATTTTAGGCGTTGTCGCTTTGTGCTTTTTCGTTGTCTTGCTTTTTTATATTAGCTGTGTGCAGTGTTCTTGAGCTGAATCTCTGCCCAGATACTTCCCTTCTAAAGTAACTTCTAAGTGGACAAAAGAAATCAAAGAAAGGTTGTCATCCATAGAAAACTTCCAGGCTGAACAACAGGTTGCTATGTGTGACTTAAGAAGCCGCTTGGCTAACCATGCAGCAAAGATAAAGAAAATTGACGAGCTACAGACAGCAGCTTCAGACAGCCGGTGAACAGTGGAGCAAAATCGGGCCGGAATTGACACTCTGATGGCTAGAGTTGGCTACATTCATAACAAGAGCAGACGCAATATTCTGGTATTCTGTTGAATATAATGATGAACATGATAGGGCAGGCAAATCTGACAGCACAGTGTCATAGCTGTGCCGGTCTCATTTAGGAATAGAGCAAGTTAGCACTTAGAGGGCGAACCGACTAGGCAGCTTTAGTTCACCGAAAGAACGGCCACTAATAGCTAAATTTGTTAGTTATAAATACAAGCAGAGTATTCTAGTTATGGAAAAGAAGTTTAAGGGTACATGTATTAGCGTCTCCTAGGATTTTCTGGCGACTGTGCGAAAGGAAAGAAAGATGTTATGGAATTACGCCAAAATGCACCGTAAAGAGTGATAAAGTAAACCATCGTTATGATTCTTTGTTTATCAACAACATGAAATACACCTATGATGAGGCACTTGATTCAGTAATACAATAGGGTGACAGCGAAGCAGCGATACCAAGCTCAAAGTATTGCTTGTCAATTGCAGGAGCACTCCAAATAAGGTTGGCGATTTCGTTAACCTTCTTAATATGACTAATCCCACTGTCATTCATGGAACCGAGTCGTGGCTGAACAGTGACATTATTGACAATAAAATCTTTCTCGTAAATTATTCGGCTTCTCGGAGAGACAGAGATTCACATGGGGGCGGTGTATTTACATTAGTTAAACAGGAGGTTCATTCTAATAAATTAGAAATTGAGCCGCAAACAGCTCAATCTATTTAGGCGAAGTTACGATTGCAAAATGGGAAGACTGTGTCGGTCTGCTTTTTATGGGCCGCCGGGAAGCCAGATTGATGTAATCACTCGTTTGAAATAGGAAAGTGAGGCAGTAAATGAGCATATTATACTCGACGGAGATTTCAACCTGCCTGAAATCGATTGGTTTCAAGAAAATAATTATGCTCGCATTTGCAGTGGTTCTGGAAAAAAAATTCTAAGGCTGTGTAGCTGTTTTTCGCTCTGGCAACTTGTTTTGCAACCAGCAAGGGGAAAAAATGTGCTATTTAATATTTACTGATTTGCCTTCTGAGGACCAGACAACTCTAGTCCTGCCTGGTGTATGTGATCATAGCGCTGTCCTGTGTGAGGTGAACTTGCGCCATGTAGATGTTACTGATAGCGGGACAAGGCGAATATATATTTAAAAGAAGGTGAATACCGGGATGATAACTGTAGCACTTGACCGTTACTACGATGTGTTTGAGACGCTATCAAAAACGTTTGAAACCCTAGACATCAGAATAAAACAACGCCCAAAAGAAATGGGGCAGATCTACAAAACAAACCGAAAGGATGATCTAACGGTACCGACTGTTGATGATGACTGCACTTTAGTGTGTGACAATCGCCAGAAAGCTGCATGCTTTAACTCGTTTTTTTACATCGGTATTTTCTACTCATGCGCACACGTTGCCGAATTTTCATAGAAGTTGTGACGTCCCTATGGAAAAAGGTCGTGAATAGTCTGAACGGAATCGAAACTATTTTAAAGAAATTAAGCCCTTGAAAAGCCAGTGGTCCATAAGAAATACCAAATGCTTTTTTGTCATCATGTGCTCTCTCAGTTTCGCAATATATATATCTGCTGTTTACAAAATCTATTGAGCAGGGCTACCGGCCCTCTGATTTGAAAAGGGCAAATACTTATAGTACCGGTGCACAAATCTGGACACGGAATTTGGCATCCAATTACCCTCCCGTGTCGTTAATTACCGCAGTGTGCAAAGTGCTGGAACATGTTGTTTTCTCTAACATAATTAAATGCTTAAATCAAAATCTCCTGCTAAACAATTGCCACCATGGTTTCCACAGTGGATTTTCCTGTGTCATGCAAATCACAGAATTAACTCACGATCAGGCAAGTATTGGGTAAAAGCGGAACAATTGATTGTATATCTCTTCATTTCAAGAGTGCTTTTGATGTTGTGCAGCATGACTTTTTAATAGAAACGTAGTTATGGTATGGTATTGAAACTACAATAATCGATTGGATACAAAATTATCTGCAGCGTAGACATTTGAAGGCTGTTGTAAAAGGAGAGAAATTGGATGAGGCTGACGTGACTTCAGGAGTACCACATGGATCGGTGCTTGGCCCGCTGCTCCTTTTTATTTATGTGAACGACATTGTTGATAATATTAAATTTTCTGTGCGCATGTTTGCAGATGACTGAGTATTCTATAGAGTTAATATTAATTTAAATGGGTGTGCAACATTCCAAGGTGACATTGACATGACCACACAGTGGTGTTCAAAATAGCACATGAACCTTAACCTGAAGAAAACGGTGTACTTGTATGTAACTAAAAAGAAACATTTTCAGTCTAATGAAAACATTAATGGTACACAACTATTGACTGTATCAGAATTTATATATTTGGGAGTGGATTTTACCACTGATTTATCTTGGACACGTCACATTGATTACGTACCTGCCTAAGCATCTCGGGTTATGCATTTTATGAAAAGAAACGCAAAACAATTTCCATTAAAGCGAAGGCTCTACTATATCCTTCCAGTGTCTGGTGAACACTCGAACCTGCCAGCAGGGTTTGGGATTCTTGGACACGAGTGAGCATAGACAAACTGGAAAGAATACAGCCTAAGGTTGTACGATTTGTATTTAAAGATTCAAGCTAAATTTTAGTGTGACACAGGCCAAAAATTTCGGTGGGACTTGCTACAAAAATGACTTTCAATTCATAGATTAAAACTGTTCCATGATATCATTTATTCAAGAACAGGTATCAATAACACGAACTGCTTACATATGCCCGACCACGTGTCTATGATAGTCGATCACAAACTCAAAGTGAAAGAGACTTTATGTAAAATTGACATGTTTAGTAAGTAATTTTTCCCCAAAACAACTCGAGACTAGAATCGGTTACCAAGTGATATTGAAAAAATAAGCTCAAATGAAGTGTTTGTACAGTCGCTTCATGATGTAATACTGTGTACATGAACATGTTGCGTTTTATCCTATGTTCCCTGTATTACGTTCCTTTTTTTCTTTTACGTAATACCGCCCTCCCCCCTCCCCCCAATGTAATGCCTATCGAAGGCGCTGTGTGTACTTTGGTAAATGAAATAAATACTGCTGGACCGTGAAATTTGCGTCGCAGGAGAACACCTCTCGACTGCACGGAGAGAAAGCGAAAGTGATGCCAACCAACTTCAGCCAGGAGTTCAAGCACATCAACAAGGGCACGTCAATCGCGTACATCGTCGAAATTGTGGAAAGCAGCAATGCGCTGGTCCACTCGAATTCTATCGCATCTACCCCAGCGACCACAGTTTCCCAACCAGACTTCGGCATAAATCCAAGCAGCAACAGCTCAGAAGTCTGCTCCAACAATACAAAGACTGCTTTTAGACGTCATCAAGGATTCGAGAAACACCAGTCGCAAAGCATCGCATAATAACCGTTGAGTGCGCTTGACCACTCCGCCAGGGCGCTTACAGAGTTTCGATGCTAGAAGATGAAGGTATACGACAACAAGTCGACGAAATGCGGCACGACAACAACATCCAGCTGTCGAAAAGCCCGTGGGTATCACATGTAGCCTTGGTGAACAAAAAGACGGAGCCTTGCGTTTCTGTGTTGATCATCGTTGACTGAACAAGATCACGGAGAAGGATGCACACCCCCTCCCATGGATGCAAGACGTATTTGAGCGGCTCGGCAATTGTAAATGTTTCTTGTCGATGGACCTCAAGCCTGGCTACTACAAATAGAAGTCCACGAGAGAGATCGCAAAAACACCGCTTTCATCATGCCAGACGGCCTATACGAGTTCAAGGTTACGCAATTTGGACTGTGCTCGGCACCTGGAACGTTCCAGCACGTAATGTACACGGTGTTAACAGGACTGAAGTGGCAGACCTGTCTTATTTACTTGGCTGACGTCGTCGTCTTCACCGGAAATTTCGACCACCACCTTTGGCGGCTTGCGACTGTACAAGAGGCCATAAAGTCATTAGGGCTGACTTTGAAGCCGCAAAAGTGCCGCTTCGCTTACGATGAGCTTCCATTCTTTAGCCACGTCATCAGCAAATATGGAGTCCGCCCCGACCGACAGAAGACAGCTGTAATCCCAAAGTTCCTGCAGCCCATCGGCAAGAATGCACTGCATCGCTGAGCCACTGACACATCTAACTAAATGTAATGTCGGTTTCAACTGGAAAACGCCACAAGCCAACGTATTTCAAGAACTTACACACTTCCGCGAGGACGCCGATACCGAAATCCACACTTACGCCAGCAGCCTAGGCCTCGGTGCCGTTCTGCACTCTTGTCCACAGGAAAGACGAACTTGAAAGGGTGATAGCTGACGCTAGCCAATCGTTGTCAAAAGCGAAAACAAACTATTCTGCCACCTAAAAGGAATGTCTCGCCCTCATTTGGGCCGCAGCAAAAGAGAGAGAGAGAGAATGAAGAGGAAAGGCAGGGAGGTTAACCAGATATGAGTCTCCGGTTTGCTACCCTACACTGGGGATGGGGGATAGGGGTTAGAAAGATGACAGAGAGGAAAACCAAAAAAAATTTTTAAAAAGAAGAAAAAGGAACGCGCACACATGGAGACACACACACAAAAGGCGTTCCAGTTAAAGTCGTTCACACAGGCCGGTAGATCGCAAGAAGCGCAAAAGCGCTTGCACGGCCTTCTTCTGTGAGGGTAGGTCCTTTCGATGTTGTAGAATTCTTTTTTCGGATAGTGGTTGGTCGTTCAGTTGGTCAAGTTCGTGGCTAAGGCATGCCCTCTGTGGACTGTACTGCGGGCAGGCGCACAAAATATGGCCAATTGATTCTTCATGGCCGCAGTGGTCACAGGTTGGGGTGTCGGTCATCCCTATGTGGAAGGCATAGGCTTTAGTAAAGGCAACGCCCAACCAAAGTCGATATAAAAGCGTTGCGTCTCTACGGCGAAGCTGTGATGGCGCTCGAAGACTTAATGTTGGATCAAGTGAGTACAGTCGTGTATTTCTTAAATGTGGCTCCTTCCATTGCGACGCGGTGCACTGCCGAGCAAGTAGGCGGAGCTTCCGTGCCGCGTCAGTTCTAGAAACAGGAATTGGGACGTGGCGCTCCTCAGTATGGGCTGAGCAGGCAGCGTGATCCACCCGTTCATTGCCGATAATCCCGCAGTGACTTGGAAGCCACTGGAAGGTTATTTCATGGCCTGCATCACTTATATGGTGTAACGTCTCTGTAATATGGAATTTTAGTTGTTCGTGTGGTCCGCGTCGTAAAGGTGACAGCAGAGACTGCAGTGCCGCCTTCGAATCGCAGAATATTGTCCATTTGTGTGGCGGTTCATCACCAATGTGATGAAGGGCAGCAAAGAGCGCTGCGAGCTCTGCTGCCGTCGATGTTGTCGCGTGGGTCGTCTTAAATTTGATTGTTGTAACTTTCGCTGGTATGACGATTGCCGCCGCGGAGCTGCTTCGAAGTACAGATCCATCAGTGTAAATATGCGTAGAGTCACGGTAGTTCACGTACAAATATAGTAGCGTGAGCTGTCTAAGGGCTGGTGATGACAGATCAGCTTTTTTCGAGATCCCAGGTATTGCGAGGTTGATTTTGGGCGGAGCGAGGCACCATGGAGGGATCGAAGGTCTCGCAGCCGGAGTGAAACAAGCTGGCAATGATTCATTATATGCAGTTATTGTTTGGCTGAAATATGTGTGTGGCCTGTCCGCTGGTAGAGAGGCTAAATGGTGACGAGGAGTCCTGGCTAGATGCCTTATATGGGTCCTGAGTACTTCAATTTCAATGTGGCTCTTGACAAGGTGGTCTCTAGCGATTGCTATCGTAGCCACTGTTGAAGCACTCTGAGGCAGGCCTAGACAGATCCGGAGCACTTGACCCTGAAGACTTTGTATTGTGCGTAGATTCGTTTTGCCTGTGTTGTTTATTGCTGGCAAGCTGTATCGCAGAAATCCTAGAAAAAGCACCCTGTACAGTTGTAACATGGCACTAGGCGAAATTCCCCAGGTCTTGCCAGCGAAAAACTTGAACAGGTGGCAGATGCCTGTCAACCGTTTTTTTCATGTATGATATGTGTAGGCTCTATGACAAGTCCCTGTCGATTATGACACCTAGAAACTTGTGCGATCGGACCCGTCGTATTATTTGGCCATTTATCATTACACTGTAGTTTGCCATGGGTTTGCGCGTAAATGGCACTAGTGCGCATTTCTCGGAGGAAATTTCCAAGCCTCGATTACGGAGGTAGATAGCAGTTTGTGTGGCGGCTCTCTGAATTCTCGCTCGCAACTGTAGGCGTGTTACTGCAGATGTCATCCGCGTACATTGATAGCCTGACTGTGGTTGGCACGTGCTCAAGGAGAGCAATTAGTGTTAGATTAAATAACACGGGGCTAAGTACACCGCCCTGGGGGACGCCGTGGTAGCTATAATGTAGAGAAGTATGGCCTTCCTCGGTGCTTACAAAGAAGGATCGCATGGATAGATAGCTCTGTATCCATTGAAACATCGGACCACGCACTCCTACCTCTGCGAGAGCAGAGAGAATGGCTTCATGTGTAACGTTGTCATACGCCCCTTTAACGTCGAGGAATAAGGATGCGCAGAGACGCTTACGGCATTTCTCATGTTGAATGTAGGTCACCAGGTCGATGACGTTATCGATCGATGATCGACCGCGTCGGAAGCCCGCCATGGCATCTGGGTAGGTGTTGTAGTACTCCAAGTACCCCTCCAGGCGTCCTAGGATCATCCTCTCCATTACTTTGCCCACCCAGCTCGCCAAAGCGATCGGGCGATATGATGAGAGCTCCAACGGCGAGTTGCCAGGCTTCAGCAGTGGAACAAGGCGACTTGTCTTCCAGGTTGTTGGTAGCGTGCCATTTCTCCAAGATTCATTGTACACCTCAAGAAGAACTCCTCTCGCTCGCTCCCCCATGTGACACAGAGCTCGATAAGAAATTCTGTCAGGTCCTGGCGCTGATGTGCGGCTACACAAAGCTAATGCTGCCTTAAGTTCGTGGATCGAGAATGGTAGATCCAACCGGTGATCACGTGGTGGCGGACAGCTGCTCGAAGGCGATGGAATGTTGGTAGCTGTGAGTTGGCCGGATAATCTGGCGCAGAAATCCTCTGTCACGTCAATCTCCGATCTCTTTTGAGAGAGGGCAAGCGCCTTGAATGGGAATCGCTGTACGCGAAGTGTCCGCAGTCCGCGCACCGTTCTCCATAGTTGCGATAAAGGCTTGCGTGGATCTAGCGACTCACAGAAGGCAGCGCAACGCTGCGATTCGAGCTTGTCTAACCGGCGCTGTATCTTCTTTTGCGTGCGCGTGGCGGTCCGTTGATTGTCCATTGTTTTCGTACGTCGGTATCTTCGTTCAGCACCTAGTCGGATTGCTCGAAGTCGTTCTAGTTCCACATCAAAATCATTAAGTTTCGAGGAGCATGTTAGAGTACGCATAGGGTCTTGCACCAGCTCTTGATTGCCTCTTCCAAGTCGAAAGATGGATTGGCGTCGCAGTGTTCTTCCATAATAGACTGAAATTTAGGCCAGTCCACTCTTTGGATCGTATCCCGTATTTTGGAAGCGGTCAATCCTCTGATCTTGAAGTACGTGGGGATATTGTCGCTTCCGTGCGTCTCTATGTCGGCAAACCACCCTGCACGTCTGACTAGGCATCGTGAGACGAAAGCCAAGTCAAGACAGCTGCTGTACGTGGAGCCACGTAAGAATGTAGGACTTCCATCATTCAGCAGCCAAAGTCCATTACTGGAGGCGAAAGATACCAGAGCTCTGCCTCTTGCGTTGATGATCGGACTTCCCCAGAAAGTTGAAATCTCCAATGATGAACCAGGGTTTGGAAGTTGAGGAAAGGATGTCTCGTAGTCTTTTGTAATCAAATCGACTTGACGGAGATAGGTCATCATCATCATCATCATCATCATCATCATCATCATCAGCCTAGTTACGCCCACTGCAGGGTAAAGGCCTCTCCCATACTTCTCCAACTACCCCGGTCATGTACTAATTGTGGCCATGTTGTCCCTGCAAACATCTTAATGTCATCCGCCCACCTAACTTTCTGCCGCCCCCTGCTACGCATCCCTTCCCTTGGAATCCAGTCCGTAACCCTTAGTGACCATCGGTTATCTTCCCTCCTCATTACATGTCCGGCCCATGGATGGATGGATGGATGAAAAACTTTCTTAGGGTCCTTTAGGGCGCGCACTAGCGCGCAGCGGGCCGCTCCCACGTCGGGACAGAGAGGCCGAGTCTCTCCGCCGCGTCGCGGGCCCGTTGGACAGCCCATAACTGTTCTTCGAGGTTGGGGCTGTGTAGGACCGCATCCCAACGTGAAGAAGTGTTGTTATTATCGCTGTGTAACGCGGGACATCGCCAGAGCATGTGAGGTAAATTCGCTAAATCATTGCATAGTGCACATGCATTTGTTGTCTGAATTTCGGGGTACACCTTGTGAAGAAGTAGGGGGTTTGGGTAAGCCCCCGTCTGTAGAAGCCTTAGTGTCAAAGCTTGAGGTCTATTGAGTTTGCAATGTGGGAGGGGGTAGATCCTCCGAGCCAAATAAAAGTGCTTAGTAATTTCCGTGTAGGAGGAAGGAGAGTCCCGATTGTCAGTAGCCCCAGCGTCACGCTGCCCGGTAGCTACGCGGTTGATGATCCCTCGCGCAGCTCCGTGTGCCGACTCGTTGAGGTTGGGCGGGGCACCCTCGATCTGTCCCATGTGGGCTGGAAACCATATCAATGTGTGTGGCTTGATCTCCTTGTTTCCTAGTATCCTTAGGGCCAGCTCGGATATGGTTCCTTTGGCAAACGCCCTAACAGCTGATATGGAGTCACTGTAGATTGACGTCCTCTTGTCGTCCAATAAGGCCATCGCTATTGCAGCCTGCTCTGCGATCTCAGAGGACGTCGTCCGAATCGAGATTGCGTTTGTTATGCCCATTTCTTTTTCTTGATTTCAACTAAGATGTTGTTTACCCGCGTTTGTTGCCTCACCCAATCTGCTCTTTTCTTATCCCTTAACGTCACACCCATCATTCTTCTTTCCATAGCTCGTTGCGTCGTCCTCAATTTCAGCAGAACCCTTTTCGTAAGTCTCCAGGTTTCTGCCCCATATGTGAGTACTGGTAACACACAGCTGTTATACACTTTCCTTTTGAGGGATAGTGGCAACCTGCTGTTCATGATTTGAGAATGCCTGCCAAACGCACCCCAGCCCATTCTTATTCTTCTGGTTATTTCAGTCTCATGATCCGGATCCGTGGTCACTACCTGCCCTAAGTAGATGTAGTCCCTTACCCCTTCCAGTGCTTCGCTACCTATCGTAAACTGCTGTTCTCTTCCGAGCCTGTTAAACATTACTTTAGTTTTCTGCAGATTAATTTTCAGACCCACCCTTCTGCTTTGCCTCTCCAGGTCAGTGAGCATGCATTGCAATTGGTCTCCTGAGTTACTAAGCAAGGCAATATCATCAGCGAATCGCAAGTTGCTAAGGTATTCTCCATCAACTTTTATCCCCAATTCCTCCCACTCCAGGCCTCTGAATACCTCCTGTAAACATGCTATGAATAGCATTGGAGATATCGTATCTCCCTGTCTGACGCCTTTCTTTATAGGGATTTTGTTGCTTTCTTTGTGGAGGACTACGGTGGCTGTGGAGCCGCTATAGATATCTTCCAGTATCTTTACATATGGCTCATCTACACCCTGATTCCGTAATGCCTCCATGACTGCTGAGGTTAGGCGCCTACAAAAGTAAAGGCCAGATTCTTTTTCCTTACGTTTAGGCATATATATTGATTACTGTCATTAGGTGGTACAGGCTGATGAGTGTAGGTGAGGTCACGGCGAATAAACACCAAAACCTTACTGTTTTCATAAACAGCTGACGACATAAATGATTCATATCCAGAAAGCCTGATTTTTTTCGATAATTTCGGCTCGCAAATGACGATGATGGGAAACATATTGGCGTACACGAAGCGACGGAAATCCGAAAGGCGCGCTCTGAGTCCCCGGCCATTCCACTGAAAAATAGCTGCTGGTCGGACCTCTTCCCTAAAAGACCGTGGCTGTGGAGCCATGATGGAGCCATGTGGGCCGCAGCAAAATTCCGCCCTTGCATATATGGCTGGTGACTCAAAATCGCCAGCGAACATCACGCGTTGTTTTGGCCAGCGAATATAACGGACACTTGAGGACGGCTGGCAGGGTGTAGCCTCAGACTGCAAGGATATGACATGACCAAAACCTAAAAATCCGGACGAAAACATTCTGATGCCGATTGCCAATCACGCGACCCTACTGACCCGTCACCGCAAGATGACGAGGATGACGACGCCTTCCGTGGAATAATAAGAGTGGATGAACTCGTTCAACAGCAATGACCAGACCAGGAACTAAAAAGCCTCGTAGAGTATTTGCAACGTTGTCGCTAGACTATTTAATTGAGGTCTGTCTTCGTTCTCGCCTCAAAACAACCTATTCATAAAGAAATTCTCACCAGTCCGTGCCAACTGCTTTCTTGTTGTTCCCTCAGCGCTGCGTCCAGAAGTACTCCACGCCCTACAGGACGATCCGACTGCTGGACATCTCGGATTCTCCCGGACGCTATCCAGGATGCAGGAAAAATATTACTGGCCGCGCCTGACCACCGTTGCCACTCGTTACGCCAAGACATGCCGAGACTGTCAGCGACGTAAGGCGCCACCTATAAGGCCAGCAGGATTACTACAGCCGATCGAGCCTCCTTACCGACCATTTCAGCAAATCGGGATGAATTTGTTGGGACCCTTTCCGACGTCAACATCCGAAAATAAGTGGATCGTCGTGGCGACGGACTTACTCATCCGCTTCGCTGAAACGAAATCTCTGCCGAAAGGTAGCACAGCCGAAGTAGCGAAATTCTTTGTCAAGGACATCCTGCTGCGACATGGTGCCCCAGAAATCCTCCGTTCCGACAGAGGAGCGGCTTTACAGCAGAGCTCACCCAGGCGCTTCTGCAATACAGTGAGACAAGCGACAGGAGGACAACTGCCTACCACTCGCAGAAAATTGGTCTTACGGAGCGCCTGTAATAGACCTTCGCCGACATGTTAGCAATGTACATTGACGTCGAACACAAGATCTGGGATGCCGTGCTGCCGTACGGAACGTTCGCTTACAACACGGCGGTGCATGAAACAACCCAGATCACGTCATTCTAGCTGGTTTACAGCATGAAACCGACAACGATTCTTGACGCCATGCTACCGCACGTTTAGTACGGGGAGAATCTTGACGTCCCCACCTAGCTCCTTCGCACCGAAGAAGCCCGACAGCTCGCCGGCCTGCGGATCAAGAATCAGCTGAAGACCGACAGCCGACACTACAGCCTTCGACGATTCTACGTCGAGTGCCAGCCCGGCAGCCGTTTTTGGGTTTGGAGCCGATACGCTGACGAGGACTTAGCCAGAAGCTTTTACCTGCTATTTCGGATCCTACAAGATCATCCGACGCACTGGCGCACTCGACTTTCAGGTCGTACCAGAAGATATTTCGCTATCACAGCGGCGCCGCTCACGACCTGACATAGTCCACGTTTTGCAGTTTAAGCCGTTCCTCTTGCGCGAATGAATATTGGGTCTTTGCGTAACTGGCCATTGGACTTTCTTTTTTTTTACTGCGTTCCTTTGAAATTTGTTTCTTTGATAAGCGTGCTTCCGTGTTTTGCTGCCCTGTTATTTTTTTTATTTATCAATACTGTAAGCATTGAGAGGCGCATGCAGGAGTGGACATACAAACAGTACAGGCGTAGCGCTTTGTTATACATGGGGTTTGCAGCAAACTCAAACAAAAAAGCAATGGTTACAATCGACGCGCCATGTCAGCAATAAGTAAATAAAAGGAAACAAAAACAACCTATACAGTGCGTACGCCATGTAAAGTGTAAGAAGCAGTTAATACAGGAAAAAAGTGCATTTGGGTGTGCCGTGTAATGTACAAACAGTATCAAGTGTAATGTTTATTATCATACCATCCTATGGACACACGTGCGCAGGAACCAAGCGCAGATAAGTACGAAAGAACGTATGGACACCGGCGCGTGAAAGAAGTTGGGGCATGGCAATACGTCATTGATAATTTTTCAGGAACGCCACAATGCGGTCATCATTTCAATAATTACTCGAAGTGCAATTCGAGTGTCGACACGAATGAATCCACAGATTGTGAGTAAACCATGTTACTTGGCAGGGAATTCCACAGATGTATTGTTGACGGAAAAAATGAGTATTTTAGTGTGCCGCAACGCGAAAAGAATGGTCGGATACATTTATCATGGTTAGTTGGACTGGAGTGACGTCCGGGGGGCAACAAGTAGTCGGATTTACGTTTATCAGGTCATGGTAAACAAGGTAAAGGAACTTCAAACAGGCTAACGTCCTCCGACCAGCAAGTGTCGGTATGCGTCCTTGTGTGCGAAGCGCAGTTACGCTGTCGTACCTCGAACACTTTGTGTATATGAATCGGAGCGACCTGCTTTGTATCTTTTCTAATGCCAAGTTTAACTCCTTTTGATGCCGTTTCCGTACTATGCTGCCGTATTCTAATATCGGCCTAGCCAAAGTTTTATAAGCAGTTAATTTCACTGAGGTGGGGGCTGTCGCTAGCTTTCTTCGTAAAAATCCGAGCTGTTTGAACGCGCGTGCGCAAACCTTATTGATATGTACGTCCCATTTCAGCGATCTTGTTATTGTGACACCTAGATATTTGACTGAGTCTACTCGTTCCAACGAAGTATTACTTAGTTCATATGTGAAATTTAAGGGCTCTTTCTTACGTGTTAGTCATACACCTGGTTTTCTGTGTGTTAATTTGCATGCCCCATTTTTCGCACCAGGCAACGATGTTTCGTACAGACTTATTAGGTATTGTCTGTTCATCGGATGTTTTAACAGTTGTGTATATGACGCAGTCGTCCGCAAAAAGCCTGATTGTAACCCCTGGTTCCATACACGTATACAAGTCGTTCATATATAAAAGAAACAGAGTTGGCCCCAGAACAGTTCCCTATGGCACATCAGAAAGAGCATCAAGATAGTCTGATTCAGTATCTTTTACGCAAACAAACTGGGACCAATTCTAGAGGTTGGCTTCGATCCATGAAACAGTCCTGGGATTAATACCAATTGGTTTGGGTTTGAAGATTAGTAAACTGTCTGGAACGCAGGCGAATGCCTTCGAAAAATCGACAAAAATTGCGTCAGCTTGCAGTCTTGAATCGATTGTTACTGCAGAGTCGTGTATAATTTCTAAAAGTTGAGTTACAGTTGAAAGCCCTTGCCTGAAGCCGTGTTGTCTGAAGTGTAATAGGTTATTTTCTTCCACTTAAGTTACGATAGCTATATTTATTATATGTTCCATTAGTTTGCAACATGTGCTGGTTAGGGATATTGGCCTGTATGCGTCAAGAAGCTTCTTGTTCCCACCTTTATGAATTGGCACGACTTTTGCGCGCAACCAGTCTGCGGAAAGCACTGCCGTTTCAAGTGATGCACTGAAAATTTTATGCAGGAAGCGGGACACCTGACCCGCGTATCGCTTGAGGAAAATGCTTGATAAATTATCAGGGCCAGGCGATTTTTAACGTCTATCTGTAGCAGCAAATTCAAAATGCCGGTTTATGTTATCAGGATTTCAGGCATTGCAGAGTCATACTCTGACAAGGGCATATTAGGGACGTGGGCACGGGAGAATACCAACTGAAAATATGTATTGAATGAGTTAGCGATGGCACGCGCATTCTCAACCACTATACCGGCAATTTCCAATTTGATTGGAGGACTTTCCGCTTTTGATAGATGCCGCCAGAATTTCCGAGGCTGATTTGTCATGAACTCAGGTAAAGTATTAGAAAAAAAGTTATCTCTCGCGCTTCTTAACCTTTCTTTCAGTTCTCGTGAAAGCTGACTAACCATAGTGGGATTATGTTTTTTCTTGCGCATCCTTTGAACCCTTCTTTTGAGGTGTATGATAGTTCTTGTAATCCACGGCGACCTCTGCTTGATCTTTTTGAGCTTGGTAGGAATAAAATTACCTTCACAGTGTGAAATCCCATTTTTTAATTTTAACCATAGGTCGTTGGCGTCCAACGTACCATCGTCAAAATCATCTTCCATAATTCCTAAAAAATCAATGATGCTTTCATCATTAGCCCTTGTGTAATCCTTAACCAAAATTCTGGTGTCAGTACTAGAGGGCCTTGCACCCGTGCCAAGATCGTCAACCGCCAGTAAAATCATTTTATGGTCGGATATACCCGGTTCTATGCTAACTTGAGGGGTTAAAGATGTGGACGCAAAGACAAGGTCTAGCACTGAGCACACTTGCCCTTGAACGCGTGTTGGTTCGTGCACAAGTTGAGCTAGCGAGAAATCTGCATGATATCAAAAAGAAGGTCACAACTTTTGACTTCTTTATTGCTGATTAAAAGTATCTCAATCAATGCCCCCTAAGTTAAAGTCTCCAGCTAGAATTAATTTCGTTCTTTGGTTGGTGTGGTTATATAAGAAGTCGTGCAGTTCTACAAGGTAACTGTCCGGAGCGCCTGGTCGCCTGTAAACACCACCTATAAGTAAATTGACGTCATTGACCTTTATTGTACACCAGACGCTCTCATGATAAGTAATGCCGGTTTCTCGGTGGACAAACAAATGCCGCTTAACAGCAATAGCAACGCCTCCACCACGACCGTGCCGATCTGTGCGCAGAAATGCATAGGACGGAGTAATCACCTCAGAATCATGGATATCTGAGTTCAAACACGTCACTGTAATTACGATTACATCTGGGCCATACAACAGCAGCGGTTCCTCAAATTTTTCAAGTTTATTGACAATGCTTCTCGCATTAAAGCACAGTACCGTCAGCCATGCAGTACTCTCTGTTTGTCATTCATTGGAAGTGCTAGCGTTCGCTGACAACTGGGGCTTCGAGCGGTGCAATGGCTCCATTTTTTCCTGATCATTATTCCAGACGTACAGGTCTTCATTAATCCTTCATTTGTCAAAATGTAGGCTGATTTTATCGCCGTTATCCCTACTACCTGCGGCGACTTGCCATAGCTTCTTGCGTATTTCACGAATGTCAGCGGAAAAAGTCTCCAGAAATTGAAATTTTCTTTCCTTTCAATTTGAAACAGTTGCGAAGAACTGTCATTTTTTTTGGTAAAGTCATAAAAGCGTAGTATGATTGGTCGATCTCGACCAGGCTTTTTTAAGCCAATTCGGTGTACGCGTTCCGTCGTTCTGGAACGCGTACACCGACGTCAAGAATATTATGCAGTATATCTTTTGTTACAAAGGATTCCAAGGCTGCAGGATTTTTCATATCGTGCTCTTTCACGCCATATATGACGAGGTTATTGCGGCGGCTCCTATTTTCCAGCTCATCAATTTTTCTAGTCATTTGGGCAACTTCACAACTTCACTGCGCACAGCGTGCACAGTTGCCTCACACTTATCAACTTTCTCGTGATATTTCCTGAGTGACGAGAGGGTCGCTTCAATTTGTGAAAGCCTCTGCTGCACATTTGCTAGACCAGTTTCTAGGGTCGAGTGCGAAGTTCGGATTTGAGTTACAGCCCGCAATATTTCATCTAGTTTATCGGGGCCCGGATTTTGCTCTGCGTCACCACTCCGTTGCAATAGCATGAGAATGACACGAAATGATTCCAAACAACAAAGCAGTGCGCACTGTGGGCTCGGCAGCGCTACCAGACAGACATCGTTGGTCTTAACGCAGGCACAAAAACACCATTTGTTACCAACCTGTACGAAGAACAGTATGAAGTAAGTCATAGTGCTCCGGGCGATGCTACCGAGCATACTGAGTTAAGCGCGGCTGCTGGGCTTCCTTTTAAGCTGGTCCACCGATGTTCCAGGGGTTGCTGGTGAGCCAAATGAGCGACCCAGGTGTGACTCAGCCGGCCCAAAATTCATGTGACGTGAGCACGTCGGTATCAATGCTGGCGATACGCCCAGTGCAGTGGAAATGGGTTGCCGTGTGATCGACGCCGTTGACGCCAACGCCTTTGCCGAGGCAGAAAAGGAACCAGCGCTGCATCCACGTAACCCCAGCAGGATCTGTACGAAGAACAGTATGAAATAAGTCATAGTGCTCCGGGCGATGCTACCGAGCCCACTACAATGATTGTAGCGTCGGGACGATGCTGTTTGAGACGGGGCATTGATACGTAGGCTTGTTTATCTTTTTCGTGTGAGCGTTTTTCGCAGTCTAACAAAGGATATCGCTCAGCGAGGGATGTACCTGCATGCATTGGAAGTTTCCGGAACGTTATCGATGGTTTTACCCGCTGTCGTCACCGAAGCTTGTGTAATCTGGTGGCATGTATGCGGGACGGAAATGGTGTAGAACTTTCCGAAAGACACACGGGCCACAGCAATTTCTCTGGAATGTTCGATGGCTCGTGTATAAAAACCGACGCGCCTGACCTACAGGTGAAATTTTCGACGATCGCTGACTGGGTTCGCCGCTACCGTTGTTCTTTGAGTGGAGCGTGCTTTTGACGGCACAACGTCGCCCAATATACGGCAGTACCGTCAATCACTGTTTTAATGTCTTCTTTACCGCCACTACTACGTGACAATATAGGAACATGTTACAAGTAAAATTGGAAAAGAAAACTGAGGGACTCGCTTTTGCTTAATCATTATCATAGAAACCAATCTGCAATAAATCCAAATAAAGCATGAGATTATATATATATATATATATATATATATATATATATATATATATTTGTGTGCGTGTGTGTGTGTGTGTGTGTTTTTCAGAATTCTTCTTCTTTAGTTTTTCCGCTAACTGAGCGCCACCAGCAGTTGCACGATTGCTCGGAATGCTGTCGGTTTTGCAAACGCCAGTCCTTTCATGCCTTGCTTCATTCTTCGGTTTCATGTCTTTTTTATGTGCCATTTTACGATGTGTAGCTATTATAGTATTTTCTGTAGGTATCTTGTTACCACTTCTGCATAAAGCATTTTACCAAAGGGTGATAGTATCTATCGAAGAAATAATAAATACCGAGCCGTGCTTTACTAACTTGCTGGCATATATAATCGAATATTTCTTGCCCTCAGTTTTTCGGTATCTAATCAATGTACTGTCTCTTTCCGCTTTTAATTGCCTTTGCATTTCTTTGCTTACCTAACCAGAAAACCATCCTTCGTGTAAGACGATCACTTTCGAGATTGTAGAAGAGAGCGACTTCGTGCTGCCTGTCACTTCAACGTCAACGAAGTGGCGAAAGGACAGTGCCCAAGGAGGTCTCAGCACACACTGCACGCTGCCTCTTTCACGGTCGCTTTCACGATATCAGCCCGTGCGTGTTTCCTCAACGCGAAGTGGCGAAAACACAGCGCGCGGAGCCATCAGCAGTCGGCACTTTCTGTTCGCATCGCAGATAGCTTTCACGATAGGGTCCACGCGGCCATGCCAGAGAACGTTTGATGGGTCCGTGCAGCCTAAGGTGTACGTTTAATTATGGTTTATGATGGCTCGACAAGGATGAATAAGGCGGTTAAGAGCGATAACAGTTTATGATGCCCGGGGGTCATCAGCGCACCTGGCGTCGCCACCTACACTACTTCGCTTGCTTTATCAGTGCATCTTGCACCGCCGCCTGCACCAATTCGTTTCGCCACAGCGCAATCGTTTGTACCTTCTGGATCATGTTTTATAACACTGTTCATGACGCAGAGCTGCGTGGAGAGCAGCAAGTGGCACAAAGCTTACGCATACTTAGAACTCCCACGGGTGTTGCTACGTGAAGCAAAGCTTTCTTCTTTTTCCCTCATTTCCCGATGCTACATGTATACATGTTCGTTGCTTTCACTTTCTATTTACACTCTTTACCGAACACACATATCTGGAACTAGTTTTCGTTTACTGAGTGCACATTTTTCGCTTCTCCACTCTCTTTAGCGATTTTAAAAATCTCACTGAATAATATGCGTATTTCCTGCTTTGAAAACTGAGTACACTTGATTGACAGTGTCTATTATAGGTTTAAATATTTTTACGTTTCCCATCATTATCGTTCCTTCAAAAAACCGATCTTCCCCCTTTTCATTTCCACACTTCTCCTTCCTTTCGTTCTTTATGAGCAACTTGACCTCAATAAGCCCACCGGCTTGTTCTCCTCCCCTATTGAGGGAGGGGTAAGAGTAACCGACTCGATCACGAGGTAATGGCTGTGAAGGAAAGTAATTTCCACTCTGAGGAAGACTCCTGCTGAAATTCCAGCGACATTCATTCGTCGACCACTGATCCTCAGTTTAAGCCTCCATCGTCTTATAAACTTCTGCCTTGCTGTGTCTTGGAGCGGCACACTGAAGTTCACGTATTGTAGCCGGTGGGCGTGGAAGCCGTATGCACTGCGAACAAATTCTGAGGCTGGCATCAGTTCAGGAATAGGCACCGTCATACTTGGTGTAGCAAGGCACTGTCGCTCCACGGACTTATTTACCAAAATACCATTTTGTAATTGTAGCGGCAATCTATTTTGTCCTACACTTTGGCAATGATCATATCGACACTGGCGCGCATTGAGAATGTCTTCAAGACGAATACCATTCCTTGATCCTTGATCCTTGATCTCACGAGGTAAAACTTTTACTTGGCTGTAACTGACGGAATGTAAAATTTAAAAGGAGGAAGTCGTGATTTTCTTATGAGGTATGTATTTGCATGTCTTGTGCGAGTAAGGTCCACTTCTTTGATTAATCCAGTTCAAGAATTCTGTTAAATGCCTCAGAACAAACAATAAACACCCAATACGTAATTTTAGACCCTGAGAATGGTCCCCTGTAAAAAAGTAAAGCAACGTACGCATGACAGTACGCGAAAGGCAGCGTGTTACATTTTCTAACTTAAACTGTGATTATTTGACTCCACAAGTATTTAGTTAAAAGCACAATCAGATTTAGTAGCAGTTCAAATCGCTACTTTTTATTGTAATTTTATTGTTATCGAGAGTAAATTACCAGTAAGCGAAACACCTCGTTGTCGAAGTGCATTTCATGATGCTTTGGGGCTGTGGTAACCGAAAGAGCGCTAACATTACGCCCCATTTCAACAGGCTTGATTTTATGTATAGGCGCTGGACACATTTGTTCATCGCACGAGTCACAATGACGGTCTGCGCAGTTCGGGGGTTTGGAGGCAATGCTGACCGGACTGTGCGACGAGTACCCGCTCGTCCTGCGGCGGCACCGGGAGATCTTCGTCGGCTGCGTCATCCTGTTCATCTACGCCTGTGCCCTTCCGACGACCACCTACGTGAGTACGATGCACCTTCCCAGTGGCGGCTGATGCATTTCACCTGCGGGCTTGAAACAACTCAAGATTTGTTTGAGCCATCCTCAGGATGTCTTCACTAAAGGGCGGTTATAATATATCATATAAATGAAAAATTGGTTTTTGCTACGGTAGTTTGAATATCCGAAATTTCTAGCATCGGTACCACGCTGTTCAATTCATATATGCTTCTACAATTAACATCTCTAAGTAGCTCAGTATTGGTTCTTCTTTAATGTATCAGGAATAAAACACCATCGAGCCTCCAGACGCATGTAACTATCGATGAGACGACTGTTACAAATGGTTCTCCAGAAGTACAGCTGTGGCTGTCGCACAAGACCACCACAGCATGAGCGATTGCAGAGTACATCAACTAACGATTTGTGGTATCTTTAACGTATTTGTGTCATTTCTTGTTGCTTTTTTTCCCTTATTAACTTTTCTCAGTGACTAACTTGTTAAAAACTGCATAAATATTTGCTCAGTTTGTAAATCTATGACACACATACATGCTTGTATATGCGCACATTCTTTATGTACCGTATATAATTCTGCGTTCACATGCTGCAACCGTTGCAATGTAAAATGGCACTGTCCCTGTAAAGCAAAATACTGGTTTTTGGGCTGTGTCCCGAACATCCCCAACACCATCCGTGATATGCGATGGGACATGAAATGAAAAAAAAATTATTCAACGCTTGACAAGAAAAGCCTTTTATTTAGGGAAGAGAAAGTTTTCAAGTTTTCCATGCTAATACCCGCTAAGGATACCCGCGAGGATAAAATACCCGCTAAGGAAGAACGTTGCTCCCCGAAATGTCACGATAGATTGGCGAGCACCGTGTTTAGGCAGTAAAACAGCGCTAAACAACAGGACGAGGAAAGGGACACAGGCAATAGCGCTGTTGCCTGTGCTCCTCTCCTCGTCCTGTTGTTTTGCGCTGTTTTTACTTCTCGTAATGATGAACCAACTAGCCCAAATGCTTACTCTTCTGTGTATAGACCCTTCGTAAAAAACTGATCGCAATCATCTGCGTGGTACCAGGTGAAAACGATAACTGAACCAAAACTAATAGAGACATTGACACGGAACTTCTTCTTCGTAGCCAATCGGAATCAAAGAACACAATTCATTTACCCATTACAAAAGTTCACGACCATGGTCTCCCACCCTGTTTAATCTCTGAGAGGTAAACACGTGCTGTTTTCACGTTCTTGCGTTGTACATCAGCATTGAAGATCGCCTTCATCCATCGGTGGGCATAAATAGGCCGCTGCTGCTGATGATGACGATGATGATGATTGTGACATCAACACTTAGACAAAACTCGCTCAAGACTGCAATATCTGCAGGACTCTCTTCTATGGTGTGGTGTGCATAGCGCTTTTTCTTTTTAGAATATTGCTTCACACATTACCTAACAGAAGAGTAACGCTCTGGTGCACCGGTACTTTATGTAGAGGTGAATATTGTGATGGCCTCAAGTATAGGGCAAAGGTTCGTGTACTCAATGGTTCGGTTGGTTCTCTTAGGCGGAGCCTCCGAGAACCCAATTGAGGACAAAGCCGTTGGTTTGAACACACACACAAAGACTTTTAATCAAACTAAAAAGAGGCATAAAGTAAATAGAAGGAAATAGAAAGCACGCCTAAAATAAACACTCAAGCAGACATTGCGGCAGGGAACACATATAGGGCTTGCATGAGGTTAACGGCTGCGCGAGTCCGGGCTTGCCACGAGTGCAAGGACGCGTAACAGTCTCGACGCGGCGACGCGGCGACAAGCTGGTGAAAGGAGTGGCGCTGGTCTCACCATAGGTCGCGGCGTAAGCTGACCGACCGGGCGACCGGAGCGCGCCAGCTCTGGCTAGGCGAGGTAAAGCAGGCGGCTTGGTGGCGCGAGTAGACGGCGTCGGCGTTCTGGCCGGGCAGCTGGCGTAGAAGAGGACGCTTGAGACGCCCGGCGTTCCTCGGACGTGCCTCGCATGGGCTCCGCGATTTCTTCTCCTGGCTTTGGCATCTCGCCCGGGATATTCTCCAGTTTCCGCTACCGAGCACGCGAAGGTGTAAGGACCTTCCTGACACCTCATTTGCCCGGACCCGCCGACCACCGTTTCACCAGGGCCTTATTTTTGACCAGCCACGGGACCACCAAGCTAAGCCCAACGCTCGGCGCAACGCCACCTCGCCCGCAGCGCGCAGCTGCCCCTAGCGTCGCACCGGCGTCCGCTGCGCCGGCACTCGCTCCCGTTGCCACGAAGCCGCCGATATGAAAAGTATAGTCGACGGTACAATCATCTCCCAACAAGAATTTGATGACGACCCCCGCTGGACCCGAATGCTCCAAGCCCACCGTGCGGCCCATCCAAAGAAAGCCGTTTCAGCCACGAACGCCCACCTCAAGACCACCATGGCAACCCCGCCATCGCTGAAGACTCACCGCCTACGCCGCCACGTCCCGCTGCCTCGACTCCCAGCGGAAGGCTACAAGATCGTCTTCCGCCCTGGAGGTGGCCTCGACCTCCGTACAACCACCAATGGGGCCCTTCTTGCCTCACTCTGTTCTAGCGCCAGCGTTGAGTACGCCGCCACCCGTGGCGATGACCGCGTACGCATAAACCCATACAACTCTTTCACCGTCAGTACGCCCTCGGAACAACGCACCCGACAGTACGTGCATACCTCTGAGTTGCGTCTCGCCACTTAGCTGTACCCACTGCGCGCTTATGTGGCCGCACCTGACAACGCCCTCCGCGGCGTAATCTACAACGCCGTGGACAATCAAAACCAAGAGGAGATAATCGAGGACCTGCAGGCTATGAATCCCAGCAGCACTTACGCCATTGCCAACGCAAGGCAGATGGGTCGCACCCGGTCCATCCTGATCACTTTCGTAGGCACAAAAGAACTCCCTCGCACCGTGGTGTTCAACTGCGGCATGTTCACCTGTCACCCCTTCCGCCCCAAGGCTGAAGCTTGTGTCAATTGTTGGAGCCATGGTCACCGCTCCGACGTATGTACCAAGCCCAGGTCCGGACGCTGCCCACGCTACGGAGCTGTGCACGCGGCTCGGGACCCCCCCTGACTGTACTCCTAAATGCATCTTGTGCAGCGGCACACATGTCACGGGATACCGCCCGTGTAAGCTCCGCTTCGAACGGGGAGGTCCCTCCCCTCTCAAATCCAGTCACAAGTCAACGTCATCCAACTCAGCGCAGTCAACACCATCCGTCAAGGACTCCCGTTCATCCCGCCCCCGTCAACGATCCAGCTCCCGATTAAGCCAGGACCGCGGCCCCCGCCGCCGCTCCGTCTCATTTCCACCGCTACCGGGGCAAGACACCCCATCAACTGCTTCCCAGGTGAGCTGGCGATCGCAGCCTCCCACACTCGACCCCGAAAAAGAGGAGCTCAAAGCTCAAATCGCAGCCCAGAGCAACGAGATTGCCCTACTAAAAGAACAGCTGCAAGCGCTGCTCGCGCGCCCCCACATCCCCACCTCTTCCCCTCACCAAACCTCACGCTCTATCGCTCTCCCGCCCCCAGCGCCACCACATCCCGCCCCTATGGCCGCATCCTCTTCGGCCGCGACTTCTCGTGCCGCCTCTCCCTGCCGCAGCCCTCCACATAAGAGGCGCTCCTCTACCGAATCTGCCCCCACCCCGGAGATGGAGGCTGTCATCCGCCACACGGCCTCGTTCCTCGAGGCACATGAGCGACACCTCATGGCCGCCATTACAGCTCTGCGTACGGACACGCAGACCTGGATGGCTCAAATTAACAACCGCGTGGCCAAAATTGAGGCCCGCCAGAGTTCCCTCGAGGCCGATCTTGCCCACATTACCGTTAATGTCTCCTCCCTCCTCCCCTCATCCTCATCTCCCAAGCACCCTCCACCAGCAGGGGCACCCCGGCCTCAAGATGGCCAGACACCCCCCACGCCTTAATTTCTGGCAGTGGAACTGCCGCGGCTTGCGTGCAAAGCGGAACACGCTGCAGCTCCACCTCCAGAACATCCCTCCCTCCGACCTCCCCGCTATCATCGCCCTTCAAGAAACCTTCTCCCCAGTAACACTACGTGACTACACAGCTTTCCACCCTGCTTCCCCTTCACCTCCGAACGTTGCCACGCTAGTTCATCGCGCCTACATGGCAATCGAGCATCCGCTCGACGTTCCGAAGTACACTCACCTCTTCTTGAAACTCCTTCCCCGGCGGCGGCAAGATGCCAGCCTTTTTGTCCTTAATGTATACAGCCCTCCCCGCACATCTGCAGCTCCCCTCCTCCTCCTTCTCCGCAACCCCATCTCACGGGCGAGCCGGAATGCGCTCCTAATTCTTGGGGATTTCAACGCTCATCACGTAAGTTGGGGCTACCCCAAGAACTGCAGGAAGGGCCTGGCGCTATGGACCTCCGTGCAGAACGAACAGTTGACCATCCTTAACGATTTCTCGGAACCCACCTGCATTGGCTCCAGTGTGCAACGGAACACTAATCCGGATCTTTCCATCTGCAAAAATATCCCGGATGCGGTGTGGGCGAACACCCGGGTCTCTCTCAGTAGCGACCACTATATCCTGTCCGTCTCTTTCTCCTTTCCCACCCTATCTTCCTCCCGCAAGCGCCTGGTGCAGGTGGTGGACTGGGATCGCTTCCGCCACTCGCGGCAACAGGCCTCCACCTCCATCTCAGACCTTTCTCAGTGAACCACCACCTTGCTTCAGGATGTTTCCTCTGCCACCTCCACCGTCCCCACCCCTCCTCACTCCTACACGGCTGATAGTCGCCTCCTGCACCTCTGGGAGGCGTATCACTCCCCGCACCGCCATTGGCTTTCCCAGAAACACAACCGCTCGCTGCGACTCCGCCTTGCTCGCCTGGCAATGGACATGGAGGAGCACTGCTCTTCTCTCACCAGACAGCAGTGGGGCCAGACCTGCGAGCGCATGGCTGGTAACCTCGGGCTGAGGTATACGTGGGCTCTCCTGCGTGTCCTTCTTGACCCGTCGCACTCCAAGGCCACGCACCGCAGGGACGTGACGCGCCTCCTTCACTCGTCTCCACCCTCTGATTCCGACTTTCTTCTAGCCCTTCGTGATCGCTATCTCTGCACAAACCCCCCTTCCTCTCTCCCTTCCTACACCGGCAACGCTAATTCTGCGCTCGACGCAGATATCAACCTCGGCGAGGTTCGTGCCGCGCTACATAAGCTCCGCACCACCTCCACACCGGGGACCGACCAAATCTCTAACAAGGCCCTCCATAATCTGGATATCCCGTCCCTCGAGGCCATCACTGACCTCTTTAATAAACATTGGCATGAAAGCACTCTGCCTTCCGAGTGGATCCACGCTAAGGTAATTTTCATCCCCAAACCTGGCAAACCAATAGACATCCAAAATTTTCGCCCCATTTCCCTCACCTCTTGTCTCGGTAAGCTCTTGGAGCACGTTGTTCTCGACCGCTTGCAGAACTTTCTAGACGACAACCACCTTTTACCCGATTCTATGTTCGGCTTTCGCCCCTCCCTTTCTACCCAAGACGTCATGCTCCAGCTCTCCGAAGAGGTTCTTCACCCTCTTCACGCCAAGCGCACTGGCGCGGTCTTGGCACTGGACATGACGAAAGCATTTGACAACGACCTCCATTCCGCCATCCTAGATGCTCTTTTTACCCTTAACGTGGGTCCTCGTATCCACGGTTATATCACGGCTTTCCTTGCCCTTCGCACGGCTGAGATCTCATTCGGCCCTCTCTCCTCTCCAAATTTCACTCTTGGAAATCGGGGCACCCCCCAGGGTTCCGTTCTCTCCCCCCTTCTTTTCAACATCACTCTTTCCCCCATGGCACGCGCTCTCGCTACCATTCCTAACCTCTCCCATGCTTTCTACGCCGATGATATCACCCTCTGGGTGACCACGGGAAATATTGGAGAGATGGAGGCCGTCCTCCAGGCGGGCGCGGACGTAGTTGCCGGTCATGCTCGCGCAGTCGGGCTGGCCTGCTCCCCGTCAAAGTCGGAGCTTCTGCTCCTCCCGGCTCGAGGCACGCCCCCTACCTCTTCCCCCACCCTTAGCATCATTATTGACGCGCACCCCGTCCCTTCTGTCTCCTGCCTCTGCATACTGGGTCTCCTTCTCCAATCCAATGGCAAACACACTGCCGTCCTTTCCCGCCTAACTACCACTGTCCACCAGACCGTCCGACTTATTCGACGTGTCGCTAATCGGCACCACGGCATGCGTGAGCACGACCCCCGTCGTCTTGTCCAGGCCTTCGTTCTCAGCCGCTTTGTCTACTCCCTCCCCTATCCCTTTCTCTCTCGCACCGAGGAAGACAAGGTGAACTGTCTCATCCGCCAAGCTTACAAGTCGGCCCTTGCGCTCCCCACCTACACCCCCACTTCTCGTCTGCTGGCGATGGGCGTCCACAATACTCTTTCAGAGCTTGTGGAGGCCCATCGCACGGCACAACTCCACCACCTTTCTCGCACACCCTCTGGTAGAGCCCTTCTCTGTTCCCTCCGCTTGAACCCTGTATCCCCCGCCTGTGTAACCCGCCCCTTACCCTCCTCTATATCTTCCATGCTCACTGTCAACCCTCTTCCGAGGAACATGCACCCTGAGCATCACGCCGCCCGCCGCTCTGCCCGCGCCTCCACTCTCTGGCGCCAGTATGGCTCACAGTCTAATGCTGTGTATGTCGATGCTGCGCCATACAATTCCCACCCCGCCTACGCCCTTGCCACCACTTCCCATACACTTGCTCCCCTGACCGTTGCCACTATACCTGCCCCCACCTCCACTGCCGCCGAGGAACCAGCTATTGCGCTCGCCATTGCGACTACCCCGGCCCGTTTCATATTCAGCGACTCCAAAGCCGCAATCCACAACTTTGCGAAGGGTCGCATCTCCTCCTCTGCGCTCAGCATCCTTGAGCACTCCCCTCCCCCTTCTCGTCGTATCCAAATCATCTGGGTTCCGGCTCACGCGGGGCACCCTGGCAACGAGGCGGCAAATTCCATCGCTCGCGATATGACAAACCGAGCTGGCCCCCTCCACTCCGGGATGGACACGCGTGACTCCCTCCTCGCCTTCCATGACATCACCCTTCATTACCGCAACTCTCGCCTAGCCCTCTCTCTCCCTCCCTCTCTAAGCTCCAACAGAGCACGTGGCGCCATTTACAGGGCCACACTTTCCTCTCTCCTGCCCGACTTGCCCTTATTCACCCCGGGGCCTTCTCACCCGAATGCACGCTCTGCAAACACCCACGAGCAGACAATGCTCATATTCTCTATTCATGCCCGAAACACTCTCCCCCTGCCTCTTGGCATGTATCTAGTCCGCAGCTGTAGGAGGCTGCTTTGGCCAGCTCGGAGCCGGATGTCCAGCTACGGCTAACGCTCTGGGCAGCGGAAGTGGCCGCCAGGCATGATCTGGTGGCCACGACCGGCAGCCTGAAGGCCACCCATGGAACGGCGGCATCTTAATTTTCTTTTCTTTTTTGGCCTTCATTAAATAAAGTTTATACCACCACCTGGCGTAGAACTCGGGCCCGAAGCCCGACTGTTCTCGTCTCGCCCACGGGCGCAGACGCTCGAACGCCGGCCTCGGGCAGCAGGCGGCACGACAGACGGGGGCGGCGTTCTGGCTGGGCAGCTGGCGTAGAACTCGGGCCCGTAGCCCGACTGTTGTCGTCGTACCCACGAGCACAGAAGCTCACCGGCCTTGAGGAGCTGGCGACACGCTCGGGTAGACGGGCGACGCACAGGAACAGGTTGGCAGGAGGCCCCGGTCGGGTGAAGTCCTGGTGGGCTCGGGTCCGGAACCCGACGGCCCGTCTTCAACGCCCGCTCCGGTGGTTGACCTCCTTCTGCCGTCGCTTCCTGGGACTCTCCTGGCGTCTCCCCTGCGTCTCCTTGCGTGTCCTCTCGTTCTGCCAGCGCACCACGCTTTTTCTTCTCATCTGGCCGATTTGGCATTCTCGGATTGGCTGCCTGACGCCCCGTTGTCTTTTCTAATTAGTTGCTTTTCTTCTTTTTGTTGTTTTTCATGCGCCGCGCGTTCTCATGCCGGACGCTCTTCGGCGTCGTTGTTTTCCTTCTTCCACCTCGGCGCGTGTGCACTCAGTGTCGTCTGCTCCTGACCGTCCCGATCACCGCACCATGTCGCTCACCACACATCACAAATATCATGGTGAACCTGGTAAAGATGGAAATGGAGAAGCATGAAATGAACGCTATGGCATCAGTTATCTAGCAGTATCATTCATTGCATTGCACATGAACTCTGTGATGTTCAGCACGAGCTCATGAAAACGCATTTTAAAACAAGGATGAGCTTCTGGCATATGCGCATCAATTTCTGGCGGGCTATTCTAGCACGTGTTGAGTAACCTTCTTGAATAGAGTAGAACCTACCATTCGGGTTAAAAGTGTCAGAGATAATTGGACCTTCGTCGATAAACCTCAATAGTTTCGCGATTATCCAATGTTTTTTTTTCCCGTCTGGAAGCTTTGAAAATCTTCGTGCGTGCTACATAAAGCGTATTCGAGGGAGTGCTACCGTAACTTTCAACAATTTTTCCATTCTATTTGTTATTTTTATTTTTCATATTTCTGTCCCCTTTCGCCAGTGTAGGGTAGCAAACCGGGTGCAGTACTGGTTAACCTCCCTACCTTTCCTCTATCATTTGCTCTCTCTTCCTGTTCAACGATTTTTCCAAGGTGTTTCCAACGAGTTTTACCGAGCACTGTCAAGCACCAGGTGTTCCATATTGCTTTCGGTTGCCCGACTGAATGTGACCTCTGACACAACAGCATTTTGCGATAACCTGAAGTTGTGAAAACTTTTTTGACAGACTCCAGCGAGGGAGCGGTGGTGTTGTCGTGCGGACACAGATTCCTTTCTACTTCCCCAGCCAAAATAGGTAATAAGAAATAAATCTATCAGAAAAAAAGAAAACTTGTGCGAGAAACCTACATGTGTCATACAGACCAAGGGGTCACGGTACCACGAGAAAGAATTGATTGCATTTGCTAATGGAAGCTACATTAGGCAAATACCTAACCTGTGTCCAGAAAGGCATCGTCATGACCAATATCTAAGCGGTAACATGCCCCGTCTACCGCTACTATGATTGTTTTTGTAGGCTTGCAGAATTCGCCGCGCACGAGGTAGCTCTAGGTTGCAAAAGGAATACATCGGAAGTTGCTCGAACTAGCGGCCACTAGACAGTCGTCCCAGCATTAGTTCACTTAATTGGCTGAGAAGGATCGTTCAGTTGAAATGCTGCTACTCCGTGCCTTCGACGTAGAAGAGAAGCACCGAAAGACCCACGCAGAGAAGGCCTGCGTCAGAAAAAGCACCGTCATGAACATTGTTTAACGGGTAACATGCCCCGACAGCCCGCGCTTCAAGGGGGAGCTTTGCGGCCTTGTAGAATTTTCTGCGCACGATGTAATTGCAGGTAGGCAGAGCGAAACATCGGAAGTGTATAGAAGTAGCGGTCACCACACAGTCGCAACACTCCTTCCTTTGAACGGATAGCCTACATCGATGACACTTTGAATTTTTGGTTCCACAGTGCTTGGTAAGTGTGCAGAAATGATAAGAACGACCAACACAAGATAAGCCTGCATCAAAGTAATTGCCATTATGGACGTCGTCTGACGAGTAACGGGCTACCACTGGCGTCGATGCGAGGGTGTTTTCTAGGGTTTGCGAATTTCCAGTGATCGAGGCGCCTTCAAGTTGCCAAGGGAGAACATCGGAAGTGTCTGGAACTAGCGACCAGCGTTAAGGCCTGCGTTAAGAAGGGCGTCATCATTTCTTTTCGGTTGTAGAATAATTGCCTTCCGCTTTTCACAACGACCGGCTAGCGTAAGCTATGGCGTGTTCATGTCTACCTTCTTTCTGGACTAGGACGGCACCGAGGCCTAGGCTACTAGCGTCAGTGTGGATTTCGGTATCGGCGTGCTCGTCGAAGTGCGCAAGTACGGGCGGCGACTATATGCGTCGCTTGAGCTCTTGAAATGCGTTGAACTCCACGTTACATTTAGTTCGCTGTGTCAGCGGCTCAGAGATGCGTGAAAAGTCCTTGACAAAGCGCCTGTAGTACGCACACATGTCAAGGAATCGACGCACTGACTGCCATCTTGTCGATAGGCTGCGGGAACTTTGCGATGGCAGCGGTCTTCTGCGGGTTGGGGCGGACTGCAGACTTGCTCATGACGTGGCCTACGATAAGAAGTTCATCGTAAGCGAAGCTGCACTTTTCTAGCTTCAGAGTGAGTCCTGATGACTTGATGGCCTCCAGTACTGTCGCTAGCCACCTAAGGTGATCGTCGAAATTTCCGGCGATGACGACGACGTCATCCAAGCAAACAAGACAGGTCTGCCACTTCAATCCTGCTAGAACCGTGTCCATGACGCGCTGAAACGTTGCAGGCGCCGAGCATAGTCCGCATTGCATGACCTTGAACTCGTAGAGGCCGTCTGGCATGATGAAGGCGGTCTTTTCGTAATCTAACTCGTCGACTTCTATTTGCCAATAGCCAGACTTCAGATACATCGACGAGAAGTATTTTGCGTTGCAGAGCCGATCTAATGCGTCGTCTATCCGTGGTAGGGGGTATACATCCTTCTTTGCGATCTTGTTCAGTCGACGATAATCGACGCAGAAACGTAACGTTCCGTCCTTTTTCTTCACCAAGACAACAGCGGCTGCCCACGGGCTCTTCGACGGCTGGATGATGTCGTCGCGCAGCATTTCGTCGACTTGGTCTCTTATAGCTTCACGTTCTCGCGGCGAAACTCGGTAAGGGCTCTGGCGGAGTGGTCGAGCGCACTCCTCGGTGGTTATGCGATGCTTTGGTACTGGTGTCTGTCGAATCCTTGATGACGTCGAAAACCAACCTTTGTACCGTCGGAGCAGACTTCTGAGCTGTTGTTGCTGAATCATGGGGACACTTGGATTAATGTCGTAGTCTGGTTCGGGAGCCATGGTCGTCGGGGTAGATGCGACGGAGTCCGAGAGCACAAACGCATTACTGGTTTCCAGAATTTGCTCGATGTACGCGATCGTCGTGCTCATCCTGATGTGCTTGAACTCCTGGCTGAAGTTTGTCAGCAACACTTCACTTTTCCCTCCGTGCAGTCGAGTGATGCCTCTTGCGACGCAAATTTCACGGTCTAGCAGTAGACGTTGGTCACCCTCGATGACGCCTTCTACGTCGGCGGGTGTTTTGGTGCCGACGGAAATGACAATGCTGGAGCGAGGTGTGATGCTGCCTTGACTTTCGAGCCTGCTTAAGGCATGGTGACTACGAGAGTCCTGCGGCGGTATCGCTCGATCTTCCGACAGCGTTATTTGATTTCGACATCAGGTCGATGATTGCACCGTGTTGGTTCAGGAAGTCCATGCCGAGAATGACGTCTCGTGAACACTGTTGGAGGAAAACGAAGGTGGCAGGGTAAGTCCGGTCATGAACGGTAATTCTTGCCATGCAGATTCCAGTTGGCGTGATGAGGTGTCCTCCAGCGGTCCGAATTCGAGGGCCTTTCCATGCAGTTTTAACTTGCTTAAACTGGGCGGCGATGTGTCCACTCATGACAAAGTAATCAGCCGCTGTGTCGACTAAGGCGGTGACGGCGTGGCTGTCGAGAAGCACGTCGAGGTTGTTGGTTCTTTGTCTTGCATTGCAGTTCGGCCTTGGCGTCGGATCACGGCTGCGTCGCGTTGACCTGTGGCTGGTATGTGACGCCGTCAGGTCGTCTTTCGTCGTCGTATTCTTTGCTTCCACACTTCGTCAGGACGGCGGTGTGTCGTTATGTCGTCGAGGTAGTTGTTTCGGCGTCTTCGTCGGCGGTGGAGGATCTTCGTCAGTTCGAGGAAGAGCAACCGCACCTCCATCGGTTGCTGCTTTTAGTTTTCCGGATATGGGCTCGCAGACCGGCCCCAGGCTGGGCCAGTGTATGGTCGGCGCTGCGGCGTCAAGTAGCGGCCGGGTGACGGCGAACGGGACGGTTGTCGTGGGCTCGACTGAGTGGCGGCGAGGGAGTCTGCGATATCGCGAAGTCGTTCGCCAATCTGTGGTCGCGGCGCGTTAAGGGCGAACCCTCGGGGTCCCATCTCCCGGGATGGGCATCGGCTGTAGACGTGACCCGCTTCTACGCAGTGGTAGCAGAGCGGGCGATGGTCAGGGGAGCGCCAAATGTCCGTCTTCCTCGCGTAGCGGCGCTGGGCGACGGGCGGGCGTGCAGGCGGCGGCGGCGGTGGACGACGAAATGGTGGCGTTAAAGGGCCCTGGCGCGGTCGTACAAGGGGGCCTTGACGGCGGGCGCCGGTGGCGTAGGTCATCGCTTCTGGCTGGGGCTGCGGTGATTCTGGTTGCACCTCAGGAACTCCAAGGGATCGCTCAAGCTCATCGTTGACGATTTCGGCGATTGGAGCTACTTCAGGCTGCGACCTCGGGGACCAATTCTGCAGCTCTTCCCGTACGACCACTGTAATAGTCTCGCGCAGATCGTCGGTGGCCAGTGACTGAATTCCTGTGTAGTTGGTGGAGTTCGTGCGGCGGTTGAATTGCCGGTTGCGCATTTCGAGTGTCTTCTCGATGCTGGTGGCCTCGCGAAGGAACTCTTCTACGGTCTTCGGTGGGCTTCTTATCATTGCGCCGAAAAGTTCTTCCTTCACACCACGCATGAGAAGGCGGACTTTCTTCTCCTCGGGCATATCTGGGTCGGCGTGGTGGAACAGGGTGGGACAGACGGTTCATTTCTTCCGTGAAGATGTCAACGTCCTCGTTAGGTAGCTGCACTCGGGCGTCCAGCATGGCTTCGTCCCTTTCCTTGCGCACGAAGCTCGTAAAGGTGCGCAGGAAGCCGCTACGGTACAGGTCCCATGTTGTCAAGGTCGACTCCCGGTTCTCAAACCACGTTCTGGCGGCGTCTTCTAAGGCAAAGTGTACATGCTGCAGCTTGTCGTCGGAGTCCCAGTTGTTGAAAGTCGTGTTCCGTTCGTAGGTCTACAGCCAGGATTCCGGGTCTTCAGTCGCTGCTCCATGGAAGGTCGGTGGGTCCCGAGGTTGTTGTAGGAAAACTGGGGACGCTCGGGCAGCCATTGGGTTGTTTTGGCCACGATCTTCTTTGTCTTCTCACGTAAAGTCCGTGCTCTGTAGGCAGTCTTGCAGTCTGCGGCTAGCACGCTGGTCTTGGGCGATGTTGGTTTTGCCCTCGGGCTTCGGGCTTGGATCCCGGATTTACGGGGGCATTCGCTACATGAACGCACTACCACCTCCATCAGATGTCACGTGGTAGTGACGGTTAAGAAGGCAGCAAAACTGTGATTAATGAAACGAGAGTTTTATTGGGCGAATTTGTGTCCTCAAAAACAGGCTGCACTCAGAGAACTACGGTAGCAGCGAACACACTCGTCGATTGTCGAACATCTGATCAGTGGTTCAAGCGCGTCGTCTTCGAATGTTCCAGAGTAATCGCTGGGACCCGTGGTGGCCTTCCACAAAGTTCTACTTTATTCGCGTCGCGCACACATGCGATCACATTACACAAGATTCGGTCACAGATAGCGGATGGAAGCATCGATAACATTCCGGAAACTTCCGATACATGCAGGCGCGTCCTGCGCTGTGTGATAACATTTGTTAGGCGGTGAAACGTCTCGCCCGATAAACACAAGTACACGTGTCAGTATTCATTTGCCATGCTATGGAGCAGTTACAGAAGTCAGAAAAATAAGTATTAAGGCCAAAATTATCAGTAGGAGGTTTAATTTTATTATATAAAACGCAATCATCCGTCAAAAGACATATCTTAAATGGAGTGTGTAAGGGGAGGTGATTATTATAAACCAGGGATAGAAGAGGATCCAGTTCTGAGCATTGACGAACCCCTGATGAAACAGGCATCAAGTAGAGTGGAAACATTGATATTGCACCCGCTGGTAAAGAAAGTCGGATATCCGGCCAACCAAAGATGTAAAGATGTATTTTCAATATAGCAAACAGGTTGCGCATAAGTTTAAGCTGTAAGACAGTGTCAAAGGCCTTTGCAGAGTTTATAAAAATACCATCAATCTGATCACCTATATCTAAGGAGATGCTGAGGTCGTGAACGAATTCTGTAAGTTGCGTTATAGTGCTGAGGCCACGTCTAAAACCATACTGGAAAGTACGTGAAATTGAGTTTCAAGAAATTCCATAATATGTTTAAAGATAATCCGTTCGAGCTTTTTACGTGAATGTGCTTTTAAGGACGTGGGCGTATAGTTACATAACAATGGAACGTTACCCGACTTAACAAGGGGCACAATTGAAGCAAGTTTCCACGAGGTAGGAAGCGTGCCGGCTGAGAGAGATTTTCTAAAGGTGATTGCTAGATATGTGCTGTACTAAAAAACCTATCGCACAAGAAAAACAGTTGGGATACCGTCAGAACCGCATGACTTCTTGGTGCCTAAGTTTAGTATTAAGTACACCCTCAGGAGACACTGATATATCTTCGATAGGAGGGTATGGTTCGGAATCAAAAAGAGGGGTTACAGAGTTATCAGTCGTAAAGACAGAGTGCAAGCAGGTGTTAGAAGAAGCTATTGTCTGCGAATCAGAAACTTCAACATTGTTAATTATTAGCGTGTGCGAGGATGATCCAGGTGGTAGTATAGCTTTCCAAAGTTTACGAGATTATTCATGTTTACCTTCGGCAAGACTACGTTGTAATAAAATTCTTTTGCAGTAACTATGTTAGAAGAAAGATTCTTTTTAGCGCTATGGAACTGCTTGAATTTTGTGGAGTCACCAGAGGGTTTCGGTCGACGTAATCTGGCCACACGGCGTGCTGAATGCGAAATGTCCCTAGTCATCAAAGGATTTCAGTGTTTGTTTTCTTTGTTTTAAAGCTATGAAAGGTTGATACATTTACTGATAAGATTTTCGAAGAAACTTGTCAAGATTTTAGTATCAGTAGTGGTACTCATTACCTAAAACTCATGAAAAGAATCTTTTACGGCGTCTTCTTATTGCCAAATCATCAGCGCGGTTAAAGTCAGGAAATGTGCAGTAGGAATAGCGGGACTTAGGGACACGATGCCTGGAACTAAAATAACACAGCATTGTGGTCATATATTCCATCAATAACATCCCATTCGTAACCGGCAATAAAAAGACATGTAGTGAGAAAAATAAGATCAGGGACTGAAGTTTGCGGAGTGAAGTCCTAAACAATCTGGTGCAGGCCACAGCACAATGAAATGCGCGCCAACTCTCGCTCGATAGCTATTTCGTGTCCGCTTACTTTCATGGAAGACCAATCAACACCAGTAGCATTAAAATCACCCATACAGATAATGTTGGATGAAGAAGCGTAAAACTAAGCAAACATTCACATAGATTGAGTAAATGGTCAATGTTAAAACCAGAGACGGTAAATGACCCCTATAATCAGAAATATCTTCAAGTTCAACTTTGTCCATGTTGTATGGCTCCACCTGCCATGCACCTCACTCTGCCAGGAATCAGGAAAAAGTCTGAGCTGCCATCACCTGCTCTTAAACAACAAACACTGCTCCTGTTGCACGAAAGGTACGCCGACCACGTACATATTTATACTGATGGATCGGCAACTCCCCAGTGTTCCTTTGGAGCCGTAGTTTTCCCAGCGAAACCATCACCATCAGTTTCAAGACGTGTCACCCAACGTCACCGACGGCTGCGGAACTTGCAGCTCTTCGCGCTGCACTTCGTCTTGTCAGCCAAGAACAACCTCAAAGATGGTCAATATTCAGTGACTCGAAGGCAGAAATACAACCTTTGCTATGAGCCTTGAGGCGTGGACCATACGAACAACTGGCATTCGAGATTAGAGAACTAATCCATACCTTGACTGAGAAAGGACACCACGTGCCATTTAAGTGGCTTGCAAGTCAATGCGGTGTCATAGAGAACGAACACGAGTATAACGCTGCTCGGTTGGCTCTTCAAGGCGACTAAGACGAGCCGATACCGTTATCAAGGACAGATGCCGCTAGAAAACTTCGAATACTCACCCCGTGATATCACGTTCTCCTTTGAAACGCAGGAACTTTCAAAACAACCGCCTGCACAACCTAGACTCCTCTCTGCGCCTTTGCATTCCAGCTAGCCTGTGCCGTCGCGAAGCTACTCTACTTCGTCGAATATGGCTAGGGGTGGCCTTCACTAAGTCCTTTGCATTCTGAATCGGATTGCCGATGCCGCTTCGTGTGGTGACTGTGGTAGCGAGGAGACTCTTCAACATCTTTTCTGTGACGCGATAGCACGATTTAACCAAAGACCTCGAACAGAGGTACTTACTTTAGAATGCCGAAATCACAAACCACCGCAGCGGAGGGCGACGAGGGCACTGTTGCACTCTTTAGGGACAACAGAATTGGACCAGCGGCTGCAGCCTGAAGAGATTTTTATAGTGCTGCAAGTGCTACTGTGCTGTGTGGTGACAGTATACGGTGACAGTATTTGACGGTGATTGTATTTCTGTGCTCCGTTCTTTCTTTATCTCTACTTTGCAATCACTTTACCGACCCCTCCCCTCACTCCCCAGCGTAGGGTAGCAAACCGGATCTATACATCTGATTAACTTCCCTGCATTTCCAATTTCTTTTCTCTCTCTGCCTTTCTCTCTCTCTCAAGTTGAACTTTACACCACAAAGGTTCAGTATCAGGTGGGGCAGGGAGTACAGAAAAGTGAAGGTGAGATTGAAGAAATAGAGTGACACCACCTCCTCTCCCGAATTTTCAGTCTCGCAGAACCACTTTGGAACCAGGGGGGTGGTTACCTCAGAACCATGCACATTATCATGTAAACGTCTCAGTAACACCGCTAATATGTGGCGAGTGAGACAGGACCAAGAACAATTAATACCAAGTTACTAAAAACCACTTCCGCATACAGTTGTATTATACTAACAAAAATGTTTTAACAATCACTCAACACCAGCACATTACTTTATCAGTGGAAGGTCGGGAAGGTGGTTCCGCTCGACAAATCTGGTAACAAAAACACAGCAACCAACTATCGCCCCATCTCACTTACCAGCACGTGCTTCAAACTTCTACAACACATTGTATTCACAAACCTCGTCGACTTTCTTGAATGTAACACATTTTTTTTTCACCTGCACAACATGGCTTTAGGAAATAATACTCATGCGAGACTCAACTCCTATCCTTCACTCATCAGTTACATCGAATTATTGATCGTGTATCATGCACCGAATGCATATTTCTAGACTTCTTAAAAGCACTCGATAAAGTCTGTCACAACCTTCTAGTCCACAAACTAACCCATTTAAATATTGATGCTAATCTCTTCAAATGGATCGAATGTTTTCTGGTTCATCGCTCACAAAGCGTTAGTGCTAACGGCTGCAATTCACCGGTGTGCTTTGTTGCTTCCGGAGTGCCCCAAGGAACGGTTCTCGGTCCTTTGTTGTTCTTAATATCTATTAACGACCTTCCTTCACAAGTAACTCCTAACATTCATCTCTTCTCGGATGATTGTGTTGTCTTTAGAGAAATAACTACGGATTGTGATACTAACCGTCTTCAATCGGAGCTTGATGTAATATCAAACTGGTGCAGTTTATGGCTAATGGAATTAAATGTTAACAAGTATAAAGTTATGCATGTATCAAGGACACCTAACGTCTCTCAGGTGTACTATTTAAATTGTCTTCCTTTAGGACAGGTAACTTCGTACAGGTACTTAGGAATTCATATTACATACGACCTTACCTGGGCAACTCACATTACTAATATAGTGCACAATGCTAACCGCGCTCTTGGTTACTTAAGGCGAAGCTTTTTTAAGGCTCCACACTCCTTGAAATTATTGCTTTATAAAACACTAATACGCCCGAAATTAGAATACGCTACATCCGTCTGGGACTCTAATAACCTAAACTTAATTAACGCATTAGAATTAGTTGAGAATAACGCTGCTCGTTTTATTCTTTCGAATTATAACAGAACTGCCAGCGTAACAGCCATGAAAACTAGCCTTTCTCTTCCATCTTTCGCAGCTCGACGTAAAGTCTCCCGTTTATCATTATTTCACAACATTTCTCACCACACAACACTACGTGATGTATTCATCCACACTCCACACTACCTATCTCGTCGCACCGATCATTCTTACAAGGTTCACGTTCCTTCTTGCAGCACAAACACATTTTCCCAGTCATTCGTACCTCAGACGTGGAAGCACCTTCCGCAAACATTGTGTCCATCAATGATAATCTTGTTTCATGATTCCTTAACCAACGTTACTTACTATAATGCTGTTTAATGAGCTTGTATATCTTGTCCTTTTTTGTAATAGCTTTTCTAATTGCTCATTGTATTCCTACTGAATTATTTGACAAATTGTACTTTTATGTTGTATATTTTTCTTTTGTAAGACTTGCACTGAATTTACTTGTAACCCACTCCCCTATGTAAAGCCTTCGCAGGCCATGAGGGTATAATAAATGACATGAAATGAACGAAACAAATTTAGAGAAGTTACTGACAAGGCTTCTTGCATTAACGTTGGAAATTGAAAGTTTATTGCCAGTAAGGTGAAGTCAAGGGGATTTGGTCCTAGCGAGGGTTTGGGTGGGTTTAGCTTAGCCAGCAGATGATCTGCCGAGAGTATCAGATGTGCCATCCCATCGTTTTCTACACTGTCAATAAATACGTGATCAAATCGAGGTTGGGCAGATCAGCCACAGTCCCTATCAGAGCAGGACGTTTCCCAGAGCTTCTTGCGAATATTGCGAATCTGCGGTGAGAAGTCTTCTGAAACACGAAACTTAGTGTTTTTAAGTATATAGCAGTTCTTCAGCACCTGCACCTTGTCCTGAATATTACCTAGCTTCATAATAACGAGAAGTGAACGGCCTCTGAAATTATTGCCGAGTCTACGACACCTTTCCATACGCTGACATGCGATCTTAAGAGTGTCCTGGAACCACTTAGCAATGTTGGAAGAAAGTTCCTTATAATTTTCGTTAAGGCCCTCGCAGAGACCATGTATAATAATGTTGTTTCTAGGAGACCTGTTTTCTAAATTATTTTTTCTGAAAGAGAAAGTTGATGCAGCGTTTTTTAATTGCAAAATTTGAGTGTGTAGGTTGTCATTAGAATCCCGGGTACCGTTAGACGTTGGGAAGACTCCAGAGAAGACACACGAGCTTCCAAAGTGTCAAACCTAGTGCTGACCACTGATGGAAACATTTTCATTTCAGCAATATCCAGAGCCAGTTTCTTTTGGCCGTTTCGGAGTTCGGAGAGCATTTCCGCTACTTCGGTTTGTTTATCAACATCTGTCGACCGGGTTTTAAAGGCCGGATCGCGCTGAGCACGAGCGTTAGGACAAGGGTCATCTTCCACATTGCAGCCTAATAAAAGCCTGCACGCAGCATTTAACAGAGCAGAATACAAAGAAATATAGACAAAACCATGGTTGCGGTCATGTGGGCGACGGAAAAGCAGTCTACATCGGTCATCAGAACGGATGCACCGAGAATGGGCAAGGTAACGTACCTGCGCTATAAATTGACAGCGGATCAACATGGTGTCCGCGCCGCCGTTGCCTCGGCCACTGAAGAAGGGAACAGCCGGAGACGCTTTTACAGTCGTAAACCATGTCGTAGTGGAACTTGGTGTGTCGGTGATCGGGTGGTAGACTGTACATTAATCTTCTACAGCGGAGCATGCAGGATATGGCCCGATGAAGCACGGAGCAATCTGCCGCTGTTATGCGCAAAGAAGGTAGGGTCGACCACGTGTTGACCTCCCTGCACATCCATGACACGGCAAGGGAACGATGATAAGGCCAAGTGCAACGCGACGTCAGGGATATGCGCAGCAGCATTTTCGAACATGGAGGCAGCAAGATAGCCGGCGCACTGCGTAATAAACAGACAGGGGATCAACATGGTGCCCGCGCTACTCAGCGAGTGATGGCGCTGAGTAGAGTGCTACGCAGCGCCACCATATGCCAGCTCCTGAAACTTTGTAGCCAATATCAGCTGACGCGAAGTCAAACCAAAAGCCCGGGTCACATCTTCGGCAAGAGCCATATCGGAAAATGCGCTCTCCTGCACAGGCGAGAACCCGTGTGCACTGTCGCCTCCGCGGGTTTCCTGCGTACGCAAAGCTGCTGTGGACGCCCAACTAAAGCTGTCTGTTGTTCCCCAGAACACGTCCCCAAATGCGACGAATCGCCGTTGGAAAGGTAGCTTCGTTGCCTGGAGTTGTTTTCAGGGCAAAAGGTTTTCCCGTTCCCCTGATACCACCCCGAAACGCGATCAGTCGTCCATGAGGTGGTTCTCGGGTTGTACGGCAACAATGCTGGTTGCCGGATGCCATCGTTCACTACAGCCTTGGTGCCTGTTGGCGAGGCGCGTCAACGTAGCGTGAGGTCGTCGGATGCGTTACGTGATTGACATAACACAGACTCGAATTCAACACACGCCTCACCTTTGACAAACCTCAGCGTGCGTCTTTGGGATGCCTGTCATGTGCGCCTATTCCGAAGCCGTCGCAGCAGACGCAACCAAAGCGAGCACGATTTACCGCTTGTCTATCGCGGGACTAGGGCCTACTTCACTATGTTTTAAGGCGAAAGCCTTTCTGGGCTCATGGTGAAATTTGCGTCAGCATACCTGACCACCAGAGTATCAGCCGAACCGTCATCACGCCATTATGGAAGCAGAATAAACACAGATTAAACAATTAAAAATGATTGATAGTGACAGTTAGTGAATGATAATGTTTTACTACAAATTGGTAGACGTTAATAATGACTACTAATGAATTTTAATAATTACTAATGACTCCTAAATGACCAATATGGCTAACGACGGCTTGTTGTGACCACAAATAATTAGAAATGACAATGAATGTCTAGTAGTGAGTAGTAATGACTAAAATGGCTACTAGTGACTTGTAATGACTACTAATCGCTATGAAATGACGAATATGTGTAAACACAGCTTGTAACAACTACAATAGATTTGCAATGACTTTATATACTTACTAATGACCAGTAATGGCCAATAATGACTGAAATGACGGGTATTGACTACTAATGACTACGACATGACCAATATGTCTAACGACGAATTGTAACGACCGCAGTTCATTACAAATGACTAAAGGTACTTACTAGTGAGCAGTAATGTAAAATGAGGACTCAAACGACTTGTAATGACTAGTAATGACATTGAAATGACCAATATGTCTAACAGCAACTTTTCACGACTACTATCGATTAGAAATTGCTAAAAATGCTCAGTAATAACCAGTAATGACTAATAATGACTGAAATTACTTGTAATCCCATACAAAAATGCTTCCTTACTTTCTTTAGAACTTTTATCAACATCCTATCAACTTTAGTAACATCCTATTGACTTTTACTTTTTAGTAACGTTTGTCAAAAGAAAGTTGGTTACTTCTTTTCTAACTTCAGTATGTAAAAAGAAAGTTACTAGAAAGTTAAGACACACTATCTTAACTTTTTAGAAACACGATTCAATAGGAAGTCAATAAAAATAATTATGTTCCTAAAGTACATAACCCAAGTTACAAAACATGCATGAATATTATTCAATAAGGTTATAATTATTCAGTGAACATGGTTGGTGCAAGACAGTCTTGTTTCATGGACAGGTGTAAATTTCCACAATTTTCAATCAACTTTCTAGTAACACTGGTTACTAGAAAGTTGTTAAAAATGATTTAGTGAAAAATGAACATATAACAGCATCTGAACTATAAATGAATATGCAAAGACTGGCTGCTTTTAAAAAAAAATTTTTTTTGCAGAGTAACTGTTTTCCTAATTTTTAATCAACTTCCTAGTAACAGATCATAGTAGAATGTTCATAGAAAAAAATTGCTTCTAATACCGGACGCTAAGAGGAAATATGGTCTCACCAATTCAAGATGAGGGCACGTATTCTCGAAAACACGACAGCTAGTGCCATGGGAAGCGTGTATATGAGCGGTGATCATGAATTTGTGCTCAGTAGGTGTCAAAGAAGCCCGTAGGCCATGCACCATAGCACTAGATGGAGCTGCACGGACGGCGAGCTGATCGGCTCGTGTTCGCCAACTAAAGCGGGAGACACACGGTCCGATTCGGTGTCCGATCCGGCGTCCGACGCACCGAAACTGCAGCCCGAATCGAGGTGTTTTGCCGTGCCGAAGCGCCGGATCGGACGTCCGGCGTGCGACAAACCGGGCAGATTTTCATCGGCCGACGTGTCCGACAACTGCACCGTCGTCTGGTCGCAGCCAATGGCAGCGCGGCTGGCATGTGACGTTCTCTGACGTTCCCTCCACGGAGGCGATGCTGGCTGGCCGGTTTCTCGCACTTATTCTTTTTCCTTGCCTGCTGCAGTTTGTTTCTGACATGAAATAGTTACCAGTTCAGTAAAATTATCTCGAACGTGTGCCTGTTATGCAAACCAGCGCCTTGTACAGTAGCACTAAGCTACTGGTGAGATCGGGAGCCACGACGCGAGGGCATTTCGCGAGCAGACATCACACACCGACCATCTGAGCGAGGCCGCTCGCTTCGCTTGCACGTTTGCCCTTCGCAACGACTGCGTCAAGTAAACCAATTGTATTTAATTACGGCCGACCTAAGTGTACAGTGTTAATTGTTTTGGCAAAAATAAGCACTCTTCGACGAGCTCGGGCTGGATCGCAAGCGCCGTCGGCTGCAACGTCCGCCTAGCTATGCCTACCGGCCCTATCGCTGGCTTTAGCGGAGCCGTCAGTGGACAACGCACCGTCATGAAGTGTTCTGTCACTCACAGGGGCATAATTTTATCGACAGCGTTCGCGTAAAGCGAAGCAGTGTTGTGCAGAGTTGTTTATATTGCGTTTCTCGACGTGGATATCTGGGGAGCTGGAGGTGGGCGGAGCTTACGCGCCGCTCATGCCGTAGCATGCAGCGCCGCACGTCGGATCGGACACCGAATCGTACCGCGTGTGTCTGTATAGCTCGCTCATGGTTCGGCTGAAGTCCCCGTATGTTCTTTATAAATAAGGAAGCCTACCTAGGCACTGTAAACCCAACGATTTGGGCCTAATGCCTCTCCGCCTCCCACTACGGCTTCCTTTGAGTGACAAAGTCTGATCTCGAAGGCCGTGCTTTTGCAACCTGCATGCACCTGAAGCAATTGCGAATCTTGAAGGCAACATCCGCTTAGTTTTTATTATATATACATTTCCTTAAACTTCGTATCACAAAGTACAAAGTACACACTTTTGGACCAAACAAATATATTAAAGGACTCTATCAAATGTTATTAGGAAAAAAACACGCAATTTTTTCATTTAAGATACATTTTTCTAAAAAACCGCAGAGTGGCGCTACTGCAGTATCTGTTTGGTCGACACACCACGTTGGTTGTAGTGAATGCTCCTTGCAGTAAGGTGGTATTTGAGTTATATATTAGAAGTGCCTAGACAAAACGTGCTCCTTGTCGTGTGCAGTAACCATCCCGAGTCCTCCGGACTCGTGTAACGCCATTAGTTCGCCGTGTGTTTCGAGCGATCCACCAGTGTCGTCAGTGAGTGCCCTAGTACAGCGCCCGTCCGAGCTGCCTTTGTTCTGCCGAGCTGCCTGCCCGCGCTCTCGTGAAAAGTCTGGTACTGTGGCTTCGAATCGTAGTGTTTGGAAGACTGTTAAAGGTTGTGCTTTTGTGGAGCTAGAGTTCATCGGAAGTTCTACAGTGCTTGCGCCAGAGAAACGTCGGTGCCTCTGTACCTGTTAGACGAAGGAGCGTTTTCCAAGTCTTGAAAGGTAAGCAAGTTTGGCGCTTGCGCGCATTCTTGAAGCTTATGATTTACGTAATGAGCGTTGTGTAACTAGCTAGAGCAAGGCGCTTTCCTATCGTATGTTAGCCATGTTGCTGTGCACATTTAGCAAGCAATTTCACGAAAGCTTCCTCTGATGTTACAGCGTACTTGCATTCTGCTACCCGCCTTGATTGCTATGCCTGAATGGGCACACAATTATGAAAACACATTGAAAGTTGGTGTTCGTTCGGTAGTTTCCTGGCAAGAAGTTATTCGCTATATAGGCATTCCCGCAAGTACAGTACATGTGTAATGTATGCGTCGATGTATCATGGGCTTCGCGCGTTGACACACGATTGCTATGTTTGACGCTTAAGCACATAGAAGCTTGTATGAAGATTTTTGTATGTATATAGTTCGGTTTGGAGGTCCGCGTCGCGAGAACCTGTGTGTATTGTTTATGTTCTTGAGTGTCTTCGCGTATTTGTCTTCTATGTTGCAGAGCGGATATAGGCCGATATTACAATAACGAGGTGCATTTTTAATCTAGACATTTCATCAATCAGACGCCGGCCTTTAAGAAAGACAGACCAACCAAATCTTAATAACGAGATGTCAGCTCTTGCAATCGTAGGTTACGGCAGTGCGTAATAATTTAAAGACTGCGATTTTGTAGCGATACTTACCCCTCGATTCTATATCACTCTTCTCGCCCACCGCTAACGGCCGGCAGCTGCAGTACGTAGCACGGGCCGGGGCGTCGGTCAGCCCACTAACGAATAGCGAAAAGGAATACCATCGCTACAAAATCGCGGTCTTTAAATTATTACGCAAATTTTGTGCACAATGAGATGTTATAAACACACCTTGCATGTACATGAAAAAAAGGTTTACAACAGAGATGACATATATGCATGGGCACATATATGTGTCAATAAAATACTCGAGCGTCTTTCTGCCTACAGAAAAAGAAGTTATGTCTCCTCGAGGGCATGGCGGCTTGTACTAATGAACCTCTAAGGGAAGGTTTTCTCTAATACCTATTTTTGATATCTAAATGCTTATGTGGCATGTACAAACTGCTTGCATCAATTTCTCATTGGGATGAGCAGTCTAAAATTTAATTTTCAGTAATAATTGCAATAATTAACTCATTTCACCTGTCTTCTAATGACTAAAGTTCTATGCTTCTACCTTGACAAACCTTTTGTGAAATTAGTTTGATGAGGCCCAATATACAGGGCTTTCTAAATTGAAGGTATCAGTACCTATTAAAGACTATGCTAACTATGAAAATGCTGCTTGTGTATGTGGTTTATTCACTCTGTCAGACAAAATCTTTACACCCAAGTGCAGTCAGTAAATTGAAAACTGCATGTCTGCAAGGGGAAGTCAGAATTGTATTTGAAGACAATTGCATCTTGTTTGATAGTTCTCGAGCACTTGTGCGTCACTAATCGAGCACAGCTTGACCCAATACTCGATGAGGCTTGAAGCTTTCAATGTCTGCTAATCACTAAAACAGCACCAGATCTCACTCTGTGTCAAGGGGTGGCACACATTTGCTTAGTTCTAGGCAGATGCATGTCTTTCTTTCGCATTGAAGTTCCCAATACTTTCTAGTCTTACGTAAAAGTGCACAGCTCAGTACAATGCATGTATGGTATACGTAAGGCTGCTTTGTTCTTTAAACCGAATCAACGAGAAGCAGCGACTTTCGTTTTTGCAAACCTTTACCCTACTTCCTAAGCATTCCTTGATCAAACGTGTATAAAATGAATCTGTGGTTGTTGTATTCTTTCACAGGTAAACATCGGTGACGGTGTAATAGTTGAAAAGGGCATGCTGAAGAGGCTGTGCCTGGATGCTAACAACTCAGGCTTTCACTTCGCGGAGGACCTCTTTAAAGTTCCTTTTTCAATAGAAGACGTTGAAGGGAGGTCCTTTTTTGGGCGGCTGTCAAATGCCTTCCACAGAAGGATCCGTTGGATTCCAAGAAGGTCAACACCATAGTAGGTATGTGTGTCACAAAGAAGCACCTTAATATTCTTTGTGCAGTTTTCAACAAAACTCCTTTCATGGCAATTTCAGTGCTATCTTAGGGCATACTCCTTTCTTTCCTGCTAATATAGCTATTAACCTGATTATAATAGCATATTATAATGCAAGCTTTGTCACCATAACTAGAAAATTGTCATTACTGTTGGCATATGTATTTTTGTGATAGAGGCCCTGGTCATATGAATGCACTGATAATATAATATCCTGTCTTGTGGAAAGCTAACATGTTTAGTAACAAGCTCACTTTGACAATGTCTGCCTGCACAGCAAAGGCATTTTCTAATCTTGCTGTAGAACGTCCGTAATGCCTGTTCAACTGCTTACATGTTGCTTGTATCATTTCGTGGTTTTAAGTGCAACACAAAAGTCAACTCTTCTATGTACCTGTGCCCAAGCAAAGCTGCAGCACAGTTATGACTGGCACCTTGCCTTTCCTAAGATAATTCACACATGAAACTTCCATGTACTGGTCACAATACGAATATCGAAGTTCATTAAACTGAAGTTGATTTACAGCTTTTGTTTGTAGATGACAATTGGTATGATAGAGTTTACGTGTCATGCATCTGTTGGTGTTACGCACATCCATCACGCTCCCAGCTTTAATGCACTAATTCAGTCATTGCATGCATTTTTAGGACTTTGCACAAAACAAGTGGAGATGTTTAGAGCTCACAGGGTCGAAAGCTTGTCTCTTGTGCACTTCCTTTTTAAGAAACAGATGCATGGTGTGTTGCAATGTCACTGTAGCAAAACTAATATATTGCCTTTTTTCTTCTCTTTTCTAGACTACACAACGCAACATTTCAGCCTACTTCCAGGGCAGCTGGAGAACTCGTCCTCCTTACTAGCTTGGGGATATTAAATGGATGTGTTCAAGCACAAATGGAAACCTGTCTTCTTCTGTTGCATGCCACACCTAGCCACTTGGCAATCACTATTCGCCACAGACAGATAGTTGACAGGATGTTACTAGCAAGTCGTTAGGATATATAAAGGTGGTTAATAAATAGTCGCAGCACAGTTTTTAGGAAGCAAATAAAAATTTTATTCAGAGATAATCAAAGCTTATTTTTGGCAATACATAATTGCAAAAGTAGTTACCTCTGAATAAAATTTTTATGTACTTCCTAAAAACTATGAAGCGACTATTTATTAACCACCTTTATACATCCTAACGACTTCCTAGTAACATCCTGTCAACTATCTGTGGCGAATAGTCGACAGGATGTTACTAGCAAGTTGTTAGAATGTATAAAGGTGGTCAATAAATAGTCGCTTCACAGTTGACACTTTCTAACGACATAAGATAATAAGCAGTCGGTAAGAATTCTATCGACATTTTATATCTATACTTTCAATTCAATATCGGTGGCCAATAGTCGGTAGGAGGTTACTAGGAAGTTGTTACGGTGTCTAAAGACGGTTTATAGAATGTCGATAGGTTCTAGTAACATTTGTCTAAAGACGGTTTATAAAATGTTACTAAAAATTTTTGTAAGGGATGACTGCAAATTACTTGGATATGAGCTGCATGTGTAACGACGGCCTGTAATGATTACAAATGACTAACAATGCTTAGTAGTGAGCAGTAATGACTGAAAGAAACAAGAGAAAAAGAATAGGCAAAGAGAAAGAGGCGAATGATAAGAGGGTGAAGAGTAGGCTTTCGCAATTCATCTCTTAAGAGATCTTAAGGCACCCTGTAATTTTTTTGGTAACAGGGCTTCAAGATTGTCAGGTGACGCTCCCTCCTAGTCGACTTCTTCCTCCGTCTGCTGTGCGAGCGCACCGACGCGGCTTCGCCGGATCGTTGGCGCAGTTTTCGAATGCAGCACGCAACGAGTGTGGAATCTGGCGGAATGCGATGTGCTCGGTGCACAGTGGATTCGGCTTCGGAGAAGAATCTAGTTCGTTGCATCCGTTGACAGAACCATTTCACTTCGGTCAAACATGGTTTAAAATGAATGAATCTCTACTGTGCTTTCAAGGGCAATTCCATTTATTCGTTATATCTATTATTTTGTTATATCCCGTCTCGTTATAGCGAAGTTCAAGTGTTGTACGAAGCGAAGGCTAGGCAAAAACATACATATGGAACTGCTAACAAGAATTACCTAATATGAGAAAAACAGTAATTCGCAACACAAAAAAAAGCAATTGAACGGCGTTCATTGATTATTTTCTTTATTTCAGGGTGGTAACTACATCGTAAGCTTGCTGGATACTTATGCGACGGCTACAGGTGTCCTCTTCATTGTATTCGTGGAGTCCATGGTCGTCTGCTGGTTTTACGGTGAGTTTTTCATCATTAACGCTTGTGCATGTGCTGTATCTACGTTTCACTGTAGTAGAAGAGGACGCGCTCTTGTGCTGCTTTGTGCTTGTCGAAGCAAATATTTTGCACAACCTTAACTGACATGCTGCGTTTATATGCGGTTTTCTCTCGGCGAATACGCCACAGCAACATCAACATACGCGGGGAATCTAGCAAAATCTATATAATAAGCAAAAGAGAGATTTCTTTACGCTTGCATTAGGACAAGTTGAATAAAATTTTTTAATGTCAGACAATATGTATCGCCTAAATTTTCAGAGGGTAATGACGTGCTCTACCTAGAACTATTCTACTCATTTGCTTCCTCTACTAGTTTTTGTCTGTCCACTTGTATATGTATTGGTTTCCTGACACTTTCGCGGTATGAAGACATAACCATATGTGTCCTCTTGATTTTAAAATTAAATTAGATTATCCGGTTTTACGTGCCAAAAACACTTTCGGATTATAAGGCACGCCGTAGTGCAGGACTCCGTAAATTTTGACCACCTGGGGTTCTCTAACGTGCACCCAATCTAAGTATACGGGTGCTTTCGAATTTCGACCCCATCGAAATGCGGCCGCCGTGGCCGCGATTCAATCCCGCGACCTCGTGCTCAACAGTCCAATACCATATGTGTGTCTTTTGTAGAAAACAATGTCATTTACATAAAGCAGAAGTTGTTACATGGTTCCTTTAATAATTAAATATGAGATAACTGCGGGGCTTACATCTTACTTATTTATTTACCCTTTCATTTTTTTCGTTTATTCTATCAATACATGCAGCGCTTACCCCGGCATTATGCAGGAGCAGTAGATCATTGAATCGCGCAGATTATAGCAACATAAAAAATACAAGAAACACTCAAGTGCAAAAGTGAGAAAATAATAGGAAAATAAAGATGTCATAATACACGCACCACTAGTACACAGCGGAGTGATATATGTCGGAAGTCTGACGAAGCCTAAACGATATCGTGCCATATTGCATCAACCGCTGAAATTGGCACTAAATTCTACTTGTTTATTGCTCTCAGGAAAAGAGACATTCTAAACAGTTCTTTATGATAAAATATTTCGTGTACGTTATGAGTATAATTCACTTCGACCTGATGTATAATGACATTCAAGTATATACCTTTACGAATGGTTAAGAAACGTAAACTATGAAAATGTTTAAAGCCATACTTTATCCCGCTGTTTTCATGCGATTCTTATTGTAGATTTGTGTGTTCGTGTTTTAATTATTTATTTATGGAAAATACCTACAGCGCCCGAGTTCGGCATTATAGTAGGGGTTAATTACAAACACCAACGTCAAAAACAGAGCGTAGCGAAAAAGAGCATCAAGCCAGTTAGAATACTAAATATAGAATCACCGTGAATAATGAGGAAGACAACACATCCAAAATGAAGCAAAAAAACATCCCAAATTTTATTTTTTTCAAAATGCCTAAACCAGTATTCTTGAAGCATTATCTAAGACAGATTGGTGTGACGTTTTCTACGGCACATGAAAAATTGTGTGCCTAGACTATCTCAACCGGAAGGAAATTCCTTTCCGCAATTCCTCGTGGAAAGAAAGAAAACTTCAGTACACTTATACGACTTTGACAGGGCCTTGTTTCCTTAGACATGTCGCCTCTTTTGGACTAATAGTGAGGTCATTTTAAATATATCGTCTTGTCGATTTCCTCTGCTACCGCTGTTGATGTTGTATAAAAGCTTTAACCTGATAATTTTTCTTAGTGTGGACAGCAACTTCCACCCCAAATTTTCCCTGATATGCGAACCTCTCATTTTGTAGTCCTAGATGCCCGTGACGAATCTTGAAGCCTTTTTCTGAACAAGCTCTAGCTTATCTTCAAGAATATTTGTGAAGGGTTTCCACGCTGGGCATGCATATTCTAATATTGGCCTAATATTAGTGGGATGCAAAGATATTTTCCTACGCTTTGGGCACATACTTTTGAAAATTCCTCCGGAAAAGGGGTAAAAGGCGACACGCTTTAGGGCTAGAAAGTCAGTGTTGGATGTACCGTCTAGTGCAGTCGTTCAGGTGAGGCTCAGGTATTTGACTTCGTCAACGCATTGCAATACAAATTATTTAGAAAGCGAGAAATAGGTACCATTCTTTTGTTCGTAAATTCACTATTATAACATTTTGCTATGTCCAAATACACCATGCTGCGGATCTTGCTAGTACTTGGGCCAGGAATCCACCAAGCCCATTGATGAATACGTCCGATAGTAGGAATGAATGAAAAAAATGTTTACTTTACATTGTTGACCCTGGCTCTAACACAAAAGCTCACTCATTGAAGGAGCATATTAACCGTCTGGTTTCACATCAGGACGTGTCACCAGCACTCTCACTGCACGAAAGGTGCCCGCTTTTAATACTGTCGTCTTCTCTAGAAGAATAGGCTACGCAGTCTGATTACTGTATCGCGGCCAATCACAACAGTCGAATCGGCCGCAAAATCCCGTCCATGATATCGCCCCGTTCTGCCGAACTCCGCCTCCTGTGGTGCACCTTTGCCTCAGTATATGGAGCAAGTACGAAGAAATCTGGGTATCCGAGGTTGAACCCGTCCCCACGGTAACATTTGAAGTTCTCCCTTTCCATAAATTTGTTGAAGCTGTCAGGTTCAATTGGAGGGGTCTTTTCTTGACCCGTCAACAGTCGGCGTCAACGCTGCGTCGACTTCTGGATAGGCACTCATGAATGGAGGGGGGGGGCGGTGTTTGGCTCTTGGTAAACGTCTAAGGATCGCTCGTCGCCGTATTGAGACGTAATGGACTATTCGGTCGCCGGGAGATTCAACCTGAGAGTGACCAGCTGTAAGTTCGCCCGAAGCTTCAAGGTTCCCTATAGAAGTGATGGCTGCAGCTGGGAGTCTCAACACTTGCGTAATTCAGGCGTTTTTCCTAGGAAAACAGAAGCAAGTACACACTCTGGGCGGCGTGCCCGAGCGACGCGTCCACCGGGCGCTATGATCCCCACGTCGGTTTACAAGGTTATATCCCTCTATCTTTCTCTAGCTCTCCTTTTTTCTTTTTTTCGGGCTCAGCCCTCGGCAAGAAAGAATTTATTTGCGCCTCGCACTCACATCGATGGCGATACGTACAAAACGCGTTCGAATAACCTAAGTTCGTTGCATAACATCCCCGGCTCAGACCATCTGCATTATTATTCTGGCTCCCTTTCTTGTGCTTGACCTCGAAGTTGCATTCTTGCAAAATGGGACTTTATCTTAGCAGCCTTCCGTGTTTTCCTGACCTTTGCTTCAGCCAGATAAGACAGCAATGGCCGCGCTCGACCGTTAATTTCGTGCCTTGTATATATCATCCTCGCATTTGAATGGCCCATACTATGTACACACACTCTTTCTGCGAGATGTTAAACGCTTCTTCTCGGGGTGTCTGTTTTCGACTGAGGTTCAGTATGTTATGCTCTTCACCGTGTTCGTCATGTTGGGCAAGGACGAGGCCTACACCACGGTTCCTGGCGTTCAACTACAGAATGAATTCTCTGTAAAAGTGTGGCGAGCCAAACACAGGCAGCGAAGACAAGGCTTTCCACCACATATAATCCACATATTCCCACTCAGGCTCCGTAAATTGCCCACTTTTTTCTACTCACCCACTAACATTTTCTTTGTCTTTGTCCACAAAAGTGCCACAACAAAGAAATAACCAATAAGATTGCGTAAGTTAGACGCTTGAAACTACACGAAGATTTCAGGTTATTTCTAAATACTTCCACGCACACTATAAGCGATACTCATAAGGATGCCGTCTTATGAATACACATACGGGACATGCACCAACGCTTCGCTCTCTGTCCGAGCAAGACACGCCATCGATGAACGGTAAAACACTTTCTGAAATTCTGTGGGGAAACAACGGCTCCTTCAAATCATGTGTCTTACTTATAAAAAAAATATCTCGGGAACAATTCCGCAATGCGAACTCGTACTCACTGCAGGCTCCTAACAAACCATTCCACTTTGTGAAGATGGAATGGCAGACGGCAGCGAAAGCTCAAACGAAAAGCAAAGTGCTTTCGCTGCCATTCCTATTTTCACAGAGTAAAATGGTGGCCCGAGCTTGCGACTGTGGTTTTCGTTCAGCATACAGGGAACGTTTTTAGCCGGTGGTCGTTCCGCGCCGGCGCCGGCTATGTTCTCGTTGCTGTTCCCTCCTGCGCTCTTCGTACGCACGTTGTTCACTATAAGTGTCCGCCCCATCGATAACGCAGCTGTTTTTAGCGCCCATACCCTTTCTGCTGATATATTGCGATAACGTTGACCTTATGTTACTGTTCATGGCGATCGTCCTAATCTATTCCCAATTTTGACACCTGCGCCGCCGCACTGCACCCATATGGGTTTGTTAGAAATTGCCGAGTCCGTTTCTTTTGCCAGACGCCGAGAAAACCATGGAAAGTTAGTCACATAAAGATTTCGCTGTAATATTCTGCGCTTGACGTTGCTAGCACATCCCTGACAAAAAATTGAAGCCTATCTACTTCATCATCATCAGCCTAGTTACGCCCACTGCAGGGCAAAGGCCTCTCCCATACTTCAACTACCCCGGTCATGTACCAATTGTGGCCATGTTGTCCCTGCAAACGTCTTAATGTCATCCGCCCACCTAACTTTCTGGTGCCCCCTGCTACGCTTCCCTTCCCTTGGAATCCAGTCCGTAACCCTTAATGACCATCGGTTATCTTCCCTCCTTAATACATGTCCGGCCCATGCCCATTTCTTTTTCTTGATTTCAACTAAGATGTCATTTACCCGCGTTTGTTGCCTCACCCAATCTGATCTTCTCTTATCCCTTAACGTTACACCCATCATTCTTCTTTCCATAGCTCGTTGCGTCGTCCTCAATTTCAGCAGAACCCTTTTCGTAAGCCTCCAGGTTTCTGCCCCATATGTGAGTACTGCTAACACACGGCTGTTATACACTTTCCCTTTGAGGGATAGTGGCAACCTGCTATTCATAATTTGCGGATGACTAAAGACATGTCGATAAAACAAACTCCGAAATTTAAAGGCGCGCGTCATCTAAAGTAATCTAAACAAAGCTAAAGCCTGTTTGTGGAACAATCTCTAGTCTCGCAGCTGGAAATACGTTTAACTAACCTCTACAAATGAGCAGTCTTTCCACAAAACCTGTGTCGCCCTTATTTATTCCGAATAGCCGACGGTTTCGTCATCTCGTTAAGCTGTACTCAAGCCGTGTGCAGTTTGAAGCTCGTCTTGTCAGCCTTGTCAACCAGGGAATACAAAGGGCACATAGGTCGGTACCTTCGCTACAGACCCCCCGACACCTTACGTACTGGCAACATGCCTTCTAGGCATCGCACTACTAATGAACTACTTGGTATGATCACTTCGCGTCGCCCTACTGCCGCGCTCTCCCACGTCATACAGGTTACACCTTGAAGGGCACTCAACAAGGGGGGGAATATAATTGATGATGATACTCATGATGGTGATGATGATGACCTTGATGTGTTTGGCGCATACCCATTCACGACGATTGGCCAAGAGTTGGGCAGATTTTGGATATGTGTACAGGTAATAAATTTATAAATCTATAATTTTGATGCATAATTTAAAGCACCCCGTAGCTTTCGTCCTCCTCGGCGCCGAACGTCTATTTCTTTTCTTCCTCGTTTGGCTGCTCGGACGCGCTCTGACTAGAAATATTACAAACGAGAAACACGCCTTTCTAAGGTTAAAGCCGAGTTTCATATTAGTATAACTGGAGAGAAATCTGGCGCTGCGATCGTTCAACCATCATGGGAATGATGGGAAGTACAGGCTTTTGAATGGCATTCTGTTGACTGGCGAACTAATCTACAAGTATTTTTGGTAGTTTTTATGCGTTGCATATTGCAATCACTCAGTTCAGCCCTTGGGCGCGACCGGGCAGCCACCATTGACCTTTAGCGCAACCACGTGACGTGTCGTCACGACAGCCGGAGGAAAAGCTGGTCCCCAACTCGCGCGCGGCCGCAGCCAACACCTGACTCCCGCTCCTCCCGCTAGGGGCGCTGCGCGGGCGTGTGACGTCACGGAGGAAATGCTGGGCCCCAACTCGCGCGGTCGCGCGCGGCCGCAGCCACCACCTGACTGCCGCTCCTCCCGCTAGGGGCGCTGCGCCGGCGCGTGACGTCACGGAGGAAAAGCTGGTCCCCAACTGGCGCGGTCGCGCGCGGCCGCAGCCACCAGCGGACCGCGCAATATGCAACGCATTCTTGGGTTAACCAAGCTAAGCCTGGCCATTTTTAAAGCGACAGCGTTAAGGAGCTCGTGTCGCAGGAAAGCCGATGTCGTCGGCCTCGGTGTCGGCGGCGTTGGCCGTGAGCGATAAATCCCAGCAGGCACTTCATGAATAAAAAACAACTTGCAAGATGGGCTGGGTGGGAATCGAACCAGGGTCTCCGGAGTGTGAGACGGAGACGTTACCACTGAGCCACGAGTTCTTTTTTTATTGCCAACTTGGCACAATACAGTGAGAAAACAACATCATAACATCACATTAAAAATGCTAGCTTGTGTCTGGCTAGCATAAGTGGGTAAAAAAACGCTTTACGGTTAGGAGTTCGTCCAGATAAACACACCAATCTGGTTTTCTTCCTTCTGTTTGTACACATCTCGTAAATATGCGATGCTTTCGTTGAAGTTGTCCCGGGCTGACCTCGCGTTGACGTCCGCATTACGCACTGACATTCTGGTTTTCCAAACACTGTGCATTACTAGAATCATTAGCATATCGTACGGCACACCTTCGCTTTCGACGGGAAGAAGTCGAATGCCGTAGGGTGTAAGCGGCAGTTCCTTTTTCAGGGTTCTTTGCAAGATGTCCCATAAGAATACGGCATCGCAACAATCCAGAAACATGTGCTCGATTGTTTCAGGCCTTTTGCATATTACACAGTCCGATGCTTCAAAGCGGTACAAAAGCGCCTCTAGTCAACGCGGTGTTGCCTTAGAAACGAGCTGTTTCTAAGGCTCAGGCGTGCGTCGCTTGCTCAGGCGCACATTTCGTTGTCTCGCCGAACGCTGCGTTGCTCGACGCTCACCGCGTCCGCTGCGGGGCGCGTAGTCGCTGCGCCGTAGCCCATTGTCTTACACCCCTTGGCGGGTCAACGGGAACGCTGTCGCGTTCCAGTCTTGAAGGCGAAGCTTAAGCGTCCTCCAATTTTTTTTTTTCGTTCCAAGCGCAATTGCTATAACCTGCACTCGGACTGTGCAACGCAAAGCTCTCTGACTCTGTTATGTTGCTCGAAGTGACGATAGCGCGCTGGGCCAGCGGCTGAGATGATGTTTGTGTCGCAGTGTGGTGCTGAAGCCCTGACGAGAAAACGACGGCATCGTAAACGTTATAAGAACATGTTTTGACCATTTGGACCTTGGTTTGTCAAGTGTGTTATTAGGTTGGCGCTGTAGTGTTACGTGCTTTATGAAACTTCAGAATACGAAAGAAAAGGCACTACTGATACAAGCCATAGTTGCACTTCTAGTGGCTTGACATTCAAATTTTATTAAGGGCTTTATTATGCATTGCTCGTTTATGTGCCCATTGAAATGCGTGCTTTAGGACTTTGAGAACACAAGCTTACTTCTGATAGGAAAGGTAGCTGCTTCCTGGCTGTAGTCTAGTATCGCAAGATGTGTAAGTGCAAACAAAACCACGCCATAACGCTTCGGAAGCGGGACGTCAATATAATATATGTTGAAGCATGCTGGTCGGAGGCCACTAGTGTCCTAGATAGCGCTGTAGCAGATGTGCTTAAAAGTACTTGAACATATTCAGCAATCGTGGCAGCCGACGCAGCCTTTCGAAAGAGCGACAGAGTTCGCAAGTGACTGTAGTCTGCGAGAAACGTCACGCGTTTGCAGCGAGCAGGCGTGGTAGCAGACGATGCTTGTAGCATTCCGCTCAAGCGTGCAACACTTTCTCACAATACATTTTTATTTCCAGAAATACCTGATGAGTATCTTTATATAAGTACATGCACGGTTGTTATTGCTGTTGCAAAAATAAATGAATAATTATTCTTTGGCGCTAAATCGGGAAGACAATCGCAGAAGAATGCATACCCTGGTGTGCCCTGGTGGCAAACCATAGTAAAGAGTGCTTCAATCTCAAAGTCAAACAAAGTTTATTTAACGTGTTGTGCATTATATAAGACACTGCATAAATAAAGTTAGATTTTACGCGATAATATTTCAGTATAGCTTAGTTTACTGCGCCACAAGCCAACGCCACTAGTCTAAAGATCGAAGTCAATCTGAAGCCTGTACTTCCCATCTTTCCCATGTAGGTTGAGGCAACGCTCATGAGAGCCCCCACAGACACTAACGCCACATCTCCCTTTAGGGTATTTATTTAAAAACTATGTTTTAAAGTTAAAGCTTTACTGGCCGCGAGCTGGCGATTTCGCCGTGGCGGTGCTCCGAGGAGGCATATGACGTGACAGCTCGCGCCTCGCCGCGGATATTTCTCTCTCTCGCTCGCTCCCCTGTGACTACTGCGCATGTACCACTAGTAGGACCGAGCCGCAGGTGTTCCGCCGCTGCGCCACGCCTTTCCGCCTCCGCCGTTTGGTAAGACGTCACACCGCGTTCACCGTTATGGTGCTCGCCTCCTCTCGCTTCGCTAGCTGCGTCGCATGCCTGATAACATGCCAGAGAATAGCTCGCGTGCGCCGCAACTACAGTTGAGGTGGCGGTTTGGACGGCGACAATTCTTATGAGCAGGAGGAGGCCTGCAATCGACATCGGAACGAGACGAAGAGGAAACGAATCGCCCAGGAAGCAGATGAACAGCGCTCCGAACGACCGGCTAAACGCCTCAACATAGCTAGACAACCAGACTAACCTGGACTTGCAGTCAAGATTAAACAAGGCTAACCATGCTATGCCTTAGCTTTGGCTACGTATATCCTGGCATAGCTGAGCTAAACCACTTTTTCACTGTGCCCCCACAGGTTTCAGTAGCTTTCGCTTTAAGTGGCCGCATTGCCTTCTCTACCGTATTCCTGACTCTCTGGCACCCCTTAGCACGATTTCTAGCGCTCTTTTTCGAGTACCTTTCTATTTCTTCCCGCTGGAGGCTTCTCAGCCTCACCCTCTTCCTGAATAGCTGTCGAGGAAATCGGAAACGTGTCTTCCTGCACCTTAACTACGTATTCGGAGCTAGCTCCCTCATATTTTTTTCTTGCACTTTGTTCAGCGTCGTAACACAGTGCCTGATCCCCTTCCTGAATTCATGTCTGGTGAATCGGAGAGATTTCCTCCTCCGCCTTAAGTACGTCACCGGAGCCAGCTGTTTCATCCTCTTTTCAGCACTTTGTTCACCGTCGTAACTTCGAGACTGAGCTAGTTCGCGTGCTTTCGATCTCCTCAAGGCCATGACCAGGACTTCGGCAGATGTGCAACCACTTTTATCCACTCATGAGTGAGCTGTTCGAGAAAAGGTAAGGGATAGCCTTCCGGTAGCCCATTGGAAACTGCTGCTGCTGTCTCAGTATCTCCGACGGGTCCCTAAATTTTTGCCTTTGCCATAGGTACGCACACTGAGTCTTCGCTGACGGCCTGCCTAATCCACGCGGATTCGAACATGTAGTCTGCACTTTTCACAAACTTCCGATGGACGACGTACATGGTGGTCACGGAGTACCGAGTAACCTGCATCCTTGAATATGACTTTTTGCATCTGACTTGCATTTCTTCTGTGAGTCTGATAACATTAGACTTCTCCAAACATGCAAACATTCCACGCTTTCGAGCTCCGATTTAAATTTCGCGTCCTCTACAAAGTGTTCAATTGTGCTGTCTAATTCTCGCAAAGCTGCCTCCTAGTAGAAAGTTTCATCTGTCTTGCAGCTCACAAACAGTCGATGACGCAGATATTATCAGCGAGATGAGGTCGTTGATGATTTCAGTCACACCAGCACGTAGTGCACTCCGCTTTTTACGGCGACCAACTGTTGCATAAATCTTGCGGCGGTATGTGCAGGACGCGCGGATCGCAGGCCTACTTGATGTTCGAAGGGGTTGACAGTAGCGCTAGAAGTCTGGGCTTTAGTGGACGTAGCTAAGTCAATCTTCGAGAAAGCAACTTCTTCAGAGGTCCCTTTCGGGCAGATCTTTGTCGCTGAAATTAGTGTTTTCGGCATTATACCTTTAGAAATGACAGCAGTCGTGACATCTCTACACCACGTTTGGTGTATATAAAAACAGTGAACCGACGTAGAACAAGCAAGGCATGCGCCAGGAGTGTTAAGAAGTATTATTTGTCTACTTTTGTGTGAATCTCCAGCAGCCGCTTTTAAATATAGGAATTACATTCGCCATTTTCCAGCCAGTAGGTTATCTATAAAAATTAATTTACTTGTAGAGCAATCCAATTTTGAGCAATCCTGTGCGAACAGCGATTAAATACGTGGTCTGGTATACCATCTGGACGTTGAATAGAACGTAGTATATTATTGCACAATAGAGCGCTAATGGCATCCTCATTTACAACGACATCATACATTTGAGGAAATCGTTCGTATAATTCAGGTACAGGTGTATTCGTTGAAGGAATCAGTATTTTTTGTGTCTTCAATTAACATATCACTTCCATGCCGGGGGTCGAAATGCCAACGCTGTCTTTCTTGTTACTGTTGACCTATTGCGATAACTATTCAGTGTTAGATCTTAATTTATCAGCTAATGACGATGAGTATGTCCTTTTTGCTGTATTATTTTTTCTTTTAGGTTTTAAGTTTGCCACTGTTCCCCACTGTAAATTCGCTTCAGCGGTGATAAGAAAAATGCGAATCTTGCAAGTGTGAATACACTACCGGGGAAATAACCCCTCATTAACATAAGCAAACCAAATCAGAAAAGTACACCATTCTGATTTGGTGTTATGTTGATTGGCTTGTTTACCCCAGCCTTCTTTGATATCAACACCCGCAGTTCTTTCTTATTGCAAGGTTTACCGATTCTAGGTCCAGATGATACCACTCCTAAGCGAATGTATTTAGGGATCAAAAAGAGGAGTTTGTCCGGCACCAGAGCCCATGAGCTTTCAACGGTGTACTTTTATGATTTGGTTTGCTTATGTTAATAAGGGTTTATTTCCCCGGTATTGTATTTACACTGGTAAGATTCATATTTTTTTATCACTTCTGAAGCGAATTTACAGTGGTGGACAAAGAAGGCGATTGCTAACAATACATGTGTATAAATAAAACAAACCATCACATACACAAACCAACTGAAAATGATACCAAGACTAATGAAAACATTCATGCAGCTCTAGATATTCTTACGTAAGTAAGTAGTTATATAAAATATTGTCGCGTATACCCTGCTGAATTATACACGCTGAATGGAGATCCAGACGTTTCTACTTCACGAAACGTAATCGTTGACGCGCGATGCCCGAGACGAACCTCGTTCTCTTCTTCAGTCCCCTTGCTGTGCCACACCATATGGCACTACATCCTCTTCAAAAATATAAAATAATGAAAACATGCATAGGCTTGACGTGAGAGCGCCGAGATGGCCTAGGAAATCCACATAGGCTATAGTCACTATTCCTGTGGTGTGCGATATAGTCACAAGGCACTGAGGGACGAGCAGCAACAAAAGCTAACCGAAGCGGCTGAAAACATCGAATATTAGGAGCTATAGTACGGTTTCAACCGCACAACGTGCACAATCTCAGATTGCGGTTGTCGACTTCGGAGAGACTGGCTTCCGTCAGGAAGGACTTCGTAATTCATGTCACTAATTCGCTGCAACACATTGTAAGGCCGAAGTAGCGAATCAAAAGCTTCTCGGATAGTCCCTTTCGGCGCACGGGAGTCCAGACCAAAACTTAATCGCCAGGTTGGAACTTGACTTGTCGATGGCGGAGATTGTAACGTTGCGCATCGATGCTCTGTTGTTTCCTTATGTGCACTCCGGCAAGCTGACGGGCTCATTCCGTGCGTTGCACGAAGAGTTCGACATTTTCGGCGAAATCGAGGTTATCGATGTTGTCCCAAGGCAGTTTTGCTTCTAACATAATCCGCACTTCACGGTCGTAAACCAGGTAAAACGGCGTGAAGCGTGCTGTTTATTACGTAGCAGTGTTATAGGCAAACGTTACGTATGGGAGTATCTCGTCCCACGTCTTGTGCAGAACGTCTACGTACATAGCATGTCAGTCACCGTTTTGTTCAGTCGTTCGGTCAAGCCGTTTGTCTGCGGATGATCGGCAGTTGTCCTTCGATGGGTTGTGCAGGTGAGTTTAAAAACATCTTCAATGAGCTGCGCTGTAAAGGCTTTGCCTCAGTCTGTGATGACGTGCGATTGGGTGCCATGCCGTAGGACGATGCTCTGTATGAAAAACTGGGCAACCTCGGAAGCTGTGCCTCAAGGCAACGCCTTTGTCTCAGCATAACGCGTTATACAGTCTGTGGCGACGATTATCCACCTGTTGCCAGAAGATGACAGCGGAAACGCGCCCAGAAGATCCATCTCGACCTGGTCGAAACGTTTGCCATGTGGGTGAATCGGATTCAGCAATCCCGCAGGCTTCGCAGCTGGCGACTTTCGGCGCTGGCATTCACGCCAGGCTCAGTCGTACCGCTTAACACACTCGGCAAGTTTCGGCCACTAGTAAGCTTTGTGCACTCTATCAAGCGTTCGCGTAAAACCGAAATGGCCAGATGGAGGCTCGTCATGACAGGCGAATAAAACTTCGGCACGGAGGTCTGCTCGAACGACCAAAAGCTATGTCTTGTTGGTGGCAGCGGAGTTCTTCTTATACAAGTCGCCATGTCGTAAACAAAAAGACGACAATCCTCGAGCGATGTGCCGAGGTATTGATGGGTTTCGTCCTTCATGATATTAGAATATAGGCCGTAGTGAGTCGTCTGCGCCCTGCCGTGTGGACAAATCAGTAACGCTTACGGCCCCAAGGAAAACGCCATCGTCCTCAATGTCTTGGTCAGTAATGTAGATAGGGGTGCGCGAGAGTGCGTCAGAGTCTTCGTGTATGCTGCCCGACTTGTACACGATGGTCACGTCGTAGTCCTGCAAACGTAGACGCCACCGTGCCAGTCGTCCAGAAGGGTCCCGCAGATTTGCAAGCCAGCATAAGGAGTGATGATCGGTTACCACTTTGAATGGGCGGCCGTAGAGGTAAGGTGGAAATTTGGCCAACGCCCATATGACGGCAAGGCACTCTTTCTCCGTAGTGGTGTGGTTGGTCTCTGCACGCGACAGTGCGCAACTTGCGTAGGCGATCACTCTTTCAATACCTTCCTGCCGTTGTACAAGCACCGCACCAAGATTAACGTTACTGGCGTCTGTATGAACTTCCGTGTCCGCCTCCTCGTCAAAGTGGGCCAAAACTGGTGCTGACACCAGACGCTGTCAAAGCTTAGTGAAAGCAATCTCTTGCTCTGAGGCCCAGACGAACGATACATCCTCCCTCGTGAGTCGAGTCTGCGGCTCCGCCATCTTCGAAAAATTTTCGATGAAACGCCAGTAGTATGCGCAAATGCCCAGGAAGCGTCGTACGCCTATCTTGTCCGTCGTTGTTGGAAACGTGGTTACAGCAGCAGTTTTCGCGGGATCGGGGCTAACCGCGCTGACCACGTGCCCCAGAAACATGAGCTCCTTGTAGCCGAAATGACACTTCTGAGGCTTAAGCGTGAGGTTAGCCGATCGCATGGCTTCGAGAACTTGCCGCAATCGCTTCAGGTGGTCGTCAAATGTCGCCGAAAAAACAACCACGTCGTCGAGGTAGACGAGGCAGCTTTGCCACTTCAGACCAGCGAGAACGGTGTCCATCATTCGCTGGAAAGTTGCTGGTGCCGAACAGAGCCCGAAAGGAAGTACCATGAATCGGTAAAGGCCGTCTAGAGTGACGAAAGCAGTCTTTTTTCGCGGTCTCGTTTATCTACCTCAATTTGCCAGTAACCGCTCTTTAGATCGAGAGACGAAAAATACTTAGCTCGCCGCAACCTGTCTAAAGAGTCATCGATACGTGGTAGTGGGTTCACGTCCTTCTTGGTGACATAGTTCAGGCGTCGATAATCAACACAGAAACGAAGCTGTCCGTCTTTTTTCTTGACCAGAATGACCGGGGACGACCACGGACTGTGCGAAGGCTGAATGACACCATCATCTAGTATCTCCTTGACTTGGGCTTGAGTTGCCTCACGTTCTTTCGGCGAGGCGCAATAAGGCTGTTGTTTGATGGGGTGTGTCTCGGCTGATGTCGTTATTCGGTGCTTCGTGGTTGGCGTTTGGCCCACTTTAGTAGACCGAGCAAAGCACGCGCGGAATTCGTTTAAGTGTTCCTGGAATGCGCTCTTTTGGTGGTCTGTAAGTTCGGAGTTTACATCGATGTCTCTGAGCGAACCGTTGTCTGTATCCACTTGAGAATCAAAGCACTCGACGATGTCTGTTGATGGTTCGGCGTAGGCGACGGCAGTGCTACGAAAATTGTGCCGATGCTCAAAGTAAAAGTTGGTAACGAGGACCGCTGTCTGGCTATCGAAGTTCCACAAGGATTCACGCTACACAAATACCTTGGGTGAGCAACATAGAAATGTTGCCTTCTACAATGGCTTCACCGTCTTGTAGCTCGTAGGACTTGACCGGAACCATAACACTCGCAAGCGGTGGTATCGTGATGCTGTCGCCCGAAACGCGAAGTGCAGATCTGTCTCCAACGGCGACAGGGTCCCTCTTTTTTCGTCCCCCTCTCCCCATGGCAATATAATCAGCCACCTTTGACTTCAATAAACAGTAGCAAATAGCGCCTTGTCCTGTATTTTGTACCTTCTTTGTGTGCCGTTGCCATTGGCGCTTCATTTTTTCAAACCGATGGTGTCGGTCTGTATTGTTGCCTTTTGCGTGGAGAAAGTGATGCATCGCTCGCGGAGGTCTATAATGGCGCCATATTCCCGAAGAAAGTCCATCCCAAGAATTATATCGTGGGGACACTCGCGTAGAACCAGACAAGTGGCGAGAAAAGCAGCACCGCGAATTTCTGCTCTCACCGTGCATAAGCCAAGCGGTGTGACGACGTGGCCGTCTGCCGTCCGAACTGGTGCCCCGTTCCCAGGGCAACGTAACTTTTTTTCAAAATGCTCGCCAGTTTGCCACTAAGAATTAAGTAATCGGCGCCGGTATCTACAAGTGCACTCATTTTTCTGCCGTCGATCAGCACAGGTATGTCCAGTGAAATCTTGTTCGTGGGAACTGGTTCTGGCGTCAGCGTGTTCTCGTTTTTCTGCAGCCGGCACGATACGAGGTGTTCAGCGCGTTGAGTATCAGCGACCGCGCCTCGGAAGGTCGCTGACGTCAGTTTTCCCGGCTTGGACTTTGTGATCTTCCGTGAGTCGTCCTCGAGGTGGTATCACGAGCAAAGAAATATCGCCGCGGTGAGGGTGAGCGTCACTGCCGCTGCAATGTGCCCGGCCTGCACTGCTGTTCGATAAATTCTGCGATGTCGGGAGGCCTCTGGTCAAACCTAGGTCGAAGCGAATCGATATAAAAACCCCGCAGTCCGAGTCGTCGATAGGGGCACTCCCGATACACATGACCAGCTTCGCCGCAGTGGTAGCATAGCGGTCGTTGATCGGGTGCTTGCCAAACCTCTGATTTCTTCGCGGGTGTTCGGAGGTCGTCAAAGTACGGTAGCGGAGCATTTGGAGCGGCTTGCACCGATTTCAACGCTACTGGCGAGGCAACATAAGTAGGTCCGAAAGCTTGGGCGGGGCTCAGTAATGTTTCTGCGTAAGTCTTGCGCCGGGACTCACTTGGCAGAGGTGGCGCTTTACTGCTGGAAAGAGATGCCTGCAGTGCCTGCTGTAGTTCGTTGGGTGCGACGCTGGCGAGGGAGCTGACTGGCGGTGGCAACGTACCGTGGTGCTTCTGCAGCTCGTCGCGAACCACTGAGCGAATCAGCTCGCAAAGCAAGGCGACGTCGCACCCGAAGCCTACCGGCGTATCCGGATTGCAGGCGGCATATACTTGTCGGTTGTACATGTTCGACCGTTGCTGAAGCGTCGTCTCCATTGCGGTGGCTTCGGTGAGGAACTCCGCAGCAGTCTTGGGCGTATTCCGAACAAGACCGCCAAAGAGCTGTTCTTTTACGCCTCTTATCAGATGACGCACCTTCTTCTCTTCCGACGTGCTCGGATCGGCACTCGTTGGGCTTTTGGACGCGCGACTGAAGGGCTCGCTCCGATTTTTCCCGGTGATCGGGGCTGGAGTAAGTCTCCAGTAGCTTGCGCTGGAATTCAGGCCAGGATGACAGGGCACTTTCGTTGTTCATGAACCACGTGCGAGCACCATCCTGTAGGCTGAAGTAGACGTCCATGAGTTTGGCGCTGTTGTCCCACTCGTTAAACGCAGCCACGCGCTCGAACTCCGCCAGCCAGTCTTCCACGTCTTCAAATGTGTCGCCATAAAAAGCCGTCGGCTCCTGGGGTTTCAGCAGCGTTAGGTAAGTCGGTGTCACCCTTTCCGTAGAAGTCGCAGTGGTCGTAGTCATCACTTTTTCGTGGAGGTTTCCAAATTCTGTGGCGAGGCCTCAGATTCGCCGGCTTGTGCGGTGGACTGGAGTCAACTCCAATTATGCGAGGTTCTTGCTGCCCAGTGGGGTCTCCGGCATAAGTTGGGTGTACCCAGCAAGCTCTACCAAATTGTAGCGTATACCCTGCTGAAGTATACACGCTGAATGGGGATCCAGGCGTTTGTACTTCACGAAACATAACCGTTCACGTGCGATGCCCGACACGAACCTCGTTCTCTTCTTCTTCAGTCCCCTTGCTGCGCCACACCGCGTGGCAATATTAAGGCCCGTGACCAGTCACAATTACTTGACATCCGTTGCGGTGCAGCTGCAGGTTATCGGTCACGTGAGCATCAGTCGCTGCTTCCTTCTTTAGGATCAGCCGCAGCTCGGCCAAGGCGTCACAGGAGGGTACTGGTAGGAAGTTCTGGCATTCCGCATCGTCGTATCAGGATCCGCGAACACCACAGACTGGAGGTAGAACCAAGGCCAGACCATCGCTGAAGTCTTGAAACTCGGGCCTGCAGCCCGCCAGCTTCGCTTCTTCCACGCCACACACCAGCCTTCCTTTTCCCAAGCCGAAAAAACCCTGCCGTTTTCTTTCTTATCTCCTCCTCCTCCCACTTCCAGAACTCGTGTGTCTTCATGATTGGCTGTTGGCCGAGGTGTCTCGTCCTGCAAGCTCGCGCCAAATCCCACTCTTCTTTTACCGCTTGTAGACTCACTGGTCGTCCGCCGCACCACACACGCGCTCATTATTATATACGTATTTACACATGACGTGTACTGGCTGTTGTAATCTAGCAATTCTGGCAGGAACAAATAACTCCTCTTATATGGCGATATTTTTATGCTGTTCATACATAAAGATCTTTCTCGGGAAATTCCTGCTAACCTTAACTTCTTCCATATTATTGTTGCATTTACGACTTCATGACCGCGTATTCCTGGCACTGCCGCAACAACTTCAAAGAAATCATAATAGTTCCTAAACAACAAGTCTAACGTCCTGTATCTAGTTGAAAAGTAACGCGTTGGGAAGTTCACAAAGAAAGCAAGTTGATTTTTCCAGGCCAGTTTAGTCAAGTCCCAGTGAAGTGCCGAGCCACTCGTACCTACAAGGTAGCAGTCACGCCACAGAACTTCAGGCATGTTAACCCCTTAAAGGCTTATTAAAACCTAAGCTAGTCATGGGCAGTCGCCACTTTTTGGCTTATGACGACCTGTGATAATCATGGGTCTTGCAGAATGTTCCAAGAGGCTTTTGACGAGTGCAGCTCGTCAAATGGTGCTATCCTATTTAAAAGATAGATGTCAGCACGGGTTCCGTCATTTACGCTTTTATCAGTGAGAGTTTGCAGATTAGATGGTGGAACGCGTGCCTTGTGCTTCGCGCGTGTTATGAACAAACATGGCCACATGCGTGCGACTTTATCATGCAAGAAATATTTCTGCTTCAGATGTCAAAGCGCGAGTGATGAGGATGTCAGTGTTGTGTTTGATTATTCGTGTGAAGAATATAGTGATGATGTTTTTATGGACAGCGACTCTGATACGGAAGATAGCAGCGATAATACCACGGCCAACTTCCGCGAATGGTACCGGAGAGACCCCGGCAACACATCAGCCAGGCCCCCACGGCTAGAATTCAAGGGTGCGCCGGAAGTGGCGATCATAGTAAACTGTCCCCCTGAGCTAACTGTGGTTTTTGAGGTTTGCTTTGATGATGAACGGCTTGATGTTATCGTAGGGGAGACAAACTAGTATGCGTCTCAGCTCTTGAAATGGAGTTAGCTGGGTCAACATTCTCGCGTCCGAAAATGGTCTTCACTTACGCGAGAAGAACTTCCTGTTTCTAATAGCCTCTTGTTGCTGTAGGGCATTGTACAGAAACCAATGAAAGGATGTACTGGTCGAGAAACCTGCTGATTGAGACTCCTGTTTTGACAAGATAATGCTCAGAAACCAGTTCCAACTTATAATGAGAATGTTGCGTTTTGTGGACAACGCTACCATCAAAAATTTGGAAGGACACCCTCAACCTCATCTCAGAAAAAATTGGCTGGTGTATCAAGAGTTTTTGAGCAAATACCGCAAGTTGTCGTAAGTGTCGACGAGAGCTTGTTGCTATTCAAAGGACTGCTCAGTTGCATACAGTGCATGCCCTGAAGAGAGAAAAGTTTGGCATCAAGTCATTCTTATTGTGCGAGTTTGAAAGCGGCTTTATTTGGAACTCAGTAATATATTGAGGGAAAGGTAGCAACCTTGAGGTCTCGTCAGTAGGAACAGAAACCTTCGGAATGCCGGCGAAAGTTCCATTGAAGCTTGCGGAGTGCCTCCTACTGCTGCATCATAACCGACAACATTTACACATCACCAGAAGTGGTTGACTTCTTTCTTAATAAATCTACCGATATATATGGCACAACAGGAGCCACTCGCAAAGACCTTCCTCCTGGTTTCTCCAGGGCAAAGCTCAAGAAAGGCGAGATGAATGCTTTTCAAAGAGGCATGTGGTAGGCAGTACAGTGGATGGATAAAAAGCTGGTAACGGTTTTATCCATGGTAGAGAGTGCTGAAATGATGCCATTAATTCAGAAAATGAACAACCAAATCATGAAGTCACTAGTTATCCTGGATTATATCCATATACAATGGGAGGAGTCTACAGGACCGATCAGATGCTGTCCAGCTCTGTGCCACGGAAGTGAAAGAAGATCTCATACAAGAAGATCTTCCAACACTTATTGAATGAGGCGACCTACAATTAATTCCTCTTGCATCAGAAAGGAAGAGTTCCATCAGAAAGGAAGAAAGGAAGGAATCGGCAAAAATCAGATGTATGCGTTAAGAGACAAAGCCGGCAATATCATCGCTAATATGGATGAGATAGTTCAAGTGGCTGAGGAGTTCTATAGAGATTTATACAGTACCAGTTGCACCCACGAAGATAATGGAAGAGAAAATAGTCTAGAGGAATTCGAAATGCCACAGGTAACGCCAGACGAAGTAAAGAAAGCCTTGGGAGATAGGCAAAGGCGGAAGGTAGCTGGGGAGGATCAGGTAACAGCAGATTTGTTGAAGGATGGTGGACAGATTGTTCTAGAGACACTGGACAGCTGTATACGGAATGCCTCATGACCTCGAGCGTACCGGAATCTTGCAAGAACGCTAACATAATCCTAATCCATAAGAAAGGGGACGCCAAAGACTTGAAAAATTATCGACCGATCAGCTTACTGTCAGTTGCCTACAAACTAATTACTAAGGTAATCGCAAATAGAATCAGGAACAGCTTAGACTTCTGTCAAGCAAAGGACCTGGCAGGATTCCGTAAAGGCTACTCAACAATAGACCATATTCACATATCAATCAAGTGATAGAGAAATGTGCGGAATATAACCAACCCTTATATATAGCTTTCATTGTTTACGAAAAATCGTTTGATTCTGTCGAAACTTCATTAGTCATGGAGGCATTACGGAACCAGGGTGTAGACGAGCCTTATGTAAAGATACTGAAAGATATCTATAGCCGCTCTACAGCCACCGTAGTCCTCCATAAAGAAAGCAACAAAATCCCAATAAAGAAATGCGTCAGGCAGGGAATACGATCTCTCCAATGCTACTGACAGCGTGTTTACAGGATGTATTCAGAGAACTGGATTCGGAAGAATCGGGGACAAAAGTTAATAGAGAATACCATAGTAACTTGCGATTCGCTGATGATATTGCCTTTCTTAGTAACTCAGGGGACCAATTCCAATGCATGCTCACTGACCTGGAGAGTCAAAGCAGAAGAGTGGGTCTAAAAATTAATCTGCAGAAAACTAAAGCAATGTTTACCAGTCTCGGAAGAGAACAGCAATTTACAATAGGTAGCGATGCACTGGAAGTGGTAAGGGAATACATCTACATAGGGCAGGTAGTGACCGCGGATCCGGATCATGAGACGGAAATAATCAGAAGAATAAGATTGGACGGGGATGCGTTTGGCAGGCATTCTCAGATCTTGAACAGCAGGTTGCCATTATCCCTGAAGAGAAAAGTGTATAACAGCTGTGTCTTACCAGTATTCACGTACGGGGCAGAAACGTGGAGGCTTACGAAATGGTTTCTGCTTAAATTGAGGACGACGCAACGAGCTATGAAAAGAAGAATGATAGGTGTAACTTTAAGGGATAAGAAAAGAGCAGATTGGGTGAGGGAACAAACGCGAGGTAATGGCATCTTAGTTGAAATCAAGAAAAAGAAATGGGCATGGGCAGGACATGTAATGAGGAGGGAAGATAACTGATGGTCATTAAGGGTTACGGACTGGATTCCAAGGGAAGGGAAGCGTAGCAGGGGTGGCAGAAAGTTAGGTGGGCGGATGAGATTAGGAAGTTTGCAGGGACGACATGGCCACAATTAGTACATGACCGTGGTTGTTGGAGAAGTATGGGAGAGGCCTTTGCCCTGCAGTGGGCGTAACCAAACAGATGATGATGATGATGATGAAAATTTTATTTGACAAATTAAGTAACTATGGCATTCTTGGGCTTCCCGTGATGCTTCTGTAGAGTTATCTTTCACCAAGACGTCAGTTTGTGTCAATGAATGAAACAGTATCTGACAGAAAGCAAATAATCTCAGGAGTACTGCAGGGTAGCATTCTCGGGCCTTTGATCTTTACTTTATGTGTAAATGACATAGTCCACATATCTTCAGACGGTAAATTTATAATTTATGCTGACGACACTAGAATATTTGTTTCGTCTTCATCAGATGCCGAACTTTTTCATAAAGGTAATGCCATTTTAGAGGAATTAAGCACGCCGGCAGATAATAACCAATTAAAGATAAATACAAAGAAAACAATGGCTGTGATGTTTCATTCTATAGGCAGGAAGGTTTCAGTAGTACGTAACCTAGTTTATCGCTGCTCAGAGATAGAGCTAGTTAGGTGTATTAAATGCTTGGTGTGCATTTTTCAGAATCACTGCTGTGGGATGAGCATATTAATGCGATATTACAAAAGTTTCGTGCAATAACGGGAATACTGAACCGAAACCGCTACTTAATTCCGAAGTCAAGAAAATTGGTAATCTTTAACGCCATCTTCTCTTCGTATCTAAATTATTGTCATTTCGTCTAGGGGACTACTCCACAATCGGATTTCTCGCGGCTATTAGTAATGCAAAAAAGAGTTCGAGAATAATTGAGGATGTGCCACTCCGGCATTCTACTGTGGAGCTCTTTAAAAAATTTAAAATAATTATAGTACAAGAAACATATGAGTATAAATTGTTGCGTGAATATTGCCTTAACTATGGCTGTCATAATTCTCTCTTCATCGGCTTAGTAAATCTCTATTTGAAGGAAGCATCATATGTCACAAGAAGCACAGAAATATGGAATGTTCCGTCTTGTCGCACTGGCTATGGTCGGCAAATGCGCCAAAACAAACTTCTGCATCTACTAAATGAGTTTAATAAAAAACAAATCGATATTCGCGAAGCAAAATTATCTGACTTGTACGCGTTCTTTCTAGCCTAACATTGACCTCTAGTGCTGTTTACGATTGGTATTTAATCATGTTGCTTCAATGCCAATATTACTAAGCGTACGTTGTTATGAAATGTGCTGTCATTCCATGCTGAAGTGAAGGTACGTATGTTAACGCAATGTGCCCTACGTAGAACAGTAACTAATGTATTTAATTTTATGGTTTTGTGAAAGTTTATGAAAATGTTGTGCTTAATATGGGGATGGTTTTGTTAAAGTGTACGACCATGTGAACAAAACGTGTGTGCCTCTGTTGTTGTCTTTGCCAGTATGGGGGCGAAGAACTCCCTCAAGCCATCCTTGAATGGCTTTTCCCTTCGCCTCCCATCACATGTATATGTGATAAACCAATAAAGAATCAATCAATCAAACGGTTTCCTAGGCGCCAGTTTCCCTCGCACATTCCACCAACACAGAAGAAGGAAAAGGCACACCGCCGCCTATTCTGCTACGTGAAGCGAGACGGAAATGACAAAAACATCCGCAAATAAACCAGGATATTGTGCAGCTAGTTGGAGAAGGCTCTCTGCGCAGTGCCATGCTTTGAACGCTGACACACGGATGGTTGCCTCAGCTAGTTTCAAGTGACATATTGAGGAATAGCACACTACGTACACGGCAATTCAAATCCAATCCTTACTTTCTGAAGTTGAAAGTTGAAAGCAGAAATTTACTTCAGAATCCACCTCAAATGCCCCAGGTATGGGGTATTACATGATGGACACAGGAATGACCAATAACACATTATTATCTGCCGTAAAATGTTTTCACAAATATTTTTTATGTTTTGAACATGTCACCGAAGCACTTCATCTCTTAAAAAAATTTGTAATTTTGCAACATAAATTTTGTTTAGTGAGCCTTAAGGAGTTAAAATGGCTCCTAAGTAGAATATCCTCCGATGACAAGACCGAGAGTAATCGGGAAGCCCTACGAAATGGTTCTATGCTCGTCGAAGATGGTGACCTCTAAAACGTTCCCACCACAAGGCTCTTACGGCCTGAAACCAATATTCTACAGCAAATACATTCGGAAGGAACATCTTCAGAGTGTAACAGCACACTTATGATTATGTCACGTAGATTTATGAACACGCCTCATTCCTGCTGATAACGATGTTTTAGATAAGCTAAGTATTGGGATACAAACATTTCATAATACAACATGCCAGGTCCAAACCAAGATTTTGTCCAGATGACTATATCAGGTTACGAAATGCGCAGTAGGCTAGCGAAGTAATCTGTTTTATTCTTCAGGCTCCTGCAATTGATGACAATGACGGACAGGCGACCTGACCAGTCTCTTCTTAGCAGTAGCGGCGGAGGCTTTGTTTGCTCCGCATTGTACACCTGCACAGAATCTGTTGCACCATTTGAATATAAGCCTTGTCATCATAATTTATATTTTGTACTTCAGCTTATACCTAGCATCCGAGCTTTGTTCCCTCGCATAAAGAAACACTTTGCTTCTAGATCGCCTAACCTGCTAGGAATATCACGTTCTGCTGCCGTTTAGCTTCCAAGCCAGGTAAATAAGACGCTGTTTGTCATTGAAAAGTGCAAACTTCACAATAAAGAGCCTTGGTTTGTCATTATTATGCTTCCCTATTCTTTGAGCTTCCTCAATTGTCTACTGTTCAACGTGACACCCAGCGCACAGCCAACCTTCCGCTCTGATTCATTTCATGTGTGCATCTCACGCTCATCATCTATGCGAAGAGCAGGAAAATATTCCTAGGTGAACAATTTTCGAGCTCACCCTGATTGATCGATACGTTTCGCATAGCTTTTGAGAGCTGGTTATGTTGTACCTGCACTTCTACTGAGTCTCCAAGCACAGGCAAAAAAGATAGACCCTCTGCTAATTTGGCAACTTTCGACATTTGCTTCTCAATATTGTGTGCAATTTGTTTGTGCGCTGTGCGCATTGTTTCTAACTGTTTATTGATTTTTTCTTGCCCTGAAAATATATTGGTTAACGAACGTATTGCTTCCACTGGTTCAGGCTCCTGCTTTTCCGACAGAGAGGCAACGTGCTATTCGACGTCACCAGTTAATAATAGTCATCTTCTAAAGAAAAAAACTCACTGCACCAGCATGGAGATAGATACCGGCACGAGCAAGCACAAACTCCTGTAGCGACCAGGTGGCAGGTCATATTTTACGCCATTGTCGCTATCGCCGGCCATCGTCACCTCGTTGCGCGTACGCTTACTACCCGGAAGAGAGTTGGTGCTCGCCGTTTCATGCTCGCAATGACTCGCCGCACTTTGATGCGTCTGCCCCCACTCCATGCTACGACTACTCGCCATCCCCGCAGAATCGTCAATCTCGCACTCTGCTGGCGCGTCGCTCCCCGTCGTCTTACTTTCGTTGTCAAACTCACCCGGAAATCCTGTGTTGACCACGGGTACCAGACAAAACTTTTTGTACGTGGAAGTGGACGGTGCGCTGGTTTCGGCGCCCATAGACACTGGGGCGCAACTACCTGTCATGAGCGCTCGCCTTTCTCGTCGTCTGCGCAAGGTTCACATGCCCGCTACGACAGCTGTTGTTCGCATTGACGATGACATTACACCTTCCATCACTGGCTTGTGCACTGCGCGTGCTGGCTTTGATGGCCACGAGACCTCAGTTCTTTTCACCATTCCACAGCAGTGTCCCCATGGCATCATCCTCTGCCATGACTTCCCGGGCATCCATTATGCCCTCATTGACTTGTCGTCTCCACTTCTACAGTTGTAACTTCATTCTGTGCCCGACCTGAACACCAAGTCTTCACCACGTTTATATGTCGCTGAGTTTGCTCGTATGCAACAAACTACTGCGACGTACGACGCCTTCACCACAGAGCCCCCTGTTTGTGACAGTGCTATGTGATCTTCCCTTCTCTCGAAAATCTTTTGACGGGGTGTCACGTTCACTCGTTGGGTTCTCACCATAGGGGATAACCGGACATGTTTACCTACTCTCAACATTGGACGTACCCCACAATTTTTTTCCGAAGGCATTACGTTGGCCAGCGCATCACCTTTACGGGAAGCTCATCTTCTGGCCCTTAGTATCGATGCTCCGCAGTCGTCACCTGCAATCCCGTACATGAGTACTACGCTTGACTACGCTCTCGACGGTATGATTGCCACTGACCTCCCTGTTCTCAGTCCAAAGGTCTTCGCAGTTTGTTAGCATTTTACCGCGATATTTTTTAAAATTTTCTTCTTCTCATCTTGCCCAGACATCACTTGCAACCTACCACATTGATACTGGGAATGCTGGAGTGATCCTTAGGCACCCCTTACAGAATGTGAAGTCAAGGGTATGGCGAAATCCCGTCCGGTCCGTATGGTACACGACAAAAATTAGATAGCACCGACCAAAAAAATGAAACAGGGAATGACGTTTCGGCTCCCCCACGGGGGCCTTGTTCACAATGAGCTATCTAATGAGCCATCTTTCCGTTTCTTGGCGGGGCTATCTAATTTTCCTCGCTTATCGAGCGTCTGCTTACGAACGCCGTGTGATTAAAACAGAAGTTGACAAAATTCTGACTAAGGACATCATTGAACCACCTGTTATTCCTTGGGCATCTGCTGTGCTGTCTGTCAGGAAAAAAACAACACCTGGTGGTTTTGTATCGACTATCGGCTCCTGACCTAGATTACAAAAGGAGTATGCGTACTCTTTGTTGCGAATAGCCGACGCACTCCACACTCTGCATGGTGCAAGGTAAATTTATAGATTTTCGGTCCCGCTCTTGGTTATTGTCGTTGAGGAGGAAAATCGTGAAAGACCGCCTTCGTTACGCCTCATAGCTTCTACAAGTTTAAAGTCATGGCCTTTCGATAGCGCAATGCCCCAACGACAATAGAACAAATGATGGGCTCTCGCCTTCGCAGGTTCAAGTGGTCTACTTCCTTATGTTACCTTCAGGACGTTGTTGTTTTCGTTGTTTTCTCGCCTGCATTCTGCAATCATCTACAACGAATATCGGCAGTTTTGTTGATATTTCGCAATGCCCTGCTTCAACATAACTTCTCCACATGCCGTTTCAGACGTCGAGACATTATCGCACTTGGTCATCTTGCTGATACGGCTACCATCTGACTTGACCCTACCAAAGTACGGGCTGTTACCAACTTTCAATTCCCCTTCTCAAGATATCGATTGTTTTTTGTTTGGCCTCTGCTCTTACTCTCATCACATTGTGAAAGGCTTTGCAGAGATAGCACAGCCTCTTACATGCCTGCTGAAGAAAAGCGCTGCCTTTACCTGGGGTCCTGCCCAACCGTCTGTCTTTTTGCAGCTCATCACACCGATGACATCCTCATCATCATCATCAGCAGCAGCAGCAGCAGCACCAGCAGCCTGGTTGCGCCCACAGCAGGGCAAAGGCCTCTCCCATACTTCTCCAACTACTCCGATCATGCACTAATTGTGGCCACGTTGTCCCTGCAAACTTCTTAATCTGATCCGCCCACCTAACTTTCTCCCGTCCTCTGCTACGCTTCCCTTCCGTACAAATCCAGTTCGTAACCCTTAATGACGATCGCTTATCATCCCTCCTCATTAAATGTCCTGCCCATGCCCATTTCTTTTTCTTTATTTCAACTAAGATGTCATTAACTCCCGTTTGTTCCCTCACCCAATCTGTTCTTTTCTTATCCCTTAAGCTTACACCTATGATTCTTCTTTCCATAGCTCGTTGCGTCGTCCTCAATTTAAGTAGAACTTTTTTCGTAAGCCTCGCGGTTTCTGCCTCGTAGGTGAGAACTGGTAAGACACAGCTGTTATACACTTTTCTCTTGAGCGATGATGCCAACCTGCTGTTCATGATATGGGAATGTCTGCCAAAGGCACCCCGGCCAATTGTTATTCTTCTGATTATTTCAGTCTCATGATCCGTATCCGCGGTCACTACCTCCCCTAAGTAGAAGTATTCCCTTACCACTTCCCGTGCCTCGCTACCTATCGTAAACTGCTTTTCACTTCCGAGACAACATTATTGTTATTGCCCGTTCAACATTACTTAAGTTTTCTGAAGATAAATTTTTAGACCCACCCTTCTGCTTTGCCTTTCCAGGTCACTGAGCATGCATTGCAATTGGTCCACTGAGTTACTAAACAAGGCAATATAATCAGCGAATCGGAAGTTACTAAGGTATTCTCCATTAACGTTTATCCCCAATTATTCCCAATCCAGGTCTCAGAATACCTCCTGTAAACACGCTCTGAATAGCAGTGGAGAGATCGTATCTCCCTGCCTGACGCCTTTCTTTATTGGGATTTTGTTGCTTTCTTTAGGGAGGACTACAGTGGCTTTGGAGCCGCCATAGATATCTTTCAATATTTTTACATACGGCTCATCTACACACTGATTCCGTAATCCCTCCATGACTCCTGAGGTTTCGACTGAATCAAACGCTTTCTCGTAATCCATGAAAGCTATATATAAGGGTTGGTTATATTCCGCACATTTCTCTATCACCTGATTGATAGTGTGAATATGGTCTATTGTTGAGTAGTCTTTACGAAATCCTGCCTGGTCCTTTGGTTGACAGAAGTCTAAGGGGTCCCTGATTCTATATGCGATTACTTTAGTAAATACTTTGTAGGCAACGGAATGTAAGCTGATCGGTCTATAATTTTTGAGCTCTTTGGCGTCCCCTTTCTTATGGATTAGGATTATGTTAGCATTCTTCAAAGATTCCGGTACGCTCGAGGTCACGAGGCATTGCGTATACAGGGTGGCCAGCTTTTCTAGAACAATCAGCCCACCATCCTTCAAAAAATATGCTGTTACTATATCCTCCCCTGCTGTCTTCCCCCTTTGCATAGCTCCCAAGGCTTTCTTTACTTCTTCCGGCTTTACTTGCGGGATTTCTAATTCCTCTAGACTATTCTCTCCTCCACTATCGTAGTGGGTGGCACTGGTACTGTACACATCTCTATAGAACTCCTCAGCCACATGGACTATCTCATCCATATTAGTAATGATATTGTCGGCTTTGTCTCTTAACGCATACATTTGATTCTTGCCTATTCCTAGTTTCTTCTTCGCTGCTTTTAGGCTTCATCCGTTCCTAAGAGCATGTTAATTTCTATCCATATTATACTTCCTTATTTCAGCTGTCTTACGCTTGTGGATTAACTTCGAAAGTTCTGCCAGTTCTATTCTAGCTGTAGGGTTAGAGGCTTTCATACATTGGCGTTTCTTGATCAGATCTTTCGTCTGCTGCGATAGTTTACTGGTAATCTGCCTAACGGAGTTACCACCGACTGCCACTGCACACTCCTTAATGATGCCCACAAGATGGTCGTTTATTGCTTCAACACTAAGGTCCTCTTCATGAGTTAAAGCCGAATACCCGTTCTGCAGCTTGATCTGGAATTCCTCTTTTTTCCCTCTTACCGCTAACTCATTGATCGGCTTCTTATGTACCTGTTTCTTCCGGTCCCTCCTCAAGTCTAGGCTAATTCGAGTTCTTACGATCCTATGGTCACTGCAGCGCACTTTGCCGAGCACGTCCACATCTTGTATGATGCCAGGGTTAGCGCAGAGTATAAAATCTATTTTATTTCTAGTTTCGCCATTCGGACTCCTCCACCTCCACTTTCGGCTATCCCGCTTGCGGAAGAAGGTATTTATTATCCTCATATTATTCTGTTCTGCAAACTCTACTAATAACGGTCCCCTGCTACTCCTAGAGCCTATGCCATGTTCCCCACTCTCCAGCCTGCTTCTTGCCTACCCTGGTATTGAAGTCGCCCATCTGTATAGTATATTTTATTTTTACTTTACCTATCGCCGATTCCACGTCTTCATAGAAGCTTGCGGCTTTCTTGTCATCGTGACTGGATGTAGGGACGTAGACCTGTGCGACCTTCAATTTGTACCTCTTATTAAGTTTCACATCAAGACCTGCCACCCTCTTGTTAATACTATAAAATTCCTGTATGTTACCAGCTATAGCCACAACGCTGGCTCAGTTGACAATTCTGCTCCCACAGAGGTCCGTAGACATGCCAGTGGCTGTGACATCAGGGATGTTTGGCTCATTGTCGACATGGTCAAGAATGTGTCATTCCGTATGCCAGCCAATTGCTTTCCTACGCTGAGTGGAATTAGTCGACTACAGAGAGAGAGATTGCCAGACTATTGTTTTGGTGGTTGCAATATTTGGTGCTTATTTTTATGACAGGCCATTTGCCGTCTTCACTAATCATCATGCTCTCTGCTGCCTACTTTCGCTCAAAGATCCAGCAGGTTGCCTTGCATGGCGGGAAATACGGCTTCGAAAGTACCCATACACAGTCACATACAAGTCTGGCCGCCTGCATCGGGATGCCGGCAGCCATTCTCGGCACCCCATCGGCAAACCGCAACCTGCTGCGACTGTATACAGTCTTCGCGTGCTTGCCATATCCAAACTCTTTAATATTTCTCGTGAACAACGACGTGACCCGGTCCTACGCAAGCTTATCGACAGCCTCAACTGCCTGGCTTTTGTTGCATCTCTTCGCCTCTTTGTGCACACGATTGTACTTTATATCATCGCAGTGTGCTTTTTATTGTGCTGACCACCTAGTTGTGATTTTGGCACAGGTCCGCTGTGATTCTGGCTCAGCTTTATGATGCGCCAACAGCGGGGAACGTCGGTGTTTCATCCACGTTAATTGCGCACACCATCGGGTATACTGCATAGGCATGTCGCGGTCGGCGCGTTGTTACGTGGCCTCTTGCGACCTTTGTCAGCGCCCGAAAAAGCCACTACTTCAGCCTGCTGGCCATCTTCTGCCTCTAGAGGTTGCATATGAGCCATTTCATCGCATCGACCTCTACCTACTTGGCCCGTTTCCTGTCAGTCTCAGGCAACCGATGGGTCGCCGTCGCTACAGACTATACAACGCGATTCGCGATGACTCGTACTCTTCCAACCCGCTGCGCGACCGAAGTTGCGGACTTCTTACTCGATGAAGTCAGTCTCCAGTCCTGGGCACCTCAGCAAGACCTAACCGACCTAGGTGATCGAGGACATTCTACAGTCCTGCTCGACGTAACCTAAGCTGACCAGGGTCTACCATACGCCGACGAATGGCTTGACGGAGCGACAAAACAGAGCAATTGCTGACTTGCTGGCACTTTATGTGCCCGCCCATCACCAGGATTGGGACACAACATTGATTTTTTCTTACATACGCGTATAACACGTGAAGACCTGATGCGGCGGCTTATTCGCCTTTCTGTCTCGTATTAGGCCGAAATCCTACGTTGTCTATGGGCACGCTGGCGCCTTCTTCCCCGGGCCCCCGGCCGAGCGTGCTCGAGTGGCTATTGCCCGTTCTGATCATGCACGTAATGTCACCCTCGCTCGATTCAGCGAGTCGCAGTTCCAACAGCAAGCACGATACAATAGCCATCACAGCACTGCGCATTTTGCGCCTGAGCCCCTTATTCCCCTCTTGCCCCCAGAGCCCTATGTCAAGAGTTCCAGAAACATTGTTGTTCCTGTACAACGGCTGATATGGAGCGCGCCGCCAACTGACCGACGCAACGTAGGTAATTGCTCCGCTGTCATCGGATCCGTCTGCTCAACCTCACAATGACATCGTGCGCCTCTTCGGCCTGAAGCCATATCACGTCCCAGACACTAAATAACCGTTCGTGGGAAATCAAGAGTTCAACGAAATCTCGTCTGGTCGGGACGGCCAGATCGGAAAAAAACAGAACGCCGACCAGAACAGAGTTGTACAAACGTCTTAAACACGTCGGCTTCCACACGGAAGCCTTGCTCAGTGAGCTGAGAGGCATAAAAATTTCATCTTAAGTCCGCGTCAATAATCGCTTCAGGCATCTAGACTATGCTCGTGGGAGATTGCCGTCTTTCGGCGAAGTGTGTGTGTGGTTGTTTGGAACTCAGGGATTTCAGATACGGCCACTTCATCCAGTTCTTCTCTTGGCTGCAGTTGGAATCGTGATGCTTAGTTTCTGCGCGTCCACAGAGTGCGCAGGACGTGGCTTTTTTTCTTTTTCACATCGTTCATGTGCTCCTTTTAGGGGCGGCTCAAAAATTGCACTTCCACCAATGTAGGCATAATTGCACTCCGCGCACGATATCTTATATACAATGCCAGGGCACATTTCTTTTCTTAGTTTCTCCTTGACGTTGACAAGCTTGCGACGTAACTTGCGGCTAGGAACATGGGTGACTTGCACGTTGTGTTTATGCAGGACGTGTGCCAAAGTTTCGATGATGCCCCGAACATACAGAATGGTGGCGCAACCTCAGCCGGAGGCATCACGTGGTTCGCCAGGTGCGAAGCTCTTTTTTCGAAAAAAGCAATGAAGCCTTCTGGGTAGCTGCACGCGCCGAGCTCACGTCGAATGCAGGCAAAATCAGAATGCAAGTCTTCTGACTTACTGCAAATCCTTTCGGCTCTCTGTATGAATGAGAATTCCACGGACCGATTGCCGAACACAAGGTTTACAGAAGTGGAGTGAAGATACCGCCCTGTGTGCGTGTCCTTCTTGTGAACTTTTATACATAACCGCGGTCGGTGCCGTTCTACCACTACGTCTAGAAAGGGTAGCCGCCCAGACTCCTTCATTTGGACGGTGAAATTTATGGCTTGCTCAATGCTACTTAGGCGATCCGTGAAGGCAGCCCGGTTGTTTTTCTTTTTTTTACGATGCGAAGGCAATCATCAGCGTTGCGGAACAAAACATTTGGAAGACGATAAGAGGAAGCTAAATGCCGACTTTCTTCGGAAACCATAGCCAGATTTGCAGCGGTTACAGAAATCGACTCGTCCGTAGGGGTACCGACCACTTGCTTGGAAGTGACACCGCAGAAATTGAAGTACGCGTTCTTCAAGCGAAATTCCAGTGATATTGCGAGGACCTGGACTTCAATTACTATACGTTGACCAATCTTCTCGTCAGCCAGAAGGGCAGCTTTGCATGCGTCCACAGCAAGGGCCAGAGAAACACTAGAAAAGGGAAACCATGTCAAATGGCACCGTTACTGCATCATCATCCACCGTGAAGGGGCGACCTTGTCAATGAAATCCTGCGAGTTGCGAATAAATGTGGGGACACTCCCAAGAAGTGGGGGACACGCGGTGTAGGTAGCCGGGCAGTTTGCAGAGGGAGAACACGTGAACTCCACAACGGGCCGCCTCGGAGCGCCTGGTTTGTGGATTTTTGGGAGACTAGATAGTGCTGGAGCGAAGGCGTTGCGGCAAAGAAGCGAATTATTATGTGACTCGTGTTCTGGCTGCCTTAAGTCCCACCTTTAGTGTGGGGTCACGATGAAGGACGGTATAAGTCCATCTGTCTAGAAGTTCCAACATTTTACTGACGCTTCTCTTGTTCCCTATCGTCTTACCTTGTTTGCGCCAAGCGACGATATTGTGGTCTGCTGCGAAATACCGATGTAGTCACTGGTGTTTATAATAACTGTAGATTTACCCTTGTCCGCTGGCAATATCACATATTTGCGATTCGTGCGGAGACTTTTGACCGCGTTTTCCTACTCAAGCAACAAGGCGGAGTGCGGCCTACGCGGAAGTGTGACAAGAAAGCTGATTGCATGAGTACGGGCATCTTCGCTCTTGGAGTGATCGACAAGACGAATGATATGGTATGCACAGATAACTTTTTTGGGTCAGATACAGGACCCATGTTGAAGTTCAGTCCAAGTTATACAACGCTTAACTCGGGCTGGCTACAGCGTATGAAGACAAGTTGCACACCGCTGACTTGATCCGATTCGACGTGGCGGGGCTTGAGAGGTGCCAGTTTGTTTCGGCGCGTAGATTCACGGTGGCAGGAATGCCTTGAAGCTGGCGTGTAGCTGAATGCAGGCGAAGACATCCGAGCATAGGTGTTCAAGGCGACTGCGAGCAAACAACAGATGATTCTGGAAGGTTGCTTTGCCATCCATAATCCTGGCTTGAAGTAATAGGCGCGCAGCTTTCGAGGCAACGTTGTGTTCGAAAGCCTTGTCGGCGGGTCTGAGCAGGCGTAGCTCTTTTGGTATCAGACCTTGGATTTCGCACGTTAGATTGAACTTCAGTTGAGAGTTAAGGTTCAGGTTCAGTTGAGTTCAGTACTTCTTCAGAAAAAAGTCTCGCTTTTTTGGCGACCACTTGATGCTTGCGGTCAATGTGGTGCCGCCATTCCATATGTTCCCGGTATCAGCGAAGCTTTGGCGCGTCTCCTGCGTAAATACAACATGCAAGTCGCCCATGTTACCAGCCGGGACTCACGTCACGAGCTTGTCAACGTGAAGAACAAACAATGAAAAGGATGGTTCCCTAGCGTTTCATATAAGATACCGTGCGCGGACTGCAATTATGTCTACATTGGTGAATGTGACAATATTGAGCGGCGCCTAAAAGAGAACAAACGAACGATGTGAACGAAGCGAACACGAACGATGTGAAAAAATTCACTTCCAATGGACTCGCTGGATGCGCATAAACAAGACAACACGATTTCAACCGCACCCAAGAAGGGAACTGGACGAAGCGACAGTATCTGGAATCCCTGACTATCCAAACAACCACACACGCTTAAGCGAAGCGATAGAAATCTCCCGCGAACATAGTCAAGGTGCCTCAAGCCAATATTGATGCACATTTAAGCTGAAGGTTTTATGCCTTTCAGCTCAGTGAACAAGGTTTCCGTGTTGAAGCTGATAGTTTTTGACATTTTCTAGACAACTACATTTCGGTTGGCGTTCTGTTTTTATTTCTGTTAAATCGTTTCTGTGTGGTGAACCTTTTCCGTGACACAATACTTCTCCTGCACCAAGTCGGTGCTTCAACCACTTGAGGGTTATGTTATGAGCGGACGAAGAAGACGTTGCCTAACAGACGAGAAAGGAGACGAGCGGCGCCCCGGCGCACCATCTTTGTTGTTGTGGTTCCACTCATTGCCACTATGTAAATATTGTACATGAACACTTTTTGACATCTCCCCGTACCATTAATTATACAATGCAATCGTGACAATCTAAGATTATTTAATAAATACTACAACAAACTTGTATTCTTTCTTAATGTGTGTGAACGCAGCGTTACCTAGATTCAAACACATGTTCAAGCTGCGAGATGATTGAATAATGCGGCTGAAATCACACTCCAAGTGTGACAATCGCCTTTACTACTAACGCACCACATGAAATGCAATCGTCAACGTATAATCTAAAAAGCGATTCGAATTCTCTGTGTAGCGAAGAATGGGAACGTTATAGCGGGACATCTTCTCAGGTGCTTTCTAGTGGGGCAACCTCTCCAGCGCGTTGCTCGGGGACCGCCGCTCGTTCGAAAAGCCCGTGGCCTGCTCTGATGGTCGCGTCAAGGCTGCTTACTAATAAACCCCTTTACAAATGTTGTCGGTTGCTTCGGCCTACAACGTCAAACCTGGAACTTCGATCCCGTACGCTGCATTGAACCATGCCTGAAAATGTATGACAGCAAACATCTCCTACTCCTTACCAGCAAAGGCCTCCTCAGTCAGTCTTGTGCTCTTCAGTGGCGCGGCACAGTACCTTACCATTTTCAACAACGCGGACGGTACCGACGTGGAGGACTGGCTGACGACATCAGAGGGTCGGCGACTACAAAAAAAATGGGACAATCCCGCCAAACTAAGCAGTGTGCTCTTCTATTTCGCCGTTGTCGCCAGTCTCTGGCACAATAACCATGAAGCCAATTTTGCAACGTGTTCGTCGTTGAAGACCTCTCTAGTGACTGCGTTTGGTCGCCCTGCTGGACGCTAGCTGCATGTGGAATCACGTTTGCGAGAACGTGCACAACAGCCGGAAGAATGTTTTACCGTCTACATTCAAGATGTTCTCGACTTATATAAGAAAGTCAACAGCATGATGTCAGATTCCGGCAAAATGCCAAATGTCATGAAAGGGATAGAGAACGATGGTTTCCACATGCTACTTGCCAAGAGTCTTCAGTCCGTGACTGACATCGCCACTCTTTGCCAATGCTGCGAAGAACTACTCAGGCAGTGTTCGACGAACACCTCGGCGCTCGACGAACTCATTTCTGGGTTCGCTACCATCTCTGACCGGGAGGAAGTTGCACACCGACTCTCCTTGATTACCTTGGCTCAGTAAACACGTATACAACAGCCTATCTCGACTTTTATGTCTCCCTTCCGTCGCCCGTTCGAGCGAGAGATCACCGAGGCCTTGCCAGACCAGCGCCAACATCTTGTTACGGCTGCACAAAGCAGCGATGCCCATCTCGTTGACACGTCCCAACAGGTCCCGGTTGCAGCACCACTCCACTATGCTCAAGTCATCGCGACGACCCAACCACTCTCTCCTAGTAAGCCTCTCTATCATGGCGACGTCGTGGCGAGGCCCTGATGGCAGCCTGACATGCAGCCATATCTGCAGCCACCCAGTACTACGTGTCCTGTGACATGGATGGGACCTGCCCCAACGAACCGGGTCCTTACCCTAGACAATCAACCCATATCTCTTGACGGCGGCTACGCCGGTCATGTCGCACGTTATTTTAATCGCGTACAGCCGCCTCGCGGCGCCCCATCTGTGAGAAATTACCGCCCCCCGTCGGCTATGTCATAGACGTTGGGGGGCCGCCAAATGCCCGTGGTTTACCGTCTCCTCGCCGTCTCTCACTGTAGCCGTTACGACCACTAATCGTCGCAATCCAAGAGGCATGGGCTGCGACACCGTCGATATGAGAAAGTCCTTAACGCAGTCGCTCGAACGTAATGGAAGTGTGTGTTGATGGTGTTCACCCATCTACACTCGTGGAAACTGGAGTAGCGGTATGTGTTATGGTCGCCAAGCTTTCCCGCTTACTTCGCAAAGTCACAATGCCCCCTTTGTGGGCCGTCTTTGTGCACAGCTAGTGACCAGCGTTTTGCCCATTTGCGGCTTGCATGGAGCTTGATGTTATTGAAGGCTTTCTATACGCCGTACAATTCATGATCCTTTCCTCATGCTCTCATGACGTTATTCTCGGCTGGGATTTTCTCTCGCGCCACTTTGCCGTTATCAATAGCGCACTGGCCGAAGTCGAACACTCGCCGCTGTTAGATTTGCCGTTAGCCAACATTTCTTCGCTTTCGAAGAAACTGCTTGTCCAAGCCGACAGCCGTGTTCCTCCAAACGCGTCAACGGTCGGGACCATGTATTGCAGTGGAATCGAAGGCGCGCAAGTTACGGACGCCCCCAATGACCATTGCTGTGGTAGTTCCTGTGCGCACAGTGCTTTGTCTCCGTGTGACCTATCACCCAGTGCTGTGTTCTGTTCTTCTGTTGCTGATGTCCTTTCACCGGTCCTGCGGTCTCAGCTTTTCTGCCTCTTAGAATTTAGTTCTTTCGATGTAGGGCAATCTTTCTTGGACCGGACGTAAACTGTGACGCATCGCTTCGACACTGGCTCGCAACCAACATTTCGGAAACGTTCGTATTGTGTATCTGCTACAGAACGTCGTGTCATCAACGTACAAGTCGATGACACGCTTCGCCGCGAGGTGATACGACCTTCCAACAGTCCATGAACATCCCCTGTCGCCCTTGTTACAACGACAGATGGCTCTGCGCGGTTGTTTGAGGACCACCGGCGCCTCAATAAGATTACTGGCAAGGACGTCTATACTGTTCCGCGCACAAACGATGCAATTGACAGTCAACAAGGTGCAGAATTCACATCTAGATTTGCCCTAAGGGTATTGCCACGTGCCCATGGCAGACCCCAATCGGCACAAGACAGCTTTTGTCAGATGCGATGGCTTAAAAGAATTAAACGTCATGCTTTTCGGGCTTTATAATGCGCCCCTAACTTTTGAGCGCATCATGACACCGTTATGCACGGCTTGAAATGGGCCTTGTTCTTGCACTTTCTTGACGACGTTGTTGTTTTTGCTCCTGAGTTCACCACGCACCTTCAAAGCTCCGGTTTGTTTTCACGTGTTTAACAAATGCTAGCCTACAACTAAACCTAAGATGCGAATTTGCAGCTCGGCAGCTGATAATTTAAGGTTAAGTCGTATCCAAGGAAATCTCCGCCATCCAGCCAAACTTTGGGCCATCGCCGAATTCCCTCAGTCAACGTCAGTCAAAGAATTTCGTAGTTTCATAGGTACGTGCTCTTACTTCAGATGTTTAATTCGCATATTCGCTGCCATCATATCGCCCTGAAGAAGCTACTTAGCAACAACGAGGCCCGCCCTTCGTTGCCGTCCGAGTGCGGCGAGGCCTTCAGAAACCTTCGTTTTTTGCTAACGTCTTCGCGAATTTTGCGCCATTACAACCTGACAGCCCCTACTGAGGGGCACACAGGTGCCAGTGGTGATGGTCTCGGTGCTGTTGTCGCGCAGGGGCAAACAAATGTTTCCTCAATATGTCGTAGCTTATGCAAGTCGTACGCTTGCGAAAGCTGACACAAATTACACTGCGATAGAACAAGAATACCTGGTCATCATCTAGGCTCTTACTTAGTTCCTGCCTTATTTGTATGGCTTTGAATTTGAAATATTCAAGGACCCCCTTCAATATGTTGGCTCCCTTCCTTGAAAGATCCGTCAGGCTGTATTCCCCGATGGGCACTTCGCCTGCAGGACTACGATATCCGTGTGCTGTACCGCAGCGGACGCAAGCATTCTGACGCCGCACCCACTCGTGCTCTCCCTTACCTGATGACAATGTCTGCTGCTCACTATCCCATTTTATCGTTTCTTTGCTCGACCTTACCACCATCGCTTCTGAGCAGCATAAGGACCATTAGATTGTGTACTTTACAGAATTGCTTTCTGGTTCATCAGCACAACCAACCACTCGCACGTTCCGTCGTCAAGCTCATCATTCGTGACAACCTGCTTCATCAATATAATTATAACCCCGAAGAGCACTGGCGAGTTGTTAGTAGTACCTCGCAGGTCTGCGCCCAGTATGTGCAGCTTTCCATGCCGATCCACAGCGTGTACACTCCGGAGATTTCAAAACGTATCAACGCCTTCTACAGCAGTACTACTGGCGAGGAATGTACAGCTCCGTACAGAAGTTAATTCGCTGTCGCCCTGATTGTCATTGCCGGAAACCTTCACCCCACCTCTCGCCAGCCATATTTCAACCTTTACCTTGCCCTACCCGGTCATTTGGGTGCGTCGGCATTGATTTGTCCTGATATCAGCTGAAAACTGCTGGGCCATTGTGGCAGTCGATCACCTCACGTGACACGCCAAAACTGCTGCCCTCCCGGCAGCTACAGCACACAATGTTGTCTCTTTGCTGTTTCGCCGATTCATCCTGCATCAAGCGCCACCTCGGGAACTGCTCAATGATTGCGGATGTGTCTTCCTGTGCAAAGTTCAATCGTTAATTCCTGTGCAAAATGCTTGCCATGGACATCGGCTCCAACAACACAAATTGGAATGTCATTCTGCCCTTCGTTACCTACGCGTACAACACCGCTACTCAGAGCACCACCAGCTTTTCACCCCTTTTCTTACTGTACGGTAAGCACCTGTCGCACACCATCGACACAATTCTACCATAATGGCCGGTTACATCTGCATGTGCACCCATTTCTGCCACGGCAAGACATGCCAGAGTGCCGCGATCTCACTCAGGCCTTTACCTCCAATGACCAAGAGTGCCAGAAGAGCACTCGGGATGACACCACTTCTGCACTGACCTTCCTTCCTGGAGCGCTTTTGTAGCTCTCCGTCCCTTCTGCTGCAGCTGGTCTCTCTTCAAAACTACTACCCAAGTATGAAGGGCCCCACCGTATCGTTGAACGCGCATCCCCCGTCAACTATTATCATCTTCAGAGATGCGCGGTCGTGGGCGAGACAATCTCAAGGTTGAGCGCCTCGAGCCGTACAATGAACCACTCATTTCAAGGAACTGTTAGATCGCCGGACGGCTCCCTTTTCGTTCACGGAGATAATTGTAGCGATGAAGAGGAACGCTATTGTGGGCCATAATCTGCAGTGCTCTCTAGTGTGTCAATCAAGGAGTGGGCACCGGAAGAATGTCTGTGGCATAACGGCTCATTTTCGCTTCTTGCGGCTTTTTTTACTTCGTGCAAGTAGTGGCCCGTCTTGCTACTTACCCGTGCTGTCATGTGTCACCCATCTATATGCCACCTACGGGACAACCTTCAAATCACCGCTTGCCGGAAGATAGCGACTGTGGGTACGAGTCACGCCAACCGGTGACTATCAAAGGTTGTCTGCGAGACACATCGCTCCGCTGGACCACGACAGTCACATCGACAAAGCGTTGTTGCCGCGCAAGCTTTAACTAGCATCGGAACTTCGCCCCGCTTCAGTGGCCACTGGAAGAGTGCCTGCGGCATCACGGCTCATTTTCACTTTGTACGCTTTTTTCTACTTTGTGCAGGTTAGTAACACTTGTTCCCTGATCGCTAAGCGTACTAGAAACAGATTTATTTTGTTATTCCCGTGCCCCAACGCACTGTGTAGCGCATATGATGAATATGTTCATGTATTTTGCAAAGTGTTTTGTTGTGGAGATGTCGAAAGCAACCCCGGCTCTGTTGAGTGGCAAAATGGAGTGCTAACTATTGTTGAAATCCAATGGCGGAGTCGGCGCAGCCGACGGACTCCGCGAGCGAGCACTCGACTCTGGCGCAGAGCAACGCCTCCAGATCCGCGAGTGGAACACAACCTGCGCCACCGGAGAAAGGCGGAAGCGGCAGTTCTATCACCGAGTTACCCAGGATACCTTGCGTGTTGTCATTTCATTCCGCTGTTTGCTCGCAGCAGCGCTGCACCGGTCACTTGTCTCTTCAGCGCCGTTCACCTGTTGTTTCTTTAAAAGTGCGGAATGGATATCTCGCCAAGCGTGCAGCAGCTTTTGTTCCTCGCGAGTCATGACCGGTGGCGCCTCCTAGCAGACAAACGTGGTAAAGGAAATACGTCACGCAGAGTTCCGGTCCACTCCGCCGATTTTGGCGGAGCATCTTTTTCTGCTCCACAGACTGACTCCCACTCTGCATCCCCTCCGACTCTCTCATTGGAACACCTTACTCCCGCCCTCACTCTGCCATTTGAACAAACTTGCTCCGAAACGAGCAGAAAAACTTGCTCCGACTCCGTCATTGGAATTCAACATATTTTAAAAAAAACTAAAGGCTGAGACGAGTACGTTGTCGCAGGGTCAAGCTGAATTTGCAGCCAATGTCGCAATAGCGCAGAAATCCTTTGAAGAAAAATTTGTTTCAATGAACGCACGTATATTGAAAGTTGAGGCCCAATGTGAAAAAAAAATTGACGGTATCAACAAAAGGCTCAATCTCGCACAAAAGGCAGTGGATGGCACAGAACTCAAAGGTGATGCTATGTGCTCACGCGTTGACAACATCGAAGACAGGGCTCGTCGTGATAACCTCATTTTTAATGGTGTTCCAGACAGCAAGGAATCATAGGCACAAACTGAGAAAAAGGAAATGTAAGCCTAATAATGCAGCATATCGACCCGAATCTAACCGACGATATAATTGAGCGTGCGCACCGATTGGGTGGTAGCTACCAAAAAAATAAGTGCCGACCCGTTAGAGTCAAGTTTAGTCGTTTTAAGTCCCGGCAACAAGTCCTTTCACAGTGGTCAAAGTTAAAATATGGTTATGTTACCGTTATCAAATATTTTTTTTCTTATCCTCGAGACATGCCCGGAAAAAATTCATTGCCCGAGTCGCCAGGCTTCGCGGTTCGGCAAGATAAGTTGTATGTAGGTAACACCTGTTACATGTATGACAGCGCAAGTGATAGCATGCAGATGAAGCAAACACACAAGAATAAACTGCCCGCTTCGAATGATAGTACCGTTCAAGATAAACCGTCTGATAGTAGAAATTGGCCTGCTACTAGCACTCGCAGCCGCAAAAATCCGTATTCTGCTCATTCCAAGCATACTCACATATAGCAACGAGTAGGTGGTAGGGGTAATCACATTTCTGTATTTTTCAGCTTTCCTATTCTTTTTCCAGCGTAAGAAGCGTCATGAAACACCGGAATCGTTTCAACTCTGTTGTTTCCTCGATGAATGCAAATTTGATCATGCTAACCGAGACATGGCTCCAACTCAAGCGTGGAAAGTTAAAAAAATATATTTCAGATTGAAGGCACTTATGACGTGTATCGCTGCGATAGGGAAGGTAGGCAGGCTGGTGGTGTGTTGACAGCCGTATTTCAAAGAATTCCTTTCAGGTAAATGTTGCGTCAGGTCTAGAAACGTTATGGGTAGGAATAGCAAGTAAACACACAAATATTATTCTAGGCATATGCTATCGCCCTCCGAACTATGCGTCGTCATTCTTCGATGAATTGCATGACCTTCTCGGCTCTGTCGCAACCCGGAACCCTTCGTCACCTATTTTCCTTTTTGGCGATCTGAACTTTCCTATCATTAGCTGGCAGACTGGTGTTCCTTTGCTCCGGCCCTTTTCGACACAATCTCTACATTTCTTGGATTTGTGTGATTGTTTCAACTTCACGCAGGTTGTAACCAAACCTACCAGAATGACTAATGAATCAGCCAATACCTTAGACTTGGTTTAGACAACCCACCCTGACCTCATATCGCCAATTAGCTATCTTTCTGGTCTGAGTGACCATCTGCTGGTACATTTCGATATTACTCTGTCATCTTCGCGTGGAACTAAAGAAGACATATATATCCGGCACTATAGCAAGGCAGATTTTGTCGCTATTCACCAAGAAATGTCTCAGCACTGAGATGCTTTTTGTTCCAATTTTGATAAGCGCAGTGTAAAAGACCTCTGGGATTTCTTCAGAAACCTAGTCTCTGATCTCACTAAAGCGCATGTGCCCCTTCGGCGTGTACGAGGCAACAAAAAAAACGCCATAGTATAATACGAATCTGAAACGTTTGTCTAATAAAAAGAAACGTCTTTTCCGTATGGCCAAGTTGCAACACACTTCAAACCGCTGGGAAGCGTATCACAATGCAAAAGCAGAGTATACGAAAGCTCTATATGCTTCTAAGAATCATTTTCATACCCATACATTAACTGAGCTTTAATCAAGGAAGCCAAAGCAATCTTGGAACGTAACCAACTCTAATGAAAGTACTTAACTTTCAATCAACAATGAGTCTGGTGCGCCGCTACTAGAATCTGAATGTGCGCTTTCATTTAGCAATATCTTTTTTTCTCGCGAAACGCCGCCGTGCCTGTTGACACAAGTTGTGTGCCTTTAATATTACCCAATGTTTCTTATTATTTTTGAATCTGCTGGAATTGAGAATGTAATTGATTCCTTAAAACCATCCTCACCATGTGGTACAGATAACATTAATTCAATGTTTCTCAAATAGACAAGCGCATATTTTCCTCTCATTTTGCACATGATCTTTCAGAAGTTTCTTGATCACGGAATCTTGCCGCTCGATTGGGAAATCGGTAAGGTGCTTCCAATACACAAGTCTGGCAATAAACACTGCGCTCTCGACTATCGGCCCATTTTATTAACAATCATTTCAAGTGAATTTATGGAACATATACTGTACTCGCATATAGCTAAATTTTAGAATCTGAGTCATTCTTTGCATCGGCCCAACATGGTTTCAGGCGTACATTTTCCTGTGAAACCCAGTTACTTCTGTTCACTCATCGTCTGCGTACTATATTTGACAAACACTCCAAGATAGACTGCATTTTTCGCACTTTGCGAAGGCCGTTGAAAAAGTTATTCACGCCTTACTAATGTTCAAGCTCTCCTCGCTCAATCTCGACTGTAACATACTGTCTTGGTTCCAAAACGTTCTAACAAATCGCCTACAGTAAGTCACAATTAATGATCATACCTCACCTGAAATAAATGTAATGTCGGGAGTACCGGAAATGCATCGGGGATGAACCACAGGGTTGAGTTTTAGGCCCACTTTTGTTCCTAATATATATTAACGATTTGCCTTACTGCTTTTCTTCTTCCGTGCACTTGTATGCCAACGACTGTGTACCTTACAGGGAAATCTGTAACGATGACGATAAAAATATCTTGCAGACAGATTTAACTACCATTGCAAGTTGGCGCGATAACTGGCTAATGAATTTAGATCCTTACAAAGGCAAACTAACGAGTGCTTCTCGGCAGTACGACAGCTCCTCAACGTACGAACTAGGTGACATCAAACTGCACCATGTATCATCATACCGGTACTTGGGGGTTACTATTACCTGCAATATAACATGGAATACTCATAATAATATGAACAGTAACAGTGCTAACCACACATTAGGATACTTACGGCGTAACTTCAATAATGCCCAACCTCCCCTCACAATGCTTCTTTACAAAACTCGTGCGCTCGAAGTTAGAATGCGCCGCTACAATCTGAAACTCTCATGACGCAAATTTAATTAGGTCTCTAGAATTCAGAATAACGCCACGCGTTTCATTCTTCCTAATTACCATCGTACAATAACTAAGAGCAATGCAACAAGCTCCATCACTGCCATTTCTGTCGCTGCGTCGTGAGTATTTCCGCCATTGCCTCTTTCATAAGGTCTTCCATCATTCATTTCTACGTGCCATGCTTATCACGCCGCCCACATATTGGTCATCACGGATTTACGATAAACACAAAGTTATAGGCATATTTTGTAACACAAGCACATTCTGTTTTTCCTTCATACCGCACACATCCAACGCTTGGAATCACCTACCTGATGGTAATGTTTCCATTTCTGATCATTTTCTTTTTCCCATTCTTTATCTGCGCACCTGCATTGTGATCGCCCTGCTTAATCGTCTCGTGTATTTC